>NW_020884883.1:11760787-12263729 GCF_003945725.1 Corapipo altera | reverse complement strand
CCTTCCCTTCCCTTCCCTTCCCTTCCCTTCCCTTCCCTTCCCTTCCCATTTTTTTTGTTGTTGTTTATTTATTTGTTATAGAGACAACATTACATTAGGACATAGGACAATTGGCAGAAAACTTTCATACTGATACTTCCTCTAGGGCCTCAACCCAGACTACAAGAAATGGGCTTCTTCCAAACTTCTTGTGTTCAAATGAAGAAATATACTTTTTATATGCTGTAAGATGCTATAAGACATATAAGATACATAAAATGCAGGTATGAATTTTCACCCAGTGGATGGAAGGAATTTCTGGGTGTGAATTTGAAACTTTAGACTCAGTTTTATGTTGTAATTTGTAAAGCCAGGTAGCAAGAGGATTGTTCACAAATGAGGTTGATCCTCATAAATCCAAATTTCTGGGTCTTATTTACTGTGACTTCAGTTCTTAAAATATTAATTCATCAAAATTAGTAAATACCAGATATACTAACCATTACTGTCTATGTACTAAGGCCCTGTTACTTCCTTTTTCCTTCTCAGTGCTAACAAGACTGTAAACCATAAGAATAGAAAACTTCTACGGCACTTGCATAAAAGCCTGATATGATGATGTGTTTTAAAGCATGGCTATACTGAATAATCTATTTAATTTAACTTTAAGTACTTTAAATTAATCTGAATTGTTTATAATGCATTGACTAGAACAGATAATACAAATCTACATCTACTTGTCACTTTTGTTCTATAAGAATTTAAAATAAGATTTATAAAACTTCTCTGACTTGCCTCATCATCTTAATTTCTTGCAAAACTCTCTTCCCCCCTCCCCAGAGCATATTAACCATAGTTACTACGAGACCTAATGAAAGGTGGGTAAATTCAAATGGTGATTAGAGTCTGCAAAAAAGGGCATCTAAAAGCAAAAATGTTATGAATTGTGGCTTCTTTTACTCAAAATCAGAATATGCGGTGGCTCCCTTCATTAATGTGGCCTCCTGATAAGAATGCACAATATGATTTAATTTCTCTCCTTTCCATTCCTTTTGTAATTATACTAAAAGGCATGAAGAAAGGTTGAGGGAGCTGGGGTTGTTCAAGCTGGAGAAGTGAAGGCTCCAGGGAGACCTTATTGTGACATTTCAATATATAAAGGGGCTTATAGGAAAGATGAGGACAAATCTTTTAGCAAGGCATATTCCTACTGGAAAAGGAGTAATGATTTTAAAACTAAACAAAGGGTAGATTCAGACTAGATATAATAGAAAACTTTTTTGTGATTAGGGCAGCAAAACAACATTAGTTGGACTAGATGAACTTTAAAGATACCTTCTAAACCACATTATTATATGATTCTATGTTATCATGCTACATATGCATGAGTCTACAACTAGTGCTACCATTGTGCTGAAACTAAGTTCTGTCTTGCTGATCAATATTGTCTCCTTCTTCTGCTTGAACTCATTGTTTTTATCTCCTCTCAATTGGCTCTGGGGAAAAAGACAGCTTTTTGTTCTGGGTTTGCAGAATTTCTATCAGAATGCAGGCTTGCTACGCAGTGATGGCTCTCAGTTATAGCAGTAATGATAGTTATCACCACAGAAAGAAGGAGATTTTCATCTTCCTCAGTGAATCATCACTGGGTGCAGGAGAATTAATCTCTCTTGACATAGTTCATTGTTTAAATGAAGATAATTGAGAGAATCAGGATAGGAATGGTAATAATTACCCTTAATCGTGGTAAATAAGTCTGTAAGCAGATCTAGGGTTTATCTACGTTAACATTGTCCTTTGGGTCAGAAATGTGATTCTAAAGTGAATGTATCATCATGCATAGGCTGGCATCATAAGGTGGTCTCAGAGGACATGGTCAGATTTTCTTTCAGGTGAAATCAAACTGGTGGGAAAGGCACTTTAGAGGTGCCCTGCTGCACTTGAACTTCTAATGGACATTTAGTTCATGTGACCAAAGTATCTGTAGTCTGATGTAAAAGTTCCAAAACTCATGCACTGTGGGTGCTGAGTCCTCACAACTGTTTCACTTTGAAGACCTATTGCTATTGATAAATGGTATTTTTTAATATATACATAGTTCTAGATTAAAAAAATCTTGATAAATATAAGTGACATCTATGGACATGAAAGAATGGCTAGAGAAACTTCTAGTCTTGCCACTGAGTAATTTAAAAGAGAAGTAGGAATTGAATGTACAAAAGCAACCAAGAAGTGAAAGGCCTCAAGGACTTTCAAGGGGCAGCCGAGGTCACGTTTGATCAGCTTGAAGAAGAGAAGGCTGAGGAGTGACCTCATGGCAGTTCACAGGTTCCTCAAGCAGGGAAGCAGAGAGGGCGATGCCAATCTCTGTCTGGTGACCAGCAATAGGATATAAGAAAATTTAATGCAGCTGGGGCAGGAAAAGCGCAGACTAGACATTAGAAAAAAGTTCTTTACTGAGAGTGTGTTTGAACATTGGAATAGGCTCCCCGGGGAAGTGGTCACGGCATCAAGCTTGTAAGAACTCAAGGAGTGTCTGGACAAAGCTCTTAGTCATATGGTTTAGTTTTAGGTAGGCCTGCAGAAGCAGCGAGTTGGACTTGATATCCTTTATGGGTCCTTTTCAACTTGAGATATTCTATGGTTCTACGATTCTGTGATTTTGGGTTAAACCATGCTCCTTCTCTCTGTCCTTATTCCTAATCTGACAGGGTCATATGACACGGTCATACCAAATCAGGTATCTTCAGAAAACTGGTGGTGTTTTATTAATTCACATGTTTTTGCAATATATGTGTAGCTTTAATATCAACTCCTTGCAAAAGGAAGGAGGGCTAGGTTAACAACAGAATTTAAGGATTTTTAGCTTCCAACACCTACAGCTTTTAGGTTAATGATAGAATTTAAGGTTTTCTAGCTTCTAACACCTACAGTTTTTCATTTATAATCATAACAATGAACAGAGATGCCCTCTCTTAGTTGTGTGTTCTTGTCACACTTCTTCTTCCTTCCATCTATGAATTTATGTTGTTTTTTTCCATTATGATATCCTTGCTTCACCTATAGAATAAGTAGAGCAACACTGGCAATACCTGAGTTTGTTGTATTTCAGTTCTAATTTGAAAGAACTGACTTCAGAAGGATGAACATATTGTAAGGGCTGTATATAATTTCATTTCTTGGTAAAATTCCTACTTCTGTAAGCATATAGATTTATATGATTCTATAAGTCACTCTAGGTATCAGTACAGATATAAATGGAAGTAGAAAGTCTTAATCTCTTTCACTTTAAAATGTATCATCTGGAAGGTCTTTTCCAGAGCAGATGCTGTGTTTCTTTTAAAATACCATTTTAATTACAGTGCAATCAAAGAACTGTCATGGAAAAAAATTGTGAAGCATTTCTACGATTCTATAATGTTTCTATACAGTAATATTACTTTTTATATACAGCCATCCACTAGTCTAATGATTTTAATGTATAGTCCATTTACATTTCGTTTAACTTTTTATTGTCTTTTCAAGGGCCTTATTCAAGGCGATTTTTTTGTCCTTAACTTTTATCTCATTGATTGCGCTCTGCAAAGCACTTCAAAAGAACAAATCAAAAGCTTACAAAGAACTTCCCACAGCACTTATATCTTCTGTTCAATGGGTATTTTCTTTCTATTTTAAAAGGAGAAAAGAATGAATAGTTCCTTGTGTGAACAGAAAATTTTTGTGATTACTGGTATGTTTATCTGAAGCCACACATTTTCAAAATCCCCCTTCCTGAAATGGAGGCATAGCATTAGATTTAACATTCATTGCAGTGCAACATGCGTCTATAAACATGCATGAACTTTACTGAACTCAGTTACCCTCACGTTGGGTACAAATGCTCTCAATAACAGCTCTTTCCCAAGAGGGTCAGTTATCAGTCAGGGCAAATTGGAAATCTTACAGATTTCAGCTTGGCTCATGGGCAGATTCAGCATGAGGCTGCCAAGCAATAGCTGCAGAAATTAATTATCAGGCCCTCATGACATAATCTTTACTCCTTTTGGATCTTAAAGTCATGGGAAGTGAATATTTACATTTTCTCCATGGACATGATAGCTAAAAATGATCTATGTGAAATATCTCTCACTTGTGACAAGTTTTTTTGTTTTGGTATTTTTTTGTTTGTTGGTTGGTTTTTTTTTCTCAAACTTGACCCAAGAACTGTGAGCTAGAAAGAAAATACCAACTACCCCAAAATTATGATTCAACTTTTACTGTTGGAAATAATTGTAGAGAGATTAGGAAGCTTTTCTACAGAGAGATGAAGTCAGAAATAGATTGCAAAACTCCCCAGCATCTATGGCAAGTGTTGCAAGTACAGTAGAAGTCAGATTGATGGAGTGGTGTGTAAAAGATATAATAGTTCTTTCCAACACATAGAATCATAGATTCATATAATCATTAAGGTTGAGAGAGACCATTGAATCCAGTCTTGGACAGAACACTACCATGCCAACTAAACCACAGCACTAAGTGCCACTTCCATTTCTTGAACACTTCCAGGGACACTGACTCCACCACTTTCCTGGGCATTCCCTTTCATTGAAGAAATTCTTCCTGATGTCCAGCCTGAACCTCCCCTGGCACAGCTTGAGGCCATGTTCTCTTCTCCTATCACTAGTTGTCTGGGAGAAGAGGCTAACCCCGACCTTCTACAACCTCCTATAAAAGCCCTGAGAGAGCTTCAGCATGACACGGATAGACGTGGATTGTCTGATTTCAAAGAACTGAGTGATGGATGGAAGGCATGTATTTTAATAGGTGTTTTTCTCAAGAAATGTCCTGGGTGTAAGAGAGGCATCGATAATGGTTCTGTCCCTTAGTATGTGCTGTTGGAATTGGAGAGCACATTGATTTTATTGTTTTGGTGTTGCCACTGCTGTAGTGTATTTCCATATTTGACTATAAAATTCCTGAGGTAAATCCAGATGCACTATTAACTAAAAAATTGAAAAGGATATTTGATAATTGGGCAAACTGGGATCAGGATTTCCATCATCCTTTTGATAAACATGGAGTAAATAAATAGAATCTGTTACGCCAGAAGTCTTTTGCTGCAGCATTTATGCATAAATGAGTAAATAAAATGCATAAATGAATGGTTTCATGAACGTTTTTGCTGTCACACTTAGATTACTCAAACCCTCTGAGGGCACAGACCTCTCTTAGTCCATGGAAATCCACTGGCTCTACTGTTTTCCAGTAGTGTAGAGGAAACCTTGCAAGAGTGGCTGCTATTCTCATCATCTATGAAATGAAGAAATACTGTCATTTTCTCTGAAGTTTGAAATGAAATCTTTTTCCAGTCAATCAGGAAAGGATCCAAAACCTCTTGGCCATTTCACTCCTCCTGGCTTCTGATAGTGTATCTTCAAGGTCTCTGGATACATCCCAATCTTTCCATCCTCAGATACTACATAGTACTTTTGTCCCTGTTAGAATGAGGCAGGGATAAAGTCCAGGTGGAAGTTCTCCAAGCCCTGTTATGTTGTTTATGCAGGCTGTTGCAGAGAGGATTTTTAGCTAAATGTCATTTCTGTTTAAAAGTACCAAGGGGTTAAAGCTGGTATTATAAATGTCATTTTCAGGGGAAGTATGCCAGATAAATGCTAATCTGCTCCTTAAGCACTTTCCAGTGATTTTCTGTAAGCACTCTTCAAAGAGTAAAACATAAAAATATTCTGGTACAATGTAGGAATTAAAGTGCAGACACTCTTCAGCCAGTGGGGTTGTAAACCTCCTGGCCTGAAGCTATGAAAAACAAGGGAGTCCCTCCCACCCTCTATGGATAAATAGAAGGAAGGACAGATTCTTAGAGTTTTCTTTCTACACAGAAATCCTTCAAGAAACATTTTGGTTAGCTGACAACTTTTTAAGCAAGCATGGAAATAATGGTGAATCTGAAGTAAAGAGAGAGAGAAAGACACCAAGGCAGAAAGGACTGTTTAGTCCCTTTCACTGAGGATTTCACAGAAATATGTTATAGACATGTTTTGTCTTGAAAGGGAGTTCTCATGTGGCTCTTTACTGAAGCTACAGATGGCAGCTAAATAGAACTCAGGGATCTCAGATGAGGTCTCCCTCATAGCAGAGCCTCATGAGGGGGAAATTAATTGGGTAGCTGGTTTATGGATGCAGAAAAAGTTGAAGTTTTCAGAATACAGCAGATAGCATTTCCCACAATGGACAACACATTAGCACCCAACTCCACCAGAGGACTATGACTCTCTATTGCTCATTAGCAATTTTATATTCAGTTAAGTACTTGTTTGAAGCCCCTTTCCCACTTTTTCCAGTGCAGTATCTGTGGCCAGCACAACAAAACAGGATAGGGAATTTGGTCAGCTGTACCTGGAAATAAAAGGAAGCTTTGAGGGGCTCCTTGCATACCACAGCTCTCTCAACACCCTGTACATACTCCTGCTCCCCCTAATTTGTAAAGTGCTTTTGCCATTATAAATAAATACACCGAAAATATGAGAGATGGTGAAAGGGTGCTGTTAAGAGATCTGTGTACTACACCACAGCTGTGGTCCTGTAACAGTCAAAGGGAAAATATATTCTTTTGTTGCAGAGCTCAGGACAACCCTCCTATTCACATGTACTTGGTCCCACATGTCATCTCTATGTCCCTCAGGACTCTTGCATTACAATTACAGCAACACAGCACACCAAACAGTTGAGTGTGCCACAAGACTCCTGAGGAGCAACAGGAACAGCATTGCTTCCCAAGAACCAAGAACTGCCACTCTGGAGTCTGGTCTTGGTAAAGTTCTACTAGAAGTGGTGGAATCACCATTCCTAGAAGGGTTCAATTAACGAGTAGTCGTGGCATTTTGTGGTATGGTTTAGTGGGCATAGTGGTATTCAGTCAAAGGTTGCACTTGATGATCTTGAAGGTCTTTTCCAACCTTAATTATTCTATGCTTCTGTGACTCTAAAACATATGTTCCTTGGTTTAAACCTCATGGCACAGAGACTGGATGTCTACAACACAAATAGATGTCCTGCCATATAACATAAGGCAAACACCTCTCCTCACCCTATGGTGAACCACTATATATCATTTCACAATGGATAGAAGAAGGATAAACAGGACAAATGTTGAAAGAACACTTGGTAGCTTCTGGTTTGTATGAATAGACTGGGAGTAGACAGACTTCTCTCTTCGAATAGTATTAAATGTTTTTCCATCACTCATTATGAAATAATTTGTGGTGTAGTAGTCAAAGTCACAGCTTTGATGGAGGGAAAGTGTTGCCTTGTCAAAACTGCCTGGACTTTCAAGCAGAAGTCTGGGCTGGAAGGGTCTGTGAATTTTCTCAGACACCTTAGCAATTTGAACTAAAGTTGTCACAGCTGAGATCACCTGCTTTCTTCAATAACAAGAGCAAGAAATCACAGCTGAAAACAAACTGTAAATGATAAGTTTTGCTGAACTGCCTGCCCACTCCTGTAACCTTTATTAATCGAAATCTCCTTTGAGGATGATTGGATTTATCAGTCTGTTGTGATGTTATTTTCACTACAAGATCAGATGCCTGGTTCTTTCCCTGCTATGCCAGGATGAGTCTTTACCCTACCTGATCTCAAACCAAAGCACTGATTTTGCATAGAAGAACTTCAATAATCCAGCAAAGCATCAATATCCACCTTAGAAAACATAATTTTGTTAGTCATTGTCAGGATACTGTTCACCAGCAGTTCTGTACCCCAATCTGTGCTAGAGGGTGAAATCTAGAAGTACTTCAAGGTAAGAACAGCTGGAGGTCCATTTAGATGAAGGTGACATTACCTCCTCTCTTAAAAGGTTAGATATCTATTTATATAAAGCTGATTGACAAGATTTTCTGAACAGCCAAAGAAAAGAAAGTAGATTTCCTAGGAAGGTAATTCAGCCTAATGCAAGCTGGAATAGGCCTTGCTTTGTGGTAGATTCTCCCCAAAGACAGAATTTATTATGGACATCTGACGTCTAGACAAATAAAACCTTGCTCAGTGTAACTGAAGAAGTTACAATTCATTGAGGTATACACCTCTTGCTTCTTATTTCTTAACCACAGAATGACTTGGTGGTAGCAAACAAATAAATGGGTTTTGTACCTCCATTAGCCTCATTTACCTGAAAGTGTACTTATACTTAAATTAGATTACTGGTTTCAATACTTGTCAATGTCTGTGACTATTTTGTCTTATTGATTTTTTGTCTCATGGTTTTACAAGAATTGTGAGAATTTTCAAGGTTATAGAAAAAGTTCTTATGCTTTTCATATGCTCACTATGAAGTGAGATGAAAGATAAAATTCTCAGAAATGTTCAGTAAACAGGAGAATTTGAGTTGCTCAGTCAAAACATTTCATTTTTATTGTTTTGAACAATCCCATTTTGATTTTTAGTTGTTTGGGTTTTTTTTAATTTTGTTTGTTTGTTTGTTTGTTTTTATTACTTTGCACTATTTTAAAGTGAAAATAGCTTAGGAGTAAAACCTCATATTTTTTAATTTTATTTTCAAAGTATGGTTGCAGGCTGTTTGGAGAGTTTGGAGTTTTAAAACATTTGGTTTTCAATATTTTTAGAATGTTTTTCTGACTGTTCATAGAAAACAGCACTTCCTTATGAACAGTTTTGTTTTGATGAATCCCTCTTTTCCAGTGGAAAAAAAAAATAATATTTAAGAACAATTCTTAACATAAAGTTTCTTTTTTGTATGTGCATCTTAAATTCACTTTGTAAATTTCTTATTAGTCTCAAATATACATCAATTCTTCCATAAACGCTTTGTTGCATATATTGATTGAGAAGAATATTTCCTAAAGGGGAAACCTTTATTGATAGAAAGATACCAAATTTTAATTTTTGCTCTATTTTTAAAATATTTTATTAATTTAAAATATTTTTTTATATTTCAAAATATCTGGGTTAAGTAACAAAATGCCTTGCCAATATGAGCAGTACAAAAAAAAAATATGTAACTATGTTGACAATATAAGGTAAAAATGAAAGAAAATAAGAAAAGAAATTGGAACAAATGACATTTAAAGAAAAACAATTAGCCTATTGCTTGTTAAATGTACAAATAGCTCTTGGTAGCTTATTAATGGATAAATATAGATTCCATCAAATTAAAAAAAGAAATTAGAAGGTTTAAAGAATAACTCACAAAGAAATATTTTTAATTTTTCTTTAAAATTTACTGCTTATTAAAGAGTAACAATTAAAAACCTTAAGTCTTACATTAAAAGCCACAATAAATAATGAATTCAACTCACAGAATTAAGGGATTTTATAACCACGAGCAATACAATTAAACTGAGGATTTGCATGCTGTCTTGCCTAGGGTAGGCTAGTCAAGTGATCAGGTGAAGAGGATGACAGAGCAGAAGCAGGTGGAATATTTTTAATAAAACTAATGTATTTCACAGAATATAATATAAAGTTACTTTATTACTTTTTCATCATATTCCAGACATAATTCCATGGCTTCATAGACTTGATAGTCATTTGCATGTAAGGGAACACCAGTACTGTGTTGCATTTGCTCCTGAAGAGACAAGTGAGAACAGGAGGTAGATAAAAAAATATAGGAAATCCAACAGCTCTGCCTGGAACCCTACTAATGATAAATAATGATGATTAAACAGTAAGAGATTATTAAAAATGAGAAGCACTCCAAGGATCTGTTTTATATGACCTGAAACGGTATTGATCTCATCTAACTTTAGACTCATGTAGTGTAACTACCTACACCTTTGGTAGTATCTAGGCTGTCTTCATGGTCAATAACAAGAAGAACATCTATTTATGGCATAATTCATTGTAATTCTCCATTTCAGACATCTCCCTCAAGATGGGATGAAATATTTGTCTGGAGAGTGTTTCCTCTCCATTTAGGGGAGCTAAGGGCAACTAGCTCAGGTATAAAAGTCTTCAATAAGATGAATCCCATCCAAAGCAGATGGTGACCTTAAGTTTTTGAAAGTGTCATAATAAATTTGTACTTTCATATAGAAGTACTCACTGGTAGACAGAGACAGGAAGTCGAATAGCCCCTCTGTAATCCAGGGGGAAACATTTAGTGACCTGCTGAGCCACTTGGGTCCTCACAAGTCTATGGGGCCAGAGGGATCCATCCTAGGATGATGAGGGAGCTGGTGGAAGAGCTCACCAAGCTGCTCTCCATCATCTACCAACAGCCCTGACTCACTGGGGAGATCCCAGATGACTGGAAGTTGGTGAATGTCACGCCCATCCACAAAAAGGTCTGCAAGGAGGACCCGGGAAACCACAGGCCTATCAGCCTGACCTCAGTGCCTGGCAAACTTATGGAGCAGATCATCCTAAGTGCAATCACACAGCACCTACAGGATGGGTAAGGGATCAGATCCAGCCAGCACAAGTTTAGGAAGGGTAGGTCCTGTCTGACCAACCTGATCTCCTTTTATGTTCAGGTGACCCACCTGGTGGATGAGGGGAAGGCTGTGGGTGTGATCTATCTGGATTTCAGCAAAGCCTTTGACACCATCTCCCACAGCATTCTCCCGGAAAAGCTGGCAGCCCATGGCTTGGACAGGGGCACTCTGTGCTGGGTTAGGAACTGGCTGGAGGGCCGGGCCCGGAGAGTGGTGGTGAATGGAGCTGCATCCAGTTGGCAGCCGGTCACCAGTGGTGTCCCCCAGGGATCAGTGTCGGGCCCAGTTCTGTTTAACATCTTTATTGATGATCTGGATGAGGGGATCAAGTGTACCACTAGCATATTTGCAGATGACACCAAGCTAGGTGGGAGTGTTGATCTCCTGGAAGGCAGGAGGGCTCTGCAGAGGGACCTGGAGAAGCTGGAGAGATGGTCTGATTCCAACGGGATGAGGTTCAACAAGGTCAGTGCCGGGTCCTGCACTTTGGCCACAACAACCCCCTCCAGCGATACAGGCTGGGCACAGAGTGGCTGGAGAGCAGCCAGGCAGAAAGGGATCTGGGAGTCTGGATTGAGAGGAAACTGAACATGAGCCAGCAGTGTGCCCAGGTGGCCAAGAAGGCTAATGGCATCCTGGCCTGGATCAGGAACAGTGTGGCCAACAGGACCAGGGAAGTGATTCTTCCCCTGTACTCAGTGTTGGTGAGACCACACCTGGAGTACTGTGTCCAGTTCTGGGCTCTTCAGTTCAGGAAGGATATTGAGGTTCTGGAGCAGGTGCAGAGAAGAGCAACGAGGCTGGTGAAGGGACTTGAGCACAAGTCCTATGAGGAGAGGCTGTTTAGCTTGGAGACGAGGAGGCTTAAGGGAGACCTCATCACTCTCTATAACTCCCTGAAAGGAGGTTGTAGCCTCCTTGTGGGGGTTGGTCTCTTCTCCCAGGCAACCAGCAGTAGGACAAGAGGGCATGGTCTTAAAGCTGTGCCAGGGGAGGTTTAGGTTGGATATTAGGAAGAAATTTTTTACGGAGAGAGTAATCAGACATTGGAATGGACTGCCCAGGGAAGTGGTGGATTCACCATTCCTGGAATTTTTAAGATGTAACTGGATGTGGTACTTTGTGCCATGGTCTAGTAACCATGGCGGTGTTGGATCAAGGGTTGGACTTTATGGTCTTGGAGGTCTTTTCCAACCCAGTTGATTCTATGATTCTATAATTTTTTGTGTTTCAAGGAATATTAATGTACACATTACATTAGTCATGCACCTTCCAGGATTCTGAATCATTCTCTGATGGCACTCGCTGATTTTGTGGTCAGATTAGAAAATTTTCCTAATCCTGGGTGCTTTTATTTGCGCTGTAGAGACAAGCTAAAAGTATCAGTGTCTTGTGAGTGTATAATTGTCCTCAGATTTGCATCTATGTACAATAGGTGAGGTTTTGACAGAAACCATTTCTTATTTCAGCTATATTTTCCCGTCTACTTTTTCACATGGATTGACTAAACGAGATGAAGTGCTATCCTTGACTAGTGTCTATAATTTATTTCTTTCTCTCAGTGATTTTCTTGCATAATTCTGCTACTAAAAATGTTCTCAGTAGTCTTCATTTATATCTCCACTGCGAATGAACAAACAAACATGAAGGTTGAAAAAACCAAAGAGAACATCTCATAAAGAGCTTACAAATAACACAAGAGAAACAGTCTGTGTATAACCCCAGGAAAAAAGGATAGCAAGGAAGAAAACAATGGAACAAGGAAGAGATTTCACATAAAATTTCACTGAATTTATAATATCTCGTTAAAAACCAGAAGCAGAATTGTAGCACCTGGTACGTGTGTAATAAGTTAAACAAACAGACATAAAGCTCCTATAAAACTTGATTTTAGGCTCCCTACCCAACTGGAGATAACTGTAATTAAGGGTGACCTGTTTTCTTTAGTTATTACCTCTCACAGTTTTTTTACCATTTGTTTTTTCAAATGTATTTACATACTTCGTGTCTCCTGATTTGTGAAACAGAGTACAGCAAAGAACAGAGTCTCATGGAGTGCACTGATGCACGAATAATAATAAAAATGATAGATGTAAATAAAACTTGTTCAAGCTGTTTTTTTTCTCCTACAGGGGGAAGCAGAGAGCTTCTGTTACTACTCTGCTTTGGGGCTTGCACATACTCAGTTTTCTGTCATTTTGGGTGCTCCTTTGTCATTTTCCTCTTCCTTTTCTCTGTGTTTGGCTATTGACCATCTATAGATTACTTTTGTAGTTAACTCTTTGAGACATATGTCTGCACGTTTGGCTGTAAATGTTTAGTAAAATATATCTTCTATAAATAAAATGGTTAAATTGCTCATTGAAAAGTAGGTCTACTAGAGAATACAGGACATCAGCTGATCATATCTCCACTGTATGGCTGGATGCAATAACAAAGCACACAAATATCAACAAAATGTTATCAGAAACTGTCTTCTTATGAGGGTGTCTTTGCCTGACCTAGTGTAACATGCAAATCTTCTGTTACTTAATATTTACCTATGCATATGTGTACATTATAAACACCATGAGCACATGATGTGTGCCTAGTCAGTAACTAAAGCATTAATTTCTTTTCCATACAGCATCCATATACCAAAATATTAAAAAAAATCATTTCTGAGCAGGAATAGGCACCACAAAAAGCCTCTTGGCTACTATTATTATTATAAAATCCCCAAAGTAGCAACCTAAATAACTGGTATGTAACTCTTACTCTTTATGTAATCCCCATATTAGCATTGTTGTTGCCACCTACCTGTACTGTCCCTTTCCTTCACAAAGGAATTAGAATGACTAATTTCTCTATTATCCCTTATGAAGCTTAAACACTATTTTACCTCTCCAAATGTGCTATTTTTTCACAAAAGCTTTCTAAATCTTCTTTTCAAAGTACAGGGGGCTTTAAAAACATGAGCTATCACAAATGTTTGGATTGTGTGTTGCAGTCTCTGAGTCTGTAGCAACTTAGCACTGTCCTTCATTTCTAAGAGAGTAAACAAAATACTGCATTGCAGCAAATCTAATTTAAAGAGACACAATAGGGCAGAGGTCTGGATAAGTAAGGCTCAGTTTTGTTTGCCTCCTAGCAAAATATTAAAAGAAACAAGAGACAGAGAGAAGCAGCCTATTTGTTCTTTATTTTCTTTTTTAGTTATCAAAACCTAAATAGAGCCCATTAAACACATTGTATTTCAACTGAGGAAGTCAGCAATATGCATTGTTGAAGGAATATCACAATGCTGACATTTAATATTGCTACAGTGAATACAGAAGGTATGAAAAAGAGATATATATTAAAAAGGTAATAATCTGTGACTGCTGCTTAAAGGTTATTTTCTTAAAAGAATTAGAAGGCTTTAATAATTAAAAGGTATGCAATATTTTCCATTTCAAAGAAGAGCATTGGAAATTAGGTGTATCATAGATATCATATGAGAATTCTGGACAAAGGTACAGCTAATATTTTAAAACTTAGGTGTTTATCATGTTTTATATAGTACTCAGAGGCAGCACATACATTACCAGGGGAGTAAAAACACATAAAAAATAAGTGAAATTGGAATTATCTCTGCCTCAAGTTTGCAACAGTTGAGGTCCAGTGGACAGGGGCATAATGTGAAGTTAAACAAATGTTCCTCTCATGAGGAGATTAGCTCTTTCTGATTTTCTGCCTCTTTCCTCAGCAGCAACATTCAGAAAACGGGCTTTGGACTGACAGCTTCCTTGTATTGGCAACCATTCTACTGCTGTGTGCCATGATGGAGATCTCCTATTGTTTTGGGGTCATAGAAGGCAAGGTTTGGGTCCAGGAAAGCACACCTTTTTGAAACTAACACAAGGAACCAAAAGGAGTACTCTGAGCTATGTTTCTCCAACATGGTCTCCACACAACAGAGCTTGGAGCAGCTAAGCCGTTAGAGTCCCTGGTGACTATCTCAACAGCAGTGATTTCCTTCATCCCTCAACCTTTCTGCTTCTTTTAACCTCAGCATAACATTGCAGGTGGCATCACAAAGGCACCCGTTTCCCTCAAAGCACCTACAGACCCCACTGTCCAATCCACATCTTCAAATGCCTGATTAGATGTGAGCTGCTGCTGTCTTACTTGGAAATTGTCTGTGCTTTTAGCTTTCAGGTTGAAAGTTGAATACCTTGTGTGGAGCTTATTCCTTAGGAATTAACTTATATTTCCTTCCAAAAGTAAGCGACCTGTTATGAAACCTGACTCATTTGTTTTCCTCTCCTATTCACATAGAAAATACATGAATGAGGATAGACAATCTCCATTTACACACTATTGTGCTCAGACCCTCACTACAGATACGCTACTGGATGAATCAAATGCACTTGTTTGAGTCAGAACCCTCCTGTCAGGACAGGGCAACAGAGCAAGGGCAGTCAGTCAGCTGGACATCCCCACCCTTATATGTTGCCCTGCAGGTTGAATAGTCTGAGTATTTTTCCAGTAACACAGAAAATTAACTGAAGCTTCTTAAATGGAAGTTCATCATATTGTACTTGAAATGGAAGTGGCATTTACCCACATGCCATTTGATTTGCATACCATGGACCTTCATATCTGCACAGCTTAATCCATACATATTTATACATCAGTTTCTTAAAGGTGATCACTTTACAATTACATGATTACTTTAAAGGTTTTCTATCCCCTTTTGGAGAACAGACCTGCAGAGAGCTAAACCCTCACCCCATGGAAGTAGGTTGATCACGAGATGGAAGTTACCTAATTTATTATCTTTGCACCTGGTGGTTATGTTTCTTGAAAAGCATGCTAAGCTTTGCACAGCTGATGAAGGGTTTAATCTAAATCCTGATCTGTAAATATAGCCTACACATTGTGCTGGCAGACATGCTGGTGTTTTGGTAAGGACTAGATACAATTCTCTTTGGTGCTACTATGATGAATATCAGCCATTCGAGCCACTCAAATGTAAAAACAGTTAAATTTCTTTATGTAACATAGATTTACGAAACTGTAAGAAAAGCTGCCCAAAATAAAAACTGCAGTGGGAGTTAAGCCAAGTGTCTCTAGAGTCTAAAGCCAAATGAGTGTTTAGTTTTTCAGACTATAACACTCTAATATATATTAGCCTTAAACAAGGACAATTAGACTGCGATGAGTTTCCTCATCTACTAGGATGCAGAAGGGCCACTAAGTTTATGTCAAACCTGTAGGTATCAGGTCACAGCAGGAAATCAAGTCCCATTTGAGTAGTCAGCCTGTTTTTTGTTTATACCTTCCTTCCACCAACCAAGCTTTCTTCTTTCCTGATAGAGCACAGAAAGAACTTTGTCTCTTCTTATGCATCTGTAGTCATACACTCGCTCTTTCTTTTCTGAAAAAATTCATATCCTGGAGTTATTCCTGTGATGTGCTCTGGATTTTCCTTCCCTATTGGCACATATACAACTTCAGTATGAACCAATGGACATAAAAGATTAGAAAACCCCAAAATTGCTCTCTTGAAATCATGTGTAAACTTCTGCAACAGTGCAAGGATATGGCCAAAAAATATTTTCAATAGCAAAATGAAAAAAGTAATTTGCACAGAATTATGTAAATAAGACACAGAAAAAAGGACAAACTTTCTAATTGTTTATTCTTATGATAAGAAAGGAACTGCCTCTTCAAACAGTCAATGCAGAGTTTGAGGCCACTGAGAGTCACCTGTATTTAGAAATGTCTTGAGGTTTTCTACTAGATTGGGAATAGCTTTCTTGGTTTTATGCTTGCTTTTCACAGTCTTAAGTGAGCTTTTTTGTATTGAATATTCTTGCAAGAGTTGTTACAACTTTTTGATGTAATATTTGTTACAGATGATTCAAAAAGCTTTTTAATATGTTTTGTAAATTTTGAATGGTAAAAATGTTTTTAATCCAGAGTAAAGGAGAAAAGGAAATTGGTTGAATGGAGATGATAATCTGGGTTGGCTAGGTGAGACTGTAATAATTTATTTTGTTCTAAGGTGTAACAGCAGCAGGATTTGTAGTGAAAGGTTTCTTTCTATAGTTGCTTTTCTATCTCTTTTTTTTTTTGTTGTTGTTTTTGTTTTGTTTTGTTTTGTATTATGAATGCTTTGAAATTGCATGTATTTGTGAAGGGAGGAAGAGATAATATGTCATAAGAGAAGATGGCACTCAGGAGACAATGAAAGCACATGATGAAGATGCTTTCTTGGGACTAACACAACCCAGGACCAATTCCCTTTTCTGCAAAAAAGTCAGTGTAGTGTGACCTTGAACAAGACATTTCAGGCTATGTTTATAAAATAGAGTTTGATGCCAAAGATTGTTGCTTAAATCCAAAATATTGGTCCTCAAAATTCTCCTGCTATCTAACTGCAGAGCCACCTGGATTTTCTTGGTCCCGGTAAATGATCTCAGTAAATTCCACAGGCACCCACCTTTCCTCTGCTCTCAAAGCTGATATACACTGCTGAATATTAAAGTAATCTTTGAGCCAGATGGTGAGCTGGAGACTGATTCTGCAATCTGATAGTTATAGCACTCAGCTGAGGATGTAAATAGACCTTGATTTTAGTCTCCATAGTCATGGGTTTAGTCTTTGCAGGAACTAGAACAGCTTCAATAGCAAACTGAGGAAGTTACTCTTTGTCACCAAATAGATTTCATGGTCTGAAGGTAGGAAGCATCATGTGGGACATGAGGAAGAGAGATTTAAAGTGTTTTTGCAGACCCAGCTGGTGTAGAAGTAATGTGCTTATCATGAAAATTGAAGGGAACAGAAGAGAGAGAGTGTTCTTATCTGCAGAGAGGACAAATTGATCTCTGACAGTTCCAGTTTCACCTCCCAACTAAAAAAGGATTCAGTTAGCCCAGGAACCTAATTTTGGATGGATGAAATTAGGTAACCACTTTTCCTCATTCTAGAAAATCATATGCTTTGTGAGTTGCACACTAAGATGCCCACAGTTTCTCACTATGAGGTATATGTGGGTTTTTTAACAAAAACATTAATGGGTTTGATATAAATTTGTGTCAAACCTTGTCTCTCCTGTATTCTGGCTTGTTATGCTACAGTGGCAGTACAAGTAAGCCTTCCCACCTCTTGTACAGGGAAACAGCTTACCTAAACCAGGGCTGGAGATTCTACAAGACAGCTGGATAACTAAGAGTTTAGCGCTGCAATGACAAATGTATGCATTTGGACTCCTGGTTGTTCACTTGAGAAACGAAAGTAGTTACGTTCCTCTAAAGGATGTTGTGACCTAGGGGGTAAATATTTTATTGACTGTGAGACACCCTCATATTAGGGCACTGTGAGCCACATGAGTATGTTTAGAATTGAAATGCTAGTGAGTCAGGACATTGGCTTTTATTAATTTGCAGAAAGATTCATATATTCTTAGAGTGGTTCTTATAACAATCTATTACTTTTTCTTTAATAAAATATGCATTAAAATATTGAAGATGTTTACATCTTGAATTTAAAAGAGGAAAAGTTATTCAAGGCAGAAGGTAGTTAAGGTAACATGGTTCAGAAGGTCAAGCTAGACTACAGAGTTTATAAGTAATGCTATTTTTTACTCTTAAAATGCTTTTGAAGTGAACTGTTTGAGGCTGAAAGATCTTACAAAGACATTCCAAACCCAGAAATTCAGCTTTTTACTGTTTGTAAACTGATCTGCCATGAAATTACCACTGAGTGGGATATTCACTAAATTTTTTGACAGTTATTTTTAAATAAGAAATATTATGTTGAAAAAATATTGTGTCTTTAAAAACATGCTGCCTCTAGTCTAGGTTGGATTTTAAACCTTGGTTTGTATTTGTTAAGGTGAAATAGTAATAAAAGAACAAAAAAAACCTATTTGGCATTGACTAAAGAACTACTTATATGTTTGAGAGATGTATGTGAGATTTCTGAGGACTCTAATCCTGATTTCCCTGAGAGGAAATTTTTAAGATTCAGTTTTATACATAGGTAGGTATACAATACAAGTTGTACTGTCAGTGTTACTGCTTTCATACTGTCAGGTAGCACTACAGTCTTGGGTGTTTAAGTTATAATGAGCTATCTCCATAATATCTCTATCAATCTCAGCACACACATTTGCCATTGCTCATTGCTCCTCTTCCAGCAAGGTAGCTTTTGTCATGATCCTTACTAAGTGCAGGAAGGTAAAGTGTGAAGATGGCATATTCTAAGCAGCTTGTAATGGCAGCCATAAAATTGCTCACAGAATGATAAATTTCTTACGTGAATCCTAATTAGTATGTCTGCATCTCAGAGAAGTCAAAGGAAAAGGGACTGGAAGCAGCTCAGACAGTCCTGCTTCTTTCCTCCGGCCTATGAGCTGCACCGTGATGTTTGACTCACTGAAAGACAAGGGCACTTCGATCCTATCCCAAAGAGTATCAAGAACATTTCATAATTTTCCCCCTTTCCAGCAACAATTGACATATTTGGATCTGAGAGTCACAGAATAGCTGGGGTTGGAAGGGACCTCTGGAGATCATCTAGTCCAATCCACCTGTTAAAACAGGTTCACCCAGAGCAGGATTGTGTCCAGGTAAGTTCTGAATATCTCCAGAAAAGGAGACTCCACAATGTTGCTGGGCAGCCTTTTATCTCCTTTCTTTTTTATTTGACTTTCACACTGTAATGCTTTCAGTATCTCTTCTCACTTTTTTTTTTTTTTTCTGGATATTCCTGTGCCTGATTAGTTTTTCCCCAGTATTACATTCATGTCGTTAATAATTCCTCTGTTAATTCATTCAATTGCCTTGAATTACACTATATTTTTCTTTTATATTTTTTGGCTTAGTAAGATAATTTCGAAATTAAATCCTGCCTTTGAAAGAGGTGGCCCTTCCTCCAAACTCAAAATCTCAATATCATGAAGCTTATTAAGTAGAATACTATGTAGTACTGGATCTAGGACAGACCATGTCATATTCCTTTGCTACCTTCTTTCATTTTGTCAATAAAAAAATGATATTTTCTTTCGAGTAGCATTTTCAAGCCAGCTGCATGCTGACCTTAGGACTGTCTCACCCATACTCTGATGCTTTTGTTCTCTTATGCAAATGCCATGTCAGACTGTGTCAAAAGCTTTATTAAAGTCATGATATGTGACATATCTCTGCTCTTCTCCTATTCATGAGGCCTCTTACCCTGTCATAGAAAGAAATTAGGTTGTTTTGACACGGTTTGTTCCTGACAATTTCATGTTAGCTTTTAGCAGGTCCATACAAATGGACTGTTTGATAACTCTGTAGTGACATCCAGGCTGCATGAATTAACTTTAATCAAGGAGAGCAGGAAAAAGACATCTTCTCACACAGGCTGCCACAACCAGAAATTGCATAACAAATAGGTGATATTGCTTTGTGGCCCCAAACTTCACATCTTTTGTCACTCTGAGAAATAGATTTTGAAGGGCTATAGGAAGGATACAAGTTGAGGTTGTCCCTGTGCTGTTATCTGCGTTATCACAATCCTTTGAGCACCTAAGATAAAAGCGATTTCTGGACTCCAAGGATAGCTAGAAAATGCATAGTTTTCTACTAGATAAGACCTATGCATCTAATCTAGTCTAAATCATATTCTTTTTTTTTTATTTCTCTTCCTCTTCAGCTGCTTGTTCTAGATTCTCTGAGGGTAGGATCTTATTTAGTATGTATTTGACAATACCTTTTCCAGTGCATACTCAGCCCTGTAGCTAGATGTTCTTTAACTTTTTCACAAAGAACTGTCAGTATTAAGAACTCTAAACATCTTTCAAAATTAAGAAAAGAATCTACAATTTGTGAGATATATATATATATATATATATAAAACATACTTGTTCTGGGCTTATTTTTTTTTAATTTAATGTTTAAAATGTAAGGACTTCAACTTCTTCAACTTTCTTTATTTTCTAGTTGAGTAAATGCTAAAAGAAGTATTCTCAAGTCCTGGAAGTTGTATGGAAGATTCTGTTCGTGATTAACCCATGAGAGCTGTTGATACTGGATTGAGGTGGTACACTATGAAATGACTTTGCTGTTATCTTGGATACTTATATTCATTTTAAGTCATTAAGGAATGAAATATAAATTTTCAGTCAAGGACTCTGGATGGTCAACCCTCAAGCACAAACTGTTAATTTTTGAAATCCAGAGAACAGATGAAAAAACATGAGGAAAATATTTTTATTGCATCCTATGGATATTTATGGTCTTCCCAAATGTAAATGAGTATATACAGCACCTACAGTCTGTTCAAAAGCCCATATCTCTAGCTCATGAACTAGGAACGATGTGCAGTTCTGATAATATAAACTGAGCGCTTTCATCTCCTGCTTTCATAGCTGAGTATATTTAACTCCTTCCTCTGATGTGAAGATGAGTGATATACTGGACTTTATCAAATAGAGTAACAAAAGAAAGAATAAATCCTATGATATAATTATTCCATGGGGAGAAGCAAATCAATAAATTCAGTAAATTTAAGTTTTTGGCCTGTGTATTGGAGATCTTTTCTGTTACTGTCAGCAAACCAAGTGGAGAACAGAGTAAATGCCCCTTAAAATCTCTCCTAAAAATGGGATCGCAAGGTATAAACTGACCCTTCCTAAGATAAGGAAACATATATTCTAAGAGACCTGTTATTTTAGGAATATTTCACCAAAAAATCTTGTCTCCCTCTACAGTGACATTAAATACCTTTTGCCAAGCCCCAGATCTGCACTGTCCTGCGTACACAAATATATCCCTTCCTAGAATCCCAAAGGCCTTAGAAAGAAAGAAAGATTTCAAAGCTTTCTTGTGGCTATAGCCTGTAAGGATCAGGAAACTGTCCTATGATCTTAAATATCCACTTTTTTCTCAACATATTCACCCACAGATTTCAGAGGAAGAACAATTCTTTTGCTTCCATTCCTAATAAAACCCCAAAGCCACTGAAGAAAAACCAAATCCCATTACGTTATACTAAGCCTCCACTAGTACTGAAATGTTTTTCCTCTCCCTCCCGCAGAAACAAACTTTTAGGCTTTTTACTGGATAGTCTCAAGAAAATATTTTAAAATCTTTAGGTTGTCCATGTTTTGTAGAAAAAGATAAAAATATCTTTAATCTAATTATCCTTGTCCCTAAAAACTTGATCCTGAAGAATCCCTGATGTGCCCTAACATCTCAAACTGTTATGTCTATAAGCTGTGCAATGAATTCTCTTTAGCAGAGATGCAACACAGGAATTTAATATGTCCCAATTAAAGACACATTTCAGGAAACAATTCTGTTTCAAAACAAACTCTGAAACAGAAACATGAGCAGATTTTAGTTTGTGAATTACTAGACTTGCACTAAGTTCAACAGAAAATAGATTTGTCTGAGTTCTTTTGGCAGAGGTTTGCAAATATGCTTTTTATCACTTATGGTAGTAAAGACAACTTCATATTTTTAACAAAGAGGTCTGGCAATACAGTACATCAGATTTTATGAGCTTGGTCTTGTAATTTCAGAAACAAAAAATGAGGGATGAGACTAAATAGTAAAAACTACCAGAACTCCATGTTCTCCTTGGTCCTGCAGCAGATGCAGAACACCTTTAGATGGCTCCTGCTTAGAGTTGGAGTGCCAGGTTAAATAGATGATGTATGATTATAGTTTTTCAAGTATGATTTAGGTGCATTACCTACAGGCCATTTTTGTGGATTTAGTCTGACTAATTTCCAACACCACATTGAATAGATTTTTTTAATCAATCTACCTTGCTGATTAAGTGCAACCAAGTAAATTTCAGATGGATGTAACAGTGATTGCTGGAGACAAAATAAGTAAACTTATCATGCACTGCAGGGGTTATTTCTTCAAACTTCAGGAAATTCAGGAAGTATGGAAGGTCATGAAGCACTTCTGTACTCAGAAAAGAGAGTAACAAATTGCACTGCAAAGCCAGGCAAACTGGGACGTTTAGTCTTTTTATGCCCTTGAACTGGGACAGAGTGTTTCAACTAAGGATTTGTCATCAGAGGTGATCCCCAGGTTTTCTATTGTATGACATCTATATTTAAGAAAGATATTGGAATAAAACTTTTGGGTTGGTTTACATTTGAAAAAATAGGAGCAGTCAAGCTGCATTAAAAATGTAAACAACCAAGAAATAAAATACTGTAATGATACATTGGGGTCCACTGATCACAAGCTTATGAAATTTTAATAGATGAGGGATTTAAACTGTTTGATAACTTGTTTGTGCAACTCTATAACAATAATATAACATACTATTATCTTCTATTCTTCTGTGAAGAAACTCCTGTATAATACTAATGTGTGTAAAAACCTTGAGACACATACAAATATTTAACAAATTGCAAAATTAAAAAAGGAGAGGGGTGTACATACAAATTTGGGGGTAGGGGATGGGACACTGAAGCTAGACTACTTGAAAATGTTCTGTCATGAATTTCTATCACTGTAAATTATTTTTAACATTTCTGAAACAAAGTATATTTTTGGAACTGGGAAGGATTATGCAGATGAAAAGGAATTTTATGTCTTATTTCCTCAGAAAATAAGAACTTCCGTTTATTATAAACATACTGGTTGGCCTAGGGCTACCCAAAACCAAAAGGTAATCTTTATTATGCGGGAAGGGAGAGGAACAGAACCAGAAATACTTTGAATTCAGTTACAGATATAAAGAAGAAAACTAGGGCTGGTGATGAAAAGAAAGTGGTGTCATACATAAAACTAAGAGGTGGTCTGAGAAATAAACGTTGTACAGCACGTGGAGCAGAGAAAAGCTCTGCCAGGAATTGCCATCTTAGTGGAAGACAGAGTGGGAGAAGAATCGTGCCAGAACCCCAGTGGGAGATTCTGAGGCGAGCGCAATTTGCAGAAGTTGCTGTGAAAAGGGCAACACATTCTCCCTCATGCACAGGAGGGCTAGAGAGGAATATTGTGAATCATCTTTGGCACACTCATGTTCATAATTCCTGGCAAGAGCTATCAAACTATGTTTCTGACAGTTCATGGGATAAAACTGGCATAAAAATTGTTCCAGCAAGACTGCTTGTATTCCCCTGGGGACAGGGGGTCTCAGCCCTGGGGACAGACATAAGAAAGTAGTCTTCATGCTTGCAGACCTGCAGTTTGAGTGCTGAATATCAAACATGAACAGTGTTTTGAAATGAATTTAGAAGCACATTGATAAAAGCTATGTGGAAGGGAGGCTTGAGAAGAAAGAAAGGCTTCGTGTCTGGTTCTGGGGGAACTAAGAGCTCTATTCCTATCAGCCCTCTCCATTCCATCAAGTTAAAAACTCTCAGTCATTCCTTGAACTCCAGGAGACTACTAGCAAAGAGGCAGGAAGAATTCACAGCTGACAGCATGCGAACTGTGCAGCCCTTTGAAGCATTAAAATGTGAACAAAGATCCAAGTTTTTTCCATTTGACTTTTTTTTCTCTGTCAATAGAACCTTTGCCTTGGAAGTGTATTGAGGTCTCATTCCTGTGCTTATCCCATGTGTTAAGAGTGAACACAGAATCACAGAATCAACCAGGTTGGAAAAGACCTTTGAGAATATCAAGTCCAAACCATGACCCAACACCACCCTGATAAAGTAAAAAAAAAAAAAGAAAAATATGAAAAATATTAAAAAAACCCAGATCTTTTGGGCTTTTAGTTACAAAATAGGAATCAGAATTTTTTGTGGTGTGGCTTCTTCCTGGGTATTTGTATGCAACCTGACAAAATTATTTTCTTGCAGCATGAAAAGGAAGATGAATCTACCTATCTTGGGCTGGACAAATTTGGTTGCTGTACTTTGCCAAAAAGGCTTTTCCTCTTGGGCATTTCTCATACACGAACAGTATAAAGTTTACATTCCGACTATGTAGCTAAACTGCTTAACAGAAAATATCAGCAGAAGATCTCTAGAATGGTTGTGTAGGTTACAGCTTTATGCCCTATTAAGCCTTCAGACTCAGGTGCTTTGATTTTTTTTATAGAATCTAAAAAGAACAGAAGTAGCCCAAATTCTTTCATCACCTCCTTCCAGATTAGAACTGACAGGATTCCTTATAAAACTGGACTTGTCACTTTATGACTTTTTTCAATCTTTTTAATAAGAACAGCTTCTGCAGTGAGCTCAGAGGTCCTTTAAGAGGAATAAAAAAGATGGGAGAAAGAGAATGAAACTATAGATATAATATATATCTATAAACCATTTTTCAACATTAAAGGAAGACAGGTCCCTTTAAATAGGTTATTTATGGTTTTGCTTTTTATAGTGAAGAAAAGTGGATTTTTCTTTTCTAAGCTGGTGTCTGGGGGAGGGGAATCAAGCTGCAGTTATTTATTTGTGTCTTAGCTATGGTGGGAAATCACCTTTTGTACCAAACGCAGGTGTTTCCTCCAGTCTCCAAAGGAGTTAAAAGATAGTTTATTTTCTACAGAGCCAGAATTCATCAGGTAATAGGAGGGAGGAGTGATTACAGGACTTGCTGCAAAATAATACATGTTCAATGTATGTCTACCTATACCTTAGTACTACAGCTACAAATTGAGTTAAATTGTAGGAAAAGAAATAGGCTGACTGTTCTGTGTGTCTGGCAGACTCTGGGCAGGAAAGCAGATAGGAGGCTCTGGTAACACTACTGTTGAGACCATTTTCACAGGGGTCCTGGAAGAAATCTATCTGAAAGCCTTCCTGGGACCATCAATGCAGGATATGACTGTGAATGTCCAGTATTGCCTTTGTTCTTTCAGCTTCTTTCCTCAATGTTGTAGCTGGCTTTAGTGCTCTGCTTTGAGAGGATAGGAAGGAAAAATGCAACAGTGCTTTTATCCACTTCTTGGCCTTATGGCTTGTGGAACATCATGCTATTGGTAGCTTTTCTTTGGACTGTAAAAGCATAAATATAATTTCACTGGAGGTGCTTTCTCAAGGTCAGCTGTATCAAGGAGATCTGAGACTCTGGAAATGGCAAGCTCAGAGCAGTGACCAGTAAGAGCTGTGACTGTTTACAAGTGGAGGACAATATGTTTGCCTCCAAGTATGTTGCAGGGTTTTACATAAAAGCTCATGCTTTGTGGTGGGGCCCTGTGAGAAAGAAAACTAAGAATCTACGTAGTGCTTAACTGCTTCTGTATGATGAAAACTTTGTGCTCAAAGTGTGATGAAATGTGACTGTGGGTTTGCATGAGACAGAGTTCTTAGCAGCAAACCGTGACGTGTACCAGAGAGAGAATGCCATTGCTTTCACTTTGGGCAGTGGGTGGAACAAGAGGAAGATGTGACATGTCACTGTGACTTTAATAATACTTAGGGGGTATCACTGCAGGTTTTAAAACTCCTTTCTGACCAAATGGACAAAAGCAGCCTGTTCTGAGAAGATTGACTGAGACAATGGTGATGAGCCCCCTGCTGCCATCCTCTTCATTGATGTGTTCACTTATGTTGACCTGACTTCAACAGCAAGTACAGAAGAGAGGGCAACCTTGGCTTTTGGAAGTGGCGTTTAGTAATACCTGTGACTCACTCATGTTTTATGACAATGATTATACATGGCGCTGACACAATGCCTATATGGGATAGGGACTGTGTTTGAAAATTTCTTCCAACCCTTTCTTTTCAAGATTTAGACACTAATACTAGATTAAGCAGTGGCAGGGAGCTTTTACAGTGCTTTTTCAACTTGGTAAGGAAGCATTGAGCTCTTTACTCGTTCTAGATCAGCTCATTTATACTTACAAATTCTGTTACTTAGCTTCTTGATGACTGTGTGTGTTACTGATGGTGAAATTGGTTTGTGGAAATGGCTGGCTGAAGGCAAAATGAATGAACAAAAAGAAAATAAATTTTATTTCTGGAAACTTTCATTATTGATGATTATTTTCAGTAAGTGTGCTATGTTTGCACTCATTTAGAAATATATAATAAATGGGAGCTCATGTTCCCTTAAATTTTTGCAAGCTTTTATCTACCAGGGAGGCACTGAGACAGAACTATTGAATTCTAGATTCCACAGAAGCATTGACCAGAGTGAAATCTGTCCAGAAAATGTCACATCTTGGGGTTCTGTGTATAAAATCATCATAAGTAGCAGTAAAGTATTCTCAGTCAAATTTCGGAGATAGAACACCATACAATTTGTGAGTAAAACCAATATGTGATGTATGCAAATCTGAAGTAGTACTTAGAACTTTGTGAATAGTTTTTAAACGAAAACCATCACTGGAAATTTGGTAGTGTACTTTATGCAGATTTTCTCACATTATTGTTGCTAATACATAACGTAAACATCATGTTTCACACTCTTCTAAGTATTTATTAAGATTTCCCCTTATTTTCTTATAGAGATGATCTGTCATTGTGACTGCAACTCCCAGTTTATACTTCTGAACTCTCTAGAACATGAAATTTATTTTTCCCAAGATTTCCATGATTTCTGTCAACGAACAGCTAATATTTCTGCATAGCTACCAATGAGAATCAGTCTTTGAGAGTGGATTGGTTTCCGGACCTGGCAAAATGCAGTCCTGGTCTGTGAAGTAGGCATTTATTTAGGCCCTGGGTTTTGTCATGGTCTGCAGTTGTACAATAAGTGCCTGATGGAATGACAAATTTCTTCAAAGCATTGTTTTCCCTGTGCAAGAGGCACCTCTCTGGCTAAAAATAATCACACAAACCAGGCAGTTTTAAATAACTCAAAAATAACATCCTACCATTTCTTCCAAGCAGAAAAATTATGTAAGAGCATTGTGACTGAAGTAAGGCAGCTGTATCATGTAATAGGGGCCTGGGAGATGTCAGACGCCACAGTGATAAGGCCATGTAGGAATATAAATAGAACATTATAGGGACTGCTCTAAAGCTCTGGAAGAGGTGTTCCCTAGCTTTAGAGGATTTGAAAATGGCAAGATGCTGAACTAGTAGTAGGGCAACACTTTTGTAAAACTTTTCATTATGCTTTCCAATTACTCAGGAAAATTAATGGAGAGGTTTGTAATGTAAAAATTATTCAACAAATGGTGATTAGATAGAACTGTGTGACTGATTTGACATACTAAAATTCATGAAATGTATACTTTAATACAGAGGTAAGATGTATTTTAAGAAACCATAGAAAGATTCTGTGGTCTCCAAACAAGAAAACTTGCTCTCCAGAAATGAAAATTATATATATGAAAATTATAAAACTGAGCTAGAACTAGTTTTCTGCTCTGCTACAAAATCTGGTATGTACTGTGGTCTCCATGTTAAGTGCTGTATCCACACCCGTCAGCTTTTCTGATCTTAAATACTTCTTTCAAACAGATTCTCTCAAAGTAGGTTTATATCATGGCAATATCACGACATAAACCAAATTTCACAGCATCCCTTTCAGGTGTGATGAACCGTGATTCACTTCCTAAATGTTCCTGTAAAAGTATACAAGGACGTGATGTGTCTGCTGTATTTTCCTATCTGTAAACTCTTTTGTCTGTTGTCTCCCAGCTTGCAGCAGACATTCAGCACAGCTCTCACAAATTTTGCTGTCATGTTCCTCGCCTGACATGCACATGGAGCTCAAGGCTTTAATTAACTCATGGAGCTTAAATTGCCTGTGATGCCACCTCATTTTGTTATGCTGCGCTCTCATCCAAACTGAGCATGCCCCGTGTAATTAGAAGTTAAACTGTTACACACACCAAAACACCAGAGTAGGTGCACTGCACAGGTGGCAAGTAGATGCTATTTTGCATTTCTCCTAAAAATAGATCTTAAAAATGGCTGCAATACTGCACTTTAAATATTCAGTGAAGGCACTATTTTATTTTCAACGTCTATCTGATTAGCACTTTCACAGTGTCAAGAACAGGAGACTGAAATGAAACACATGCAATATTGCTAACTAGATGATACAGTTCAGCTTATGAACATTCTTTATTCTATTTATTTTCTTCTACTTAAATTCCTAGAAAGGACTTAAATGATTCTTTAAATGGTTTGCTGCTTTTCTGCCAAGTGTCATATTAAGTCACCTGTATGTCAGCAAATCTGTGTATCAGATGGGAATAATGCAGCAGACTTCTCATGCATTACAACAGTATTTCTTCACAAGAGGGTCTACTTAAATGACGGTTTGGATTTCCTCTATTTACTGTTTAAAGCAGTTAGTCACTAAAATTTCATTTCCTCATGAGCCTCACTGCATAGAATGAATAAATGCTTTAAGACATTTTCCTGTAGCCACATTGATTCAGTGATGTAGGAGTATTTAAATATGGACAGCCTACATTAATAAGTATCAATATATATCAAGCATTTGCTTTAAAATCAACTGATTCTTGAGCTTACCTTATTGTAAACAAGGTGCTTCTTAAGAGACAGAAAGATATAAAGAGGCTAAGGCAGATAGCAGATATTTAAGATGTAGTAATGATTTTTAAAAAATTACAAATAGGAACCACTGAGAGTTCCATACATAAATGTCATTCCTCTCCTTGTTTGGTTAAATGCTGAAGAGGAGACCTTTTCAAAAGGGGAAAATACAGAACAATTCCGGACAGTCACTATTCAGAAGTGCCTTGGTTGAGTTAGATCCATGAGAAAAACTGATTTTCTTTCATTATTGTAGAAATAATATCTCCTGTGAGTAATGCTGTTCTGCCTTCTTACCCAACCATTTTTACAAAAGCAGGAACTACAAAATTACTTCATTTGCTGTTTTGAGGAGAAGAAGTCTTCTGCCCACAGGGGAAAAAAAAAAGAAAATGAGAGAAAGAGGAAAAAAAAAGGAAATTCTGAGCTTCTTAATAAGATGTCATCTGGTTGTTTTCAGAACAGTCCAATTTTATCTTCAATAGATCTTCAATATGATTTAGATATTTTTTGTCTATGATTTTTAATGGGCTCTATGGTTTCTAGAAATTTATAATCAATAGGCTGTGTGCTCAGTGGTTTTGTGTTCCCTTCTATTTTTTCTTAAACCTCTTGGTTTTTTCCATTTTCTTTGGCAGTGTCCTTGCATGACCTCCCAGAGAAAGGGAGATATATCCGTCTTTTAGATCTGCCTACTCGCAGTTGTGCTGTCAATGCACATCTCAAGTTCCTCCAGCCGCAGTTTGATTTTTCCTTTCCTTGTGTTAGCTACTGAATTTTCATTTGCACTCTGACTCTGCACAGCTTGAGTGACTTATGTATTCTTTTCCCCTGTAAGCTTTTTTTCACCTGTGCCTCCTTGTATTAATTACCAGTATTGTGTTTTCGTGCTCCAATTACTTGATTTTTCCCCCCAGAACCTTTCATCTTCTTTATTGTGCTATCCAATTTCTTCTTCCTGGCATTTATTTGTACATTTTTCACAAGCTAAAGCACTAACTACAGAGTTATTTCTTTTTTTTTCCATCACACCTGATATGTTGCTGATCTTTTTATGTTATTTTTAAAATCTGTGGGCTTATGGACCATCTTTTTCTACATTTGTTTTTATTAGGGATACCTAACAGACCACAGTCTGTATTTCAGTCCTTAAAAGCTGCTTACCATAAATAGGAAATAATAATTGCTATTAATAAAATTGTTGCTTCCAGTCTCATGAGACAGCACCCTATTTCTAAATGTTTCAGATTTACGTGTTGCAAAACCACTGCCTTCTCCCATTCACCGAATCTACAAGCCAGTGGGGCATTTCCCTTCCTAGGTCTTCAGGTCTCGACCACCCTCACAGTGAAGAATTCTTTCCTAATATCCAAACATACCCTTTCCAATCTAAACCTGCCCTCTTTCAGTTTAAAGCCGTACCCCCTTGCCCTATCACCCTACGCTCTTGTAAAAAGTCCCTCTCTAGTTCTCTTGTAGTCCCTTTCAGAAGGTGCTATAAGGTCTCCCTGGAGCCTTCTCTTCTCCAGGATGAGCAGTCCCAACTCTCTCAGACTCTCTCTAGTGAGAGAAGAGCCCCACAGGAGAGGTGCTCTGTCCTCTGATTGTTTGTGTGGCCTCCTCTAGACTCATTCCAATAGATCCAAATCTTTCATGTGCTGAGCACCCTACAGTTGGATGCAGCAATCCAGGTGGGGTCTCCCAAGAGCAGAGTAGAGGGGCAGAATCCCCTCCCACAGCCTGCTGGCCACGCTGCTGTTGATGCAGCCCAGGACACATTTGGCTTTCTGGGCCGAAAGCTCACATTACTGAGTCGTGTTGGGCTTCACATCCATGAGAACCTTGAAGTCCTTCTCCACAGGGCTGCTCTCAATCCATTCTCCTCCCAGATTTATCTGTGTTTGGGATTACCCCGACCCCGGTGCATCACCTTGCCTTTGGCCTTGTTAAACTCCACAAGGTTCATGCATGTCTACCTCTCAAGTGTGTCAGGGACCCTCTGGATGGCATCCCTTCCCTCCAGTGTCGACTACACCACACACCCTGATGTCACTGACAGACTGGCTGAGGGTGCCCTCAATCCCACTGTCCATGTCCATGTTGCTGACAGAGATGTTAAACAGCCCCAGTCCCAATACCAACCTGAGGAATGCCATTCGTCATTGGTCTCCACTTGGAAATTCAGCCATTGACAACAACTCTTTGAGTGCATCCTATTCCAGCCAATTTCTTATCCACCAAGTGGTTCATCCACCAAATCCATGTCTCTTTAGTTCAGAGACAAGCATTTCATGCAGGACACTGTCAAAAACTACTGAAAGAGGAACTATTGTAAAGACAAATTTTTATAACATCTCTGATCATAGAGAAACTTAATGTAGACCAGTAGAGAAGAAAAATTCTTGGAAATTTAAAAATACCACTGAAATTATCAGGGTATTATAGTTATGCAAACAGTTTATTAAATATCACAAATATGAGGCTACTGCAAAGATACAAAGTGATGTGCAATGACAGGGTATTGTGGCATCTGATGTCTCACTACGCCTCATTACCACTAAACAGGCCATTAAGAGAGAACAGGGACTGCTCTGCCAGGTGGCTCCAAAGCTGGCAGATGTGCTTTATTTAATAAGTAGAAAAAATTACTGTTGCTGTTCAGAGAATTAGGAAGGTAAAAAAAGGAGGCTTTTTGCTGCTAGAGGTGAGATACTTCTGTATTTCAATGTCCAGTAAAGGCAAAGAAGAAAGTACTTGTTGATGCAAAGCAGAAGTGCTTGGTTTTTGGCTGCACGGCATGTGTGTGTTAGCCATGAGACATAGTGCACTTGAAAGTGCAGTCAGAGATGTTAAAAGAGAAGGAAAATGCGAAACAGCAGACAGAGGAGGTGAGGAAAAGAAACTGCAGTCACTTACCAGACAAAAAGTAAAAAGTGAAGCCATGGAAGGGAATGCGTAATATATCATCTTTCAAACTCAGAAATGTTGCTCAGTGCTTCAGATGCCTTCACCTTTGTAATTCTAGGGCCCTTCTAGCTGCAGTTCTGCAGTCTGCCTTTGCCTTGAAGCTCTTCAGTGTTTCTCCGAGGCCTCTGTGACAGTGATTTTCCCTTATTGCTCTCATGTTTTTCTTATGCTGTTATTCTCAAGGCCTTATTCCTGCAAACCCTGGCAGCTTTGCTATGGTGGGTTCTCTTAAGAAAGAAATTTCTCCCAGGTTGGTTTGCTAACAATGTGCAAAGTCACCACCCAAGTGCAGAGGAGGTACACACCCACCACCAGAGGCTACAAACTGGGTGTTGAATAAGGTAAGGGAAGAGGCTGGGAAGAGGCAAATCCTTCAGGTGGGATAGTGCTTTTTCTCATGCCAAAGTCCTTACACAAATGTGAAAGGACTTCACATCTGTAGAAACTCCCCTCCAGGGAAGAACTGGCACATTCACATATAGACCTGAAGGTATTCACTCCTGCTGATGGGCCACATTTGGCTCAACTAGGCTGATGTGAAAAGCAGCTGTAATGTCTTAGCAGGTGTCACAAACCATCAAAGACTCCAAAAGTGTCCGGTGATCCACAGTGTTAAACTCCCCACCTCAGGGAAGGTATCTGAGCATAATATTAACACTGGACTTTGTGCTTCCTGGGCTTCCTCCACTCTGATGGATCAAGATTGTGACCACCACTTTCACCAAGGGACATCGAGATTGCAACAATCAAGTCTCATCACTGGATCCACAGGTGGTGACTATATAGCTTTCTACTCTTATCCTTTCTTTCTCTTTCTTTTTTTCCCCTTGCACATTTTCTGTTATTTTTATGCTTTTATATTGCCATATTACTGTAGATAATAACAATCAAAACATCTACATACCCGCTTTCAACTGCAATAGAATTTTTCTAAAATAAACCCTATATATATATATATTTACAAACATCATTCAGTGTTATTTTACTCTAATCTGCCCCAAGCGATCGATTATGAAGAACCTGGGTTACGCTCACTTTCAGGGCCTGGTTGTAACAACAGCCCATATATTCTAGTGTATCATTTTGAAAGTGTAATTTTTGGTAGTTAGTCTGGGAAGCATGAAGATACAACAAGTGACAGCTAGGTCTGTGTCCGTGCTTGGACATGAATACCAATGTGTTTGACAAGGTGCTGCCACCTTTGGAACCATTCAGCACCTATCTGGTATTTGCCTTGTGCTTCCCTCCCTTGCTGCTACCTTGGGAGCTGCTGTCTCACCAGTAGAACAAAACCTGGCACATTTCTCATTATTATGCAGAGCTGTTTTAAGTCACAGTATTTAAAATATCTTCTATAACAAAGCATTACTGTGTCATTTATTGAAATAATTTCAGTTTAAAGAGGAATTCAACAAAAAATTAATTTCTTACTTAGCAATGTACGTCTACGATAAATACCAAGAAGCTTGTAAAAATCTCTTTAATTTAATTTTCTTCATTTTCATTTCATTTTCATTTCTCTTCTTCCTCATTTCTATGAGGAAGGCAGACTGTCACTACCTTACTGAAGAGGGAAAGACCAAGTGCTTCTTCTGAGGTTCTTCCTAGTTCCAGTTTCTGACTCTCTTATTCAGCCCTCATTTGTTCAAAAGTAACCCTAGAGTTGAGGTCATGTTAAATATTATGAATTTTCATCATTTCTCCTAAAATCAAAGCTCTCTGTGTTGTTTTGGTAAGAGTCTCATGCTATTCTAGAAGCTAGATTGTTAAGAAAATAATGGAAAAAATTTCCTCCCTGTGGAACTTTGCATACATTGTTTTCTGTTGTTCACTTAAACCAAGGTATTTTAAACTGCCAGCATTGAGAGCAACCTCATATTTTTTCTTTAAAAGAATAAAATATGGAGAAAAAATATTTACTATTATACTCTTGAGGGGTGAGATATGAAAAACCTGGCAAATGCTGAACTGTTTCATAAAATTATTGAATAACTGCTGAACAACAGGTCTGGAAAACAAAGATAAATATGTGCAACCATGTAAGATAGAGATCTGTAAAATGAAAATTAAGTATATATACATTAGTTCCATCACATGAAAAGCAATTTTAGTGATAAAATTAATCCAAACCATTAAACTTCAGTAGAATGACATAAAATTATACATCAAGACACACTTTTACTACTGGAGAAATAATCTATTTTACAGTAAAAATATAATTTTTAATTTTATTTTCTCTTTAGCAAAGTATGTGTCAGAGGAACCTAATGTGATATTGCTGAGCATCCCTTGGAATCCTTTCCCTGTTATGAACTCCAGCAGCAGCTGGTGAAAGCTGATGGTCCAGTGCATCTTTCAGGTTTTTTACCAGCCAGCACAGTCATTCCCAATCTCTTTATTGACAGTGAATTAAAGAAGTGCTGTAGCAGAACAATAACTTTGTGTCTCATATCTGGGGCTGCCTGCTCATAATCTGACTTTCCGACATTGGTGAGTTGCTGCTTCTGTCTGTGCTGTACGTGTACCACTGAAAAATGGAGGAAAATATATATTGGCTCTGATGCTAAATTTATTTTTCCTAGCTGTCTGTAAAGCATAGGGTTGAAAACCACTGCCCATACACAAAGAATGAGCTTGAAAAAAAATTTCAAATGCTAGTATACACCTAGTTTTTTTCAATTTTACAGCTCAGATGACAACAAGATTCGTGTGGAAGTATATACAACAGCAGTAGGAGCATGTCAGTTCATCTAGCAAACTAAGAAAGCAAACTGGTTTTCAGTGCTGTTTCTATGAACAATTTCAAGTTTTGTTTTTGATGGCAGTTCAACTGCATATGGCCAGATGGGATTCCACTTTTTGCTTGTCAATATACTTTTTGATTTCTCAGCTGCTTTAAAATGAGAATTTGAGTGCTAATTTAGTATTAATTTATCATTATGGGAGAGTTTTATAAAAATCACTTAATCAGTCTTGACATGACCCCATTAAGGCTGACACTAGACTCATAGAATCATAGAACCATTAAGATTGGAAAAGATCTCCAAGATCGAGTATAACCTTTGACCGAATATCACTATCTCAACTCATCATGGCTAGGCTTCGCGAACGAAGATTTGGGAACTATCTCAACTAAACCATAGCTAAATGGCATGAAAAATTGTTTCTTAAATACTTGCAGGGGTGTTGACTACGCCATGTGTCTGGGCAGACTTTTGCAATGGTTGTCCACCCTTTCAGTGAAGAAATTCTTAGTAAGGTCCAACCTGAACCACAGCTTGAGGCCATTTCCTCTCATCCTGTTGGTTGCCTGGGAAAAGAGACCAACCCACCACCTGGTTACAACCTCCTTTCAGGTAGAGAGCGACAAGGTCACCCCCAAGTCTCCTCTTCTCCAGGCTAAATACCTCCTTTAGCTGCTCCTCATATGACTTGTACTCCAGACCCTTTGTTGCCCTCCCAGATGTTTCATTGCCCTTCTCTGGACATGCTCCTCATTTTCTTAAAGTGAGAGGCCCAGAACCAAACACGGGACTTGAGGTGCAGCTCCACCAGTGCTGAGTGCAGGAGGACTATCACTTCCCTGATCCTGCTGGCCACACTATTTCTGTGTGGGCATCTTTGGCCTTCTTGGCCACCTGGGCACACTTACTTGCTCATGTTCAGCTGGCTGTTGACCACACCTCCTGGTCCTTTTCCTCTTAGCAGCTTTCCAGTCTCTCTTCCCCAAGCCTGTAGCACTGCAGGGGGGTTGTGACCCAAGTGTAGGCCCTGGTACTTGGGCTTGTTGAACCTCATACAATTGGCTTTAGCCAATTGATCTAGCCTGTCTGGATCCCTCTGCAGAACCTTACTGCCCTTCAGCAGATAACACTCCTGCCCAACTTGTGTCATCTGTGAGTTTACTGAGGGTGCACTTGATCCTCTTGTCCATATCACTGATAAACAGAACTGGCCCCAACACTGTGCCCTGGGAAACAGCACTTGTGACCAACCACCGGCTGGGTGTAAGTCCATTCACCACCACTGTCTGGACCTGGCCATCCAGCCAGTTTTTAACCCAGCAAAGAATGCACCTTTCCAAGCCATGGGCTGCCACCTTCTCCAGGAGAATGCAGTGGGAGACAGTATCAAAAGCTTTACTGAAGTCCAGGTAGGCACACTCACAGCCTTTCCCAAATATGGTAAGCCTTTGGCAGGTGAGGCAAGTAGGATAGTAAAATTCATACATACTGTGTAAAATCGGAGGCCCATTGTTGCATTCTACATTCTTAAACCTCTGATTTAAACTAACAAAAAATGTGTTTATGCAGAACACTTTAGTGAGTAAGTTTTGGCAACATTGCCTCTGGTACTGTTTTGTAAAATTCCTTTACTTCCATTCAGTAGGTTGAAAAGCAAATAATTCACATAGGCTCAGGTGACATTCTTAAAAGTTATCAGCTCTCTGCATACCAACTTCTCACTGCATTCTCCAGGCTTTATAACTAAAGGTATCAGTGAAACTAAAATCTCATGGAAGGAGAGTATGTATTCATCACATTTCCAGCTCTGAAAATAAAATGTCAGAGGTAGTTCAGTGGAAATGTCAAGAACACACGAGAAAAATTTCAGTGTGCTAAGATCTTACATCCACTTGTCTTAGTTTATTTGAATAGCTCAAACTTGAACGCTGTGCCCAGAACTCAGCCCCTGTTTCAGCTGGTGGGAGTAATAGAATTTCAGTGGTAGAACCCTGAATACCATGAACACAAGCCTGGGAATAGCCACACTGAAACCAATGTTTCTCGTACAGGTGTGCACTGGTGACAAGTGATCAGTATTTGAACACATGCCAAAGCCCAGTGTGACTCTTTGCAAAATTCTTTACCACAGCCTTTGAATCAGGCAGAAAGTACCTCAATGGTTTAACTATTTTAGTGTTATGCCACAATTTAAAAAAACTTATGAAATAATGCAATCTGACAATCAACGCACTTGACATCCATTCAGGAATCTGAAAGGATATTGTGTGCCTGTAAAGGTGTAGGTAATACAAATATAACTATGTGAAGAGAACAAGGAGTCATAACCGAAAGAAAATGAAAAAAAAATCGCAACAACAGAAGTCTGGTTGCATAATTTTGTCTTGCAGAGACTAAAAAATGCCTTAAAAATTCTACTCCCAATAGGACAGGATAAGTAATAAGAGATTTGTGACATCATTATACTAAAAATGGAAATAACTTCTCAGCTATCAGAAGAGTTACGGAACACATCTATTCCTACACAATACATATAGAAAAGGAATGTTCTTTAGAGATATGAGAATGGTTTTCATGGTTATCAGGTAAATTGCCTTTTAAATTTCTTTTTCTCCAGGGGCACATTCCTCAGGCCAGGGATCAAAGTTCTTGCACTTTCTTCCCAGTGTTTAGATCCAGATGATCTAATCATCATATTTCTGACTTGGTGGATACAGGAACACATCTTGAGTCCTAATTCCACATAAAGGATGTAGGAAAGCATGACCTAGCACCTTTCTACCACGTACTCTCTTTTGTGTACAGGAATGTGATGCCCAGAAGGGATCAAAATGTCTAATAGATTCAGATGATCAGTGGACCGAGAATGTCAGCTATGGACTACCTTGTATTTTCTTTACTAAAAGAATGATCAGATATTGGAACAAGCTGCCCACAGAAGTGGTGGAATCACCATCCCTGGAAGTATTAAAAAAAATGTGTGAATATGGCACCTGGAGACATGGTTTAGTGGTAACATGGTGATGCTGGGTTAACAGTTGGACTTGATGATCTTAGAGGTCTTTTCTGACCCTAAAGATTCTATGATTCTGTGATTCTGTGTATGCAGGTACGATAACACAAAGATTTGGCTCCTGGTCTCAAGCCTCCCAGCATATGTAATCATTGAACAGCCAGTAGTCACCAAACTAATTTACTCACAAGACTTTGCAGTGAAAAAAGTATTTTCAAAATAAAGATTAATTATCCTCTAATTTATAGTTTTACAATACATATGGGAAAGAATAAATGGCATGAAAATACTAAGTACTTGTTTAATAAATACTTTTGATCTAGTCTATAGGGCATGTGTAAAATCCTGTTTACTAAAATAAATAGAAGTTCTGACTTGAGAAGGCAAGATTTAACACCTAGAAAAAGCTTTAGTTTTGTGTTTGACTTACGCACTTTTTAACTTCCTGGGTACCAATACTTCTTTCCAACATAAGAATTAAGGTGAAGGATTACTCCTCATCCTGCTTTTCACAAGCCTGAAAACTTAAATCATATTGGCTTGGTTGAACTTCAGTTGGGACTTTTTACAGCTATTGTTCCTCTGTTTTGTTCCCTAAGGAAGTTGTCATTGATTTGCCTTTTCCAGTAGTCACCTCTAATGAGTTCTGGGATTCAGGCAGTACACTAGAACATGAGTATCAGGAGGGGTTTACAGAAATGATCTCCTTTCTCACAAGGAATGATAAATGTTTTGCCTTAGAGATAATCTTAACTGTTTCATGCAAACATCACAAGGACATACTTTCATATGAATGTTGGAGCTGTGTGATTAGAAGAAGAAAAACATGTCTATTTATGGTGCAATGTAGCAGTCAAGTGACAGACTTTATATGAAGAAGAAAGAAACACTAAGGCACAAAATATTCTGAGTTTTCCAAAGGACAGTGCCAACCAATGGCATGGAAGCAAAACACACAGGAATAAACAGAGAAGAAAAGCTTGCTTGAACCTCAAATGAGACTATTTCACTTATGCCACTGACTCTTAGAGATCCAGTCTTTGACAAAGAACAGGCAGACGGTCAACACTGAAGAGCCATTTACTCCCATTAGGGTGAGAGTAAAGTGTTACTGGAGGATGAGATTTTATACTTGCTCATTATACACTTACAAAAAAACCTATTCTAAACCTAGGAGAAGGCAATGCAAATCTTTACATTGACTGTAATTTTGATATGTCCCCAGACTTCAGTTCAACAAAATGCTTAAGCACATACCAAACTGCCATTACATCAGTTGAGACTGGCAGGTTTTAAAGCCCTTAGGCTCGAGAATAGGTTGAAGCAACTCATCGAGGCAAAGCTTAAAGTCACTGACTCCTGGAGTGTAGAAGACTGTTGTTTTTGACTACCTCTTATACATTCCTACTTACAATTTTTCCCACTTACTTTTATTCTCTGCAAAATACTCAATCTCACACCATGCAGTTCAGATCACAATCTTCAGGAGCCTAAAGTACAGGACTAATAAGCTAGATACAGTGCTCTTTTCTGAAGTATTTGCAATTCTAAGTCAAATTATAGCAAGGAGGGAAGAGTGAATTCAGCTATCCTCCATTTTATTAAAGATTCATTCTTTTTTAAGTGTGGGTACAATCCTAGAAAAGCCCGTCAAATTGACTGCCTGCTAACAATTGCATTAGATTGTATATATGTTCTGATTTTTTTAATTTTATGGCAGGGGTTTTGCTCTGGGTACTTAAGAAAAAGGTCAATGATGCTGAGTCGGAAACATTTTTAAAATTGCATATTAATTTGTACAATATTTTTCTTGTGTCATTGTTATTCACCCCTCTCAGTCTGTGACAGCTGATGTTTCTTCTGTTTTACTTTTCTCTAGCTGGGGAGGTCAAGCAGAGCAACATTTAGCCAGAGTGCTGAGATGCAAACCTTGTGTAGTAAGCTCCCTCTCCTTCAGCTTTAGGTTACCCTACTCTAAGTGTTTTATATGTTTTTGTAGAAGTGATGGAGCTTCCATCTCTGTTCCTTCCCCAAGAACACTTCTGAGCAGCCCTAGTGCAACAATTGCACCTACAGCAATGAATAAGGCAGAAGAGTAGAGGTGATTTGTCTGAGAAGAGCTAGGAATATCTTTTCTTGTCTCTGAAAATAGATGCTCTGTCTTGGGTAGAATAACATAGTGGTACAATCCTTGTCTGGGCAAGGTCGCCACTTGTCCAGATCTATTTTAAGGATCATTTGGCCCTTAAGGTCTGTTTGCTTGCTTTTTCCCCATAGATTTGATATAATTAGACAAAATCTGAGCTCTCCAGAAAAGAGGAAGAAATATAAAAAAATCTTACCAGTACAACCAGTAGAGAAGGAACAAACTAGCCATATTCAGACAGACATTTTCTACTTTTCTTCAATGGGAACACTTTTAGCTGTTCTAGAAAGACCTTTTTTATCACTTTTCACTTTTTATCCTCTTTCATGTTATGTTCAAGTTTCTGCTTTTAAGCTTTTCTTTATTGCTGTACAAGGGACAAAAAAAAAGGAAATAATCTGTTAACACTCTTGTTCTCCTTTTAGAGGATTTGGTGGCCAGTGAGTCAGCTAAAGAAATAGCAGTGTTCCTTCTTCCTCCTACCTAAATGTAATTTCTCTCTTCCTCCTCAATATGACTTAGGTGCTTGGTCTAGACTGTTAGCCATTCAAACAAGATTTTGATGGAAGAACACAAAATCTCTGCAACAAAAGGAAATTAGGATATGTTACTTGCATTCAGTGATGAGCCAAAATAAAAAATTTGTGGTCTTACATGTATTCCAAATAACCTTTCTGACCAAATAATAAATAGATAGTGAGGAAAAGAAGAAGCTAGAAAGCAAGTGCATTGATCTTGTCATTAGGATGACTGAAATTACTGTAAATAGTCAAAATACTCATATGAGAATTAAAAGATGAATGGGGAGCTCTTACCCTTACTAACACTGTCTTCTCTACATATGCAGACTCACTGCACTCCAAAACTTTTATTGAATGTCTAAATGTCTAATTTATTTTTCTTTGGGACTTAGGTCCACAGTCAATGTTATAGATAATACTCAGGTACCTGAATTTTATTTTTTTTTTTTTTGAGTAAAAAGCACAAAGTAGAAGTGAATTACGAAATGTAATACCAGAACCCACATGCTATTTTCACCTGAGGAACTTAATAAGTAGGTAACCAGTCAGCCCACTTGCCTGTAGGCTTATTTTTCTTATATTCCAGCCCTTCGGTGAGGAGAGAGGGAAACTGTCAGAAAGACCACATAGATGAGCAGTCACCATGTTTTTAATCAGGTGTCCATTGGGGATTTTTGGTTTTGTTCTTTTTTCTTTCTCCATGGAATGTTTAGATTATTCTATCTTTTCATGTTTCTAGGAAAAAACAAACAAACAAAAACCAGTCAGCTGAAAAAGAAGAAAGAAAAAAGGTTTTGTCTGTTGTCAGCATCTCTATATAAACTAGCAATTTGCACCATGCAGGTGCACCCTTCACAGCACTAAATCATGAACCAAGTGAATAGTATTTGCTATATTTGTAAGTTTCTAGTGGAGTTTTTTGGTCATTTAAATTGGCCATTGGGAAGGCTGACATATGTTGCCCAGAAGCTATATAAAATGTCTGTGTAAAAGCAAACTCTCTTTGGTTTTAATTGACTCATTTCAACTATAAAATTCCAATGTTCACTAAGTAAAGCTGTAAAAAAAAGGAGATTGATAATACTATGGATAGAACAACTTTTAACTTCATTGTGCACATTTCCACTGATTTCAATTGCTTCATTTCATAAGACCAAAGAACGAGTCCCTGCTGCATTTCCAGCAGGAAAATACCCTCTGGTACTGTCTTTAGCTGAACCTGGAGAACAAGCTAGGGCAGCACACCTGAAGTGTGGACAGGGGTGCACAGACATGGACACCCTTCTTGGACTTCCCCTCAGGTATCCCATGCAGCCTTGAGGTAGCAGAAAGGTTGGCCGGGACCCTTCCTTGAAGAGGTCAGCCCATGTTCAGAAAGGTAATTTGAAGGCAAGATCTCCCATCTGTCAGCTTAGTCAACGACAGATGGGAGATCTTGCCTTCACCCTCTCCCTCACATATGTTGCTATGAAAAGAACAGCTGTAACTTGTAGCATCAAATGAGGTTGTTTTTTTCTTCCTTCTCCAGTCAGATCCCTCCTTCCAAGCAGCCTCACTGAACTTAATGGGACCCACTCATCTTATGTGTCACTATGCAGTGTAAGGGAATGAGAACATTGTAAACAGGAATAACCAAATCATCTTGCTGTTTTCAATTAGCAAATGCATAAAACAGTGTTGTGGGTTGAATTAGCTGGCCACCAGGTGCCCACCAAACTACTCTATCCCTCACTCCCTCAAGAAAATAGTGGGAGAAAATATAATTAAAAGCTCATGGGTCAAGATAAGGGCAGGGAGATCCCTTACCAGTCATGGGAAAAAACAGGCTCAACTTGGGGAAATTAACGTAATTTATTGTCAATTTAAACAGAGTAGGCCAGTAAGGAAGGAACACGAAGGAATTTTTAAGTGCCTTCCACTTACCCCACCCTTCTTCCCAGGCTCAACTTCACCTCTCTCTCCTCTACCTCTTGCTTCTAGCAGCTCAGGGGCATGAGAAATGGGGTTTTGTAACACTTAATGTCTCTGCTCCTTCCTTCTCACACTGTTCCTCTGCTCCAGCATGGGGTCTTTTCTGCAGGGAACACTATTTCAAGAACTGCCATAGCATGAGTCATTTACACATGGTGCAGTCCTTAGGAACAGACTGCTCCAGCGTGGGTCCTACCAGAAGCCTGCTCCAGCACAAGCTTCCCATGAAATCACAATTTCCTTTGGGGGCACCTCCACCTTCTCTAATGTATAGTCCTCCTCCAGGGGCTGCAGGTGGATCTCTGCTCCACCATGGACCTCCATGGGATGCAGGGAGATAGCCTGTCCCACCATGGGCTGCAGGGAAATCTCCGGTACCTGGAACACCTCCTGCCCTTCCTTCTATACTGACTTTGGTGTCTGCAAAGCTGTTTCTTACACACATTCTCACTCCTCTTTCCCAGCTGTTGCAAAGCACTTTTTCCACTTTATTAAATATGTTACCATAGAGGTGCTACCAGTACCGATTGGCTCAGCTTTGGGCAGTAGCAGGTCCATCTTGGAGATGTCTGGAACTGTCTCTGTCTAGCACGGGAGCAACTTCTGGTGTCTTGTCACAGAAGTCACACCTACAGCATTCCTGCTACCAAAATCTTACTGCATAAACCCAGTTCAAATGGTCATGGATGACATCTGGCTGAGAGTTGTACACCACAGCAGGATTTTTATCAAAGCACTATGGTTTAGCATATATGCACTTTCATCTCTTGCTGTGCTGCTCCCCTAGCTTTTCCTGCTGTGCTCTTTGCAGTGCCTCATGAGTCCTATTGGAGCATCACTGACTTGTTCCTTTCCAGTCTGCACCTTTCCATATCACCCTTTGCAAAATGCATCCCTTCTGTAATGCTGTCTGCATTTCCCTGCTTTTTATTGGTGTAATACCTGAAGTTTGATTAGTCCTTGAATGGATGAAATTTGTCAGTTGAGACCTTTTCTTTAGGCAAAATACTCATTTAAGTTGACTGAAACAGTCTCTCAGTTAATTTAAGTATTTCATCTGGAAAAAATGTTTTCGTGCAGAGGGACCTGGAGAGTTGGGCTGATTCCAACGAGATGAGGTTCAACAAGGCCAAGTGCTGGGTCCTGCACTTTGGCCACAACAACCCCCTGCAGAGCTACAGGCTGGGCACAGAGTGGCTGGAGAGCAGCCAGGCAGAAAGGGACCTGGGAGTTTGGATTGACAGGAAGCTGAACACTAGCCAGCAGTGTGCCCAGGTGGCCAAGAAGGCCAATGGCATCCTGGCCTGGATCACGAACAGTGTGGCCAACAGGACCAGGGAAATGATTCTTCCCCTGTACCCAGTGCTGGTGAGGCCACACCTGGAGTGCTGTGTCCAGTTCTGGGCCCCTCAGTTCAGGAAGGATATTGAGGTGCTGGAGCAGGTGCAGAGAAGAGCAACGAGGCTGGTGAAGGGACTTGAGCACAAGTCCTATGAGGAGAGGCTGAGGGAGCTGGGGTTGTTCAGCCTGGAGAAGAGGAGGCTCAGGGGAGACCTCATCACTCTCTACAACTCCCTGTTGTAGTCAGATGGGAGTTGGTCTCTTCTCCCAGGCAACCAGCTGTAGGACAAGAAGGCATGGTCTTAAGCTGTGCCAGGGGAGGTTTATGTTGGATATTAGGAACAAATTATTTACAGAGAGGGTAATCAGTCATTGGAATGGACTACCCAGGGAAGTGGAGGGTTCTCCATCCCTGGAGGTTTTTAAGATGAGACTGGCTGTGCCATGGTCTAGTAACCACAGCAGTAGTGGATCAAGGGTTGGACTTTATGATCTCAGAGGTCCCTTCCAACCTGGCTGATTCTGTGATTCTATGTCAAAACATGTTAGTGAGAAAAAAATTAGTTTTAAAGATATCTCAATATTAATTTACAGGAATTTGATTTTTAATAAAGGCTAAAAATTAATAACTCACATTTCTTTGATAAAAACTATTCCACAAAAGAAATTTCAATAATCTTTTCTTTCCAGTATCTAGACCAAACAAAAACTCATTTTGAATCAGTCTGAATATTTTTTATTCTGTGGTGTGACCATTAAAAAAAATTAGTTTTCTAATTGTAACTTCAATGGGCCAAAAGTCCTGTTATTGGTAGCAAAGAAAATGCTTCCTATAGTATTGCACTTTAAAAGTTGTAATAACTGCAAAAGGTCTGTTTTGAGAAAGGAAGACTTTCATTGTTTAATAGTAATAAAAACATCCCTATATTATCAAAACTGCTTCCAGCACGTATCCAAAACATAACCCCATACTAGCCACTGTGAAGGGAATTAACTCTACCCCAGCCAAATCTGTCACACGCAGAGGCACACTCTCTACAAGATAGTTTCCTTATATACCTTAAGAGCCAGTGTTAGCAAAGTCTGCAATATCCTGTTGGAAGACAGAAGGTAGGGTAAATACCCGTCAATGAGTTCTGTTCTCCTGTTGGCAAATCAGTCCAGTTCCCTCAATTTTTAAAAAACCATAACAGGTATGTACAGTCAAGGTCCCTATAAGTAAATAAAAACAACCTTGCAGGTGTGTTTGACTGTTTAATGACTTTATATAGTAAAAACATTCATCAAAATGATGTATTAGCTCATGGTCCTTTGCATAAGTATTTTTTGTCTGTTATATCCATCTTCCTCACTTTGTGTTGTTTGTCTACAGTGCCTTCACCCACATGGATTTAGGTGATATCACCACACTGTAGTAAAGATGTGGTTGCTTTTACCATTATTATTCTATTTGTATTTATAGATATCCTTGTACATGTTTTATGCATTCCAAGACATCATTTGAAGTTTTTAACAAAGAAAAGCTATTATTGTATCTTCACTAAACCAGTTTGTTGATAAAAAACAGATTTTAACTAACATTTGGACTATCCATGATTTCAAACACACAGATGGAATCAATAACTGTTACCCAGCACACATAGCTGTTTGCTGTGTAACAGAATATGTCTAACATAACAAATATGCCCAGAGTGTAAAACAAGAAGATAAAGTAAAGAATGAAGAAAATGAACTTGAATGAGTCAGATAATAATGTTTACATAGCACTATGTGGATATCTTAGTCCTTGTAATCAATAAAAACATTTCCATGAGAAAAGAATTCCACATAAATGAGGTAAACTAATTCTCAAAGTCAACTAAAGAAAAGTCATGATAACATATGCATGATACCTTATAAGTAAGCATCTGTGGATCCCTGTTTGTTCAACCTAAAACAAACAAACAAACCAACAAATCCCCAAGCCACAAAACTCCTTAGTTTTGTATAAAATATATAAATATAAATAAATATAAAGGCCTACCAACAAGTTTACCACATCAAAATTCTTCAGCATTGAAACTTTGTGCAGGCTTCTTATTATATTTTGGCACACTTGTTGGGAAGGTGATAGTATCCTCTAGACCCAAGACTAGTCTACATATTTGGAATAGCTGAAGCCTCTGGAGTCCGATTTCAGTATTGAAAGAACTCTTGACTTTGGCCTTTCACTACAAGTGAGCAAAATTCAATTGCATGGATATGAACTTGTCTCAGCACTTGAAGGCTCTTGGATTGAAGTGTTCTGATTTCAGCAACATGTACCAACAGATCTAGTTCTTACAGGGACTTGACTTGAGGACTTTTCTTTGTGGCTGTTGATATAAATTAATATTTCACAAGAAGGATGTATTCAAGAATTTGATTTTTGTTTGTTGATGAATTCATATTAACAGTATAAAAATGGTAATTAAGTTTTTATAAAAGTGTCTTTTCCACAGGTGGACCTAGCATCTTTGCAGTTTAATATAACCCCTCTACAGCTCAATATACTCCAAGACAAGCAATGACAATACGGAATGAAACACATTCTTCAATGTCCAGTCTTTCAGGCATAATAAATCATAGTTGTCTTATACTGGTTATGGTAAGCAGAAAGAAACTCTGAAAGTGAACTGTTAAAGGCGTTGAAAATGCATTTTGATGGTTTGATTTTGAAGGAATGTTCACATTTAATATAGAGAAAGAAGGAAGCTGGGTTTGTATGATCCTCTCCACTACAAGTAGTCTCTATTGGCATAATTTTCTAGAGAAAAAAAGTATGTAAAATAATGGCTGCATAACATTTGTAAAGTTGTGGAAATGCATATGTTTAAAATTTAAACTAGCATTCACATTTTGGAGACAGGCTATAGCTGAATTAAGTTTTTACTTTCAGATGTAAATATCTACTCAGCCTAAGCATCTAAGTTTGCGCTCACTTTCTAGCAGATAGTCAAACAGGAAAATTCCAGAAGCCTGTTTCTTTCACTTCTCTATCTTCTCTTACTAATTTCAGATATAAATAATTAATATATGTATGAGGGATAAAAATAACTTAAGAAAAAAATACAGGACTGAATCCATTCATATAATAATCCTGTACAATAATTTGTGGTACTACTTAATTTGTCGGACTACTCATGATATAAAAATTTAGTCAGATTTATCATAGAGTGATTTTCTTTGCTCCCACAGTAATTTTAAAACTTTTCCATCTTCTTGGCCTAGGGGAGAAAAAAATCATATTTACTCTGTCTTTAAAACAGCAACATCCTTTGTCAGTTTCACAGTTAAATACAGTACATATCAAAATATGTAGAATTAAAATATTAAAAACTATCTTATGAAACTTGATTTTTTTTAGAGCATATTTTGTACAGTGTATTACTGAAGAGTTGCATCCCTCCTTTCTTTCTAGGCACAAGAATTCCTTTTCTGCTGTTTTCTGCTCAGGGAAAGAGGAATATATGTTTTCTATTTCAGCACTCCAGCAGTTACTGAAGTTTGGAAAAAAAATTTCCAAAATCTAATTATTTCCCTCAGATACTGGGCTCATCAGTGCTACAGTCAGTGTCTGGACTAAAGGCAAGAGGTGAGCTTTAAAACCGCACAACTGAAACACAGACCTGGATCTAGCTCAGTGCAACAGGAACTGAACCCTCACCTCAACACCATCTACAATGTCAGATAAACCTTACAATCTCCAGATAACCCCAGCTATCCTTTGGACACCGTTTCTGCACCACCAAACAAGTGACTACATGTTTAACCAAGACAGGCCTTAAGAATCTGCTTTGTTTTTGAGAGCTCGGCTTTGTTTTTTAAGAGCCAGAGATTTAAACTGAACAGTGTAATAAAGTAGACCAAGGGAATGGCACATTTTTTGGTTTTGAACTGAGAATATGCTTGAATATACTGACAGACTGAAGGCAAATGAGAGACGATCTTTTCCCATTGCAAATTACTTGGAATTGCTTCTTATTCTTTCTTCTTCAATATCTCCAAAACTATATTAGTGGTCTGTTTAAAGAGTTTCAGGATTTAGAAGGGTAAAGGAATCTACATGAAAGAATACTGTAGGGGTTTTTGTTTGTTGATTTTGTCTTATTTTTAATTTGTGCTTAACAGAGACCAAAAAAACACTGATTTTTTTTAAGTGCCGTTCAACTACAATAAGAGTCTTTTAAACTTACATTTGAAATTGTTAAAAATGATCTTTCATTTTTTATACTAATTTTATTATTATTTTTATGATATTAAAAATCCATACAAAAGACTGTAAGGTTATGCTAATTTAGCAGGTACCTCTCTTGATAGTCTTAATTATGTTATTTTCCTATTCCAATGTAATATTTTAAGCTTTCAAAAACATTTAAAAATGCTAAGGGACTATTTTCAGATGTCACTATGACCTTTAAAAATACCTAATCTAGCTATTTAGAAGCTTCATAAGTCATGGGCTTATTTTAAAAGGAGTGTGGGAAGATAATCAAATAAAGTATTTTCGTACTGAGCAAAAAGAGAAGTGCACTAATTCTACATTAGTAAGTATGCTTCTTTTAGAAGGTTGTCCTTCAGTACAATTGAATACGTCTGAATATTGTAGTACCACAATACCACTTGAGTGTACTTCAAGGTGTCTTTGTTTGCGGTTAGACATCCACTTAAAGTTCCTTCCATCAGATTATTATTTTTGAGTTATTTTTATGATCAACATATGCACTTCCATCTGCAACCTTATTTTCCTAATTATGTGAAATATATGGCTGGTTTTAGTAGCCTTTTCTGCATGTATACAGTAAAAGATCCCCATTAGTCAGTGTACATTGCCTGGACACTGGTTTGTGTGTTACATCCATGCAACCTACATAACTGCATGACTCACAGACACACACACAGATGTCATGTGTAAAAAATGTTTGTCTCGTGGCCCTGAGATCAGACCAGAATCAACAATGTGTTGATTTAATAATAACATAGTTAACTGGCAGTTAGTGAACCATACATTCAGGAGCTGTTTGATGTTAAAGCAGATAAACCACAACATGAGACACAAGACTTGGACAAGCAGAAGCAGATTTTGAAATACCTGCTGTAACTGACCACCCAACATCTCAATCACATGCACATCCCCTCACAGGCTGTATGAGTTTCAGGTACACATGCTTCTCTGGGCAGCCCCTACTTGTACCCTCCTCCCATGGTCTACATGGGTGCTCCAGTGCTGTGCTGTGGGGGGAGATGGCAGGCCCATGGAACCCCTGGGCCCCCTGGAAGCAGAAGAGCTGGAGGCATTGAGGGGAGTAAGACCGTTCCCCTGAGAAAGGTGGAGGTGGCTGCCTATTCCCATGGAAGCGGCCCTGAGAGTTGGACAGCACAATGTGGGGGGAAGTCACAGCCCCACAACTGAAGTCTGAGGACTTTGGAGTATTGTGGAGTGTTGGGCCGTTTTTCATGGGAGCAGTGAAGCCAACCAGATAGTTCCCATGGACACAGCCTTGAGCTGTGTGCAGGTGCACATTCCTTAGTATTTTTGTAGAAAGATGTTTATGTTATGTGTGTGAGAAAGTAGAAGTAGAAAAACCTAATAAAAGGCTGCCTGCTGCTCTGAGCAGGCAGACATCCCTTTGTCTCACCATCCTCGTGTGTGTTGTGTGTCTTCTTCCCCCCTTGGACCGGGACCCGATCGACAGATACCCAGCGACACTGTGCATTCCTTTAAATATTGGAAGCTCTTAGGCTTTACCTTATTACTGCCTTTACACTTCAATAACCTCAGTTTGAAAAAAACTATAGTGACCCAAGAGCTATATGATCTTGCTGGGAAGACATCAAGGGGCAGAGAACTGACATCTCTTCAAAAGTTTGTTTCCATCATAGGTATACAAATACATATACATGCATGTGTATATATATGCATTTCTCCCCATAAAACAGCATATGTTTTGTTTTTAACTACTCAGACTCCAGCATTAGGTGGTATATTCTTCAGCACTTTAATGTTTTAGCATTACAAAGAAATTAATCGAGGGAAAACTGAGCTGTCTTAAGTCTTGTACTAGGAGGCAGCTTCTTCGATCATCTAATAATTTTCACACTTTCTTTTCTGTATTTTTTCCTAGTTTTGTTTTTATCAATGTTATAAAAAGAAGAAAGATTACCTCCTGGATCTTATTTAGTTTTCTGTTGGTTTTGTATGATTGCACTATACCTTTGAATCACAAAAGTACAGTACAGGCTCCTTTTGAATTGTCCACTAAATACACAAATCCTTTTCCTAGGAGCTGTTTTCCAAAGTGTCACAGGTAAAGCCACACCTCGAAGTGGACCTGAATGTTGGTGTTTATTTAAAATCAATGAGAGCTTTTCATATGTTTTAGTTTTAGGTAGTACTGCAAGAAGCAGGGACTTGGACTTGAAGACCAATATGGGTCCCTTCCACCTTGAGATGTTCTATGATTCTATGAATTATGTCACGTGTTCACTCATTCCTTCCCACAGCACTATGCTTGCAGGTCTCAACTTCTCTCCCCAGCAAGGAGATCACCGTAGGTCTGGGAAAGTGGGGCAGACTGCCATGCATCTGTTCAGAGTTACCTGTTTGAGGGGTTATTGGCTAAAGCCATGGGTATCCCCAGCCTTTGGCTCCATACATCTCCATGACTCTTCCTCCAGCTGGCATTTTTACCTTCTTCTTTCATGGCTTTCTAAGACCACTTCTGCAGGAACCTCTTTGGTACCTTTCCAGTCCTACCTCTTCCTTTCAGACTCCAAGTCCCCAGTTTCCTCAGTTTAGACAGAAAAAGCTTTGCAGAGGGAAGTGTCTGATCAGTCTCATAACTAACCAGTAGTACTATTCCATGTCTCTTCATTAGATAGTCCAAAAGTTCGGGTTTGGACATTCACCCAGTGACACACACATACCCATCTAAATGCTGTCTGATAGCATTCACCATTCCAACTATTTTTATAACTATGAAAGAAAGCAGTGCCTATATTGATTGTGCAATATGTATGGCTGGTGTTTCTATCAGGTATCTAAATTTGCTATTGGTTACCTTTAAAATTCATTTTGTTTAATTGAGTTTCCCAAAGCAATTCAATTCAATGTATGTGATCTATCTCACCTAACTGCAGCCTTTTAAAATGTATAGTGAAAGTTCAGTTTGAGACAGCACCTTCTTGTTCCCTCATATGTGTTCATAGGTAAACCATATGTTTTAAGTCTCTATTATAATTTATAAAGATCTAATTAATAAAGTTATTGGAAACCAGACAAATATTCAGTCATACCACTGTTGACACCTTCACTTGGGCAGCTGAATCTGCTCTAGACCATCATGTCTCTGTTGATTATATCTTCATTGACTGTAATGAGAGCCTAGACAGCTTTTATGCTTTTGGACAAGCTAAATTTAGTCTGGCAAGTTAATTTATGTGGACATCTAAATTTAAATGTCTTGAATCGAATCCTGTCCAACCAGCATAATCTATGTTTATTATATCTTGTCCTTCTCTACTTTGGGTAGGAAAAGGTACTTCCAGAGAGTGATTCATTCCACTTATTTGAGGATGAAGACACCATTCCCTCTCCCTTTCTTCTAATTGCAGACAATCCAAAATAATTTTTTGAAGCTATACAGTAAATTTATAGATAATTAAAATTAGGTGAGATGGGCTCCACTCTGTTCTGAAAGCACTGCCCCCACAATTATTTACTGATTTCTTATTTTTTGAATTATTATCAAACTAAGTTCCCATAATTTGCATACATATGTGTATGTATATTTCTGTATTTTTAAATCATATATTTCCAATATGTTTTTTTTTCTTATTCGGGTTCTAGCTGCTAGTAAAAAATTGTAATTGTAGGCAGACAGATAGGTTACATCAGCCTGGAAGACTTCCTAATGAAAACACACTCATCCTGCAGATTATTTATACCCTTCACAAGCATGGTTTGACCAAAGGGATTTTATCAGGAAATCTGCAAATGGTTATAGTACAAATCCATAGCAATTCTTATTTTTCATCTTGTATGATATTTTGATACTAGAAGCCATGTGGATTTTAATTTGTAGAACTGGTGAAATATATACTTGAAAATGTCCCTCCTGTAAATCCTACATTACATGGAAAAAAGTGTATTAATTATGCCAATTTTTGTTTGTTCTGGTTGTAGTTTGGTTTTAAGGCTGATAAATAAGGTTATTAATTTTGATACTTTACTATATCTCTTTCCTTAATAGACTTCCCAGTGGACAACTTTGTTATTTAGAGCAACTGTCATAATAAAGCAGAGCATAGATAAGAAAGAAAGCCAAATTAAATGGTCAATAGTCCTTAAATAGGCATTTCTAAAATGTAAGAGTCTGTGTCTTTAAATTCAGGCTGAAATTTAGTTTGACTGCTGCTCTTACAGAAGTAAGCAATGTCATCTTAGTTTCTGCTTCAGCTTTGTCTAGGACTCCAAGTTGACATATTTCATTTTAATTAGATATTCTATATCTACTCTCCTTACTTAAAGAAACATCAGTGCTCTACGTACCCAGACAACCTCTTCAGGTTATCTTGAGGTCAGCACCATAAATATAACAAGGGAAGAGCCACGACCTACATAGAGAGCGGGTTCGCTGCTGACAGCACTGCAAGCAAAACTGGGTACTGCAAAACTGAGTCATGCTGCTCCAGGGGTGAGGGTCCAGGGATGAGCTGAGCCTTCCTCCCACATGGGATAAATAGGAGGAGTGATACAGAACCAGGGCAGAAATAGGGCTGTGGTGGGAAGGAAGGTACTGCAGAGGCTTAGTTCTTTCTTTTCGTGGGTAATTAGAGACAGTGACTGTATCCTGCGGGATGCCAGTAGCTCTTACCCCTGCTCTAAACAGCAACAATTAGCCTCACATTAGTCATGCTGCAACTCTATTTTTCTGGTGTACACCATAAGATCAAGGTGACTTAACTCCACATATGTCTGGAACTGGCCCTGTCAGTACCTGCATAGTGAGTAGCTGCCACGAGGGCTAACCATCTTACATGTCACAAAAAAATGCAATCTTCTTCATTCTAACTTCATTTATGCAATACCCCATTGTATTGTAGACTGGAAAGTTAAAGAAAAATAGTGTCTGAGGAGATGATTATTTTATTTTGGTAGCATGTTCTAGTTAGGATGAAATAAGCATTTTTGTTTTTCCATGCTTATAAGTTTCAAAGTGGCCATAACTGGATTTGAAATCCAAAATAGAAAAATCAGTTTGCTGTTTTGTGAAATAATTTCTAGAATAAAAAAATTAATAATAAAGCTATTAAAGTTATTCCAGAAAGTAAATATTCAAAAATACAGAATTGCGATGGGTCTTTTGAAATTATCTGGTCTGTAGCAAACAAACTCTTGAATAACATTGAATAGTGAACAAAAAAAAAAATTATGCTGTAAATCTAAATCATATAATATAATTTTAAGAGTAGACACCAAATGGAGATCAAGAAATGATGGACATAATTTGAACCAGAAGGGGTTCATGCTTTTAAAATAAAGTAAAAAACGAAAATTTTTTGCCCTGGTGAAATGTTAAGCAGTGGAGCAGGTTGCCCAAAGAGATTATGGCATCAGCACATTTGGAGTGGGGATGAAACCTTTAACAAACTGGTCTGACCCCATAGCTGACTCTGCTTTGAGTAGAGTTAGTTGGGCTATCATCTTCCCAAGGTCCTTGCCCACCTGAGTCATCTCATGACCCTATTAGCTCATATCTGTGTTTTCTGTGGGCATAGTTATGATTACCCTGATAATTTGTTTACCTTCATTTGTGTCTATGGTGCAAAGTATCTACATCTCCAATAAACACAGAGTTGGAAGCGGAAGGTGAAAATCTTTGCTTATTTTGCATGATAGTTTTCAATGTTTCCACCCAAAGGACCTGAGATATGGATAAAATGTAGCCCAGATTTTCCAAATATAATTAAGGATAGGGATTCCAACAGTTTTCTTGTGTTCTAGAGGAGGATGAGTAATTTCCTGGGGGAAAAATCCATTGTATTTACTAAATGCATAGAAACCACCTCCATTTTGTTAAAATCCCTGTGCTATAAAAGCAGAGAGTGGGAAAATGTTAGGGAAAAGTACCCCGTGTGCTTACTTTGTGTTTATGTTTAGCATAAGTCTATCTTAGTCAGCTTTTGGAATCAGGATAGACCTTTAGTCTGAATAAGGCCATTCTAATAATCATGTTCTAAATAATGAGTCATGAACCTGAAGGAATCTCAGGTTTTGCAACACACAGGTTGAAAAATACCAGTAGAAAGGGTACTGTGACTCAAGATCAATTGTCTTTGAGCTTGCTTACTTTCATTCTGAACATATTATGGACAGAATTCAGATCAGCGTATTCAAGTGTTCCTAGCCTGATTATTTGAAAACCCAAAGTGAATACATACTTGCCCAAACTCTAATATGTTTGGACTCAACTCATTGTAGTAAATTAAAACTAAGAAAGCCCTAAGGTGTGCAAGAGTACCAAAGTTAAACTCTATTTGCAGAAAAATGGCTGTGAGATATGGAAAGTAAAAAGTCAGGCCTCTAAAACAAAAAAGTATTAAAAGTCAGTTCTTTTGGTTTCAGCTTGGCAATTGCCAAGAAAACAAACATCCAAAGAGAAAAGGTTGTTACATTTGCCGGCACTAATACTCTAAGTATAAACTGTAGAGTGTTTGGATCCCATTGGATTATTGGGATTGTGATTGTTCACAAATTGGTCATTATGACAGGAGAATAAAGGGAAAAGAGGTTTTCAGCACAGCATGTACAAATGGTAAAGAGAACTTCAGAATTAATATTATGTGGTAATGAGGCAAGTTCTCCAAAGCTAACAGGGCAGACTGTTGAAGCTGGGTTTATATTAGATATGTCAACTAAATTTCATCTGTGAAAATGCTATAGGGCATAAACAAAGCTTTCTTTTCATGAGATACTGCTTTCACTTCTGTCTTTCTAATATGCACTGATTTTCTCAAAGATTTTCATTCAAAAAGTCATTATTTGCAAAATATTTTACATAATTACTTGAGAACAATGTTAATGAGGCTCACGGACCTATTTTAAGGTATCAGCATGCAGCTAGCTTTTCAGTTCTGCAGTGCAGAAATCCAGCCAGCAATAGACTGATAGTCTCTGACTAATTAGTAGCAATTTAAAAAGAACATATCAGCAAGATATGTACAGTACAGCCCTTCAAGAGAAGGGCTTTTTTGTTTGTTTGATTGGGTTTTTTTGTTATTTTGTTTTTCCCCCCTTCCAGACTATTCCTCTGAAGTATATACAAAATAATAAATGTTAGGAATTGGTTTATTGGTTTATTGGTTGATATATGTCCCTTTTGGCTCTTTACACTTCACCATGATGACATGTAAATTATTCAGGCTGGAAATGTAGATCAGATTTTTGCTCTGACACTTGCATCCCAAAACATGGACTGTATGGAGTTTTCTATTCAGGTATTTTACCCAAATACCTATATTTTTCATTTGCGGCTATAAGTGTGTGTTGAATATACTTCCTTTATAGGTGTAGTTTCATTAAATTCTGCTGGTTGCCTTAAACTTTGGATTGCTAGATATTTTTCTTTCAGGAATTGACTACTTTCCCAGAAGGAAAAGATGCTATGGACTAAAATGGAAATCATCTGATTATGCCACACACCTGAATAATTTGCAAAATAATACTAACAATAGATGGGGTTTTGGATATCACATTTTGTACTTGTCTTCGAGAAAGACCTTAGGGCTAATTTGTGCTCTGTGGATCTGCTTGTACTCATGTTTGTAGTGGCTGATATTATCAAATATGCCAATAAGATTAAGGATAAGAGCTTCCTCAAATGGAACTGAACGTGAGTTACAACTTGGTTAACTTTTTCTGTCTTGAATTGACATATCTAGACTAAGGTTGTTATCTGTGTTTCATAGATAACTATGAGCTCATGGAGCTCTGAGCATGTCTAATGAAAGGTCTAGTGAAAGGTATCCCTGTCCACAGCAGGGAAGTTGGAACTAGATGGTCTTTAATGTCACTTCCAACCCAGTCCATTCTATGATTCTATGATCTGTTGTCTTTGAAAGCATAAGGGGACTTCCAAAGCACAATCCAGGGTTTCTTAAGAGAGGTAGGATGAATTGTTATGTAGAGGTTCTTGTATCTTCCAAAGCACCCAGGTGAAACATATCTTAAAACAGACATCTAATTTCTTAGGTGGTTTCAGCTAAATGAAGTGAACCCGACTGTAAAGTTTCTTATTCTCTGAGGAATTTCTGACAATTCTGCTGAAAATATGAAAAGTTTTAATGTATTCCATTGTATTTTGTAGTATGTCTAAAGAGGACATCTGTTTGAGGTTAAAATAAAAATTTTCATACTGTTTGGGAAGATGGAAGTATGCTTTAATGTTTTAGGTGTACTTGAGAACTAAGAGTCATGAGGCTTCTCACATCAGCTTTTCCATATCGAGAAAGTCATTTTACACATATGTGTATTTGAAGTGGAGCTATTGGATTTTTTAATACATATAAGATTTCTTAGAGAAGAGGGACTAAAAAATGCTATGCAAATAATCTCTTAGTTGAGAAGCTAAACCCACCTCCAGAGCCTTATTCTGTCTGAGGAGCTGATTCCAGTAAGAGATCAATTTTGTTGTTAATCTCATGGTATTACTGCCCACAAAACTGTGTAGCAAGGCTCAAAGTACCATGCTCTGTGTCTTCACAAACCTGAATGTCAATTTGCAACTTATGTATATAAATTCTACATCAGCTGACAAATACATACTATGCTTATAATATGTTTGGTTAATCAAAGGGAGGAAAGGATCACCATGGGGTGTCACCATCTTTGAACTTGGAATTTCAGATATATTTTTTTTTAATATTTACAGTGCCAAAGAAACGTGGTGGGTGGGGCTCAAGGCATATGGTCTTTTTGGACATCTATTGGTAATTAGTCATGTCTTTCTCAATACAGAGAGTGGACAGCGAAGAACCTCTTCTGCAACTCTCACAGGAGATGATTCACTGTATGCAGAGATGATTCACTTGAGCTAAAGACCTACACAGTACCAGTAGGAGTTGTAGAATCAGGCCTGGAAAAGCTCATTTTATTCAGCAGGCAAAAGAATAGCAAGTCTTATGTCTGCAACTCTTTGGACACCTGTATTTCTATGCCATAAATACTTTAACTAAGATTAATCATATCTTGTAGCAAAACTACAGGTCTCTGGCTCTTATCACAGGAGATTTTCCCAGTGGCTTTAAAGGAAATTGTGCTGCAAATGTATGCATAATCTCTAAGACATATTTTTCAAGTATTTTCAGTTATTTTACATCTTGAAATTTTCAGCCTAAAGCTGTTTTTTACCTTTTATTTAGAAACTTTCTTATGCCTTTAAAGTTCTGGAAACAAGTAAAGTAATTTAGTATAAAGCAACTTAATAAGAAAGAGAGTCTATATGCACCGCAAATTATTTAACTATACCTATACTCTTTTGCTTACAATCATTATTTAGATTGTCTCTGAGCCTGGTGAGGTCAGAGCAATGAATGTTGTTGCCTCCGGCAGACTGTGACTAAACAAATGCAGTGTAACGCAGAAGAAAGTACTGCTAAACATACTCCAATCCTTTAAATCATGTAAAAGGACTTCTCAGTAAAGAACTCCACAAAATGCAAAATCTCTAAATGAGTCACTTGCACCTTCAAAATGTGAAGATGCTTTATTTGGATACCTCTGCCCCCCATGTTTGCAGCTTTCCATCTGCTTGAATCCTATGTTTCATAGTATTGAATCTGGAAGAATGTAGCTGCTCTAGTCATTTCAGTAGTGATTATATTACAGTTAAGAGGAACAATGGTGACTCTGACCAGTGGGAAAGAGGTTACAGAATAGTTTTGGAGGGTGCGTGTTTAAGTCAGACCCAATTTATGTACCACAACTTAGTCTTACCACTCATGAGTGTGGAGTTGGCTCTAGGAGACTATTTCAGCAGACATGAGCTCTAAGGAAAAAGGAGGTTGTCCTGAAGAGCAGTATCTATACCTCTGGAAGTTGTCTGTCTTTTCCCATCAGCTGAGTATGGATACTTGCACCTATTGATTTTGGGGGTTATGTAGTACTTGGAAGTGAACATTAAGAGTTGTTCCAAGGGCTCAGACTTAGACAGATGATTTACTTTAATCTCATTATTTCTGTATTTCAGATGTCAATAATATTACTACCAAATGATTAAAAATACAGTATAAGAACCTCAGTGGTAGAGCATCCTGCTGCAAGGACCAACATGTTGCAAGGATGTCTGGTGGAGCCGACGACTCACTAGCGAGACGCTGTATTGCAGTAGACTCCAAGTTGTCTTGATGTATACAGGATTCAATTAGTTACAGAGGGGTATTATTTCCTTTATATAATGTTTTTCAAGATTACTATATGAGTAATGTTTACAGCATGGCACAATTCTATTTGAACCTTTACTAATTAATAACTTGGGAGTCATTAAATATTTTAATGAGACATAATCAACTGCTATCTGCAGAATGGACACAGATGGCAAGGCTTTGAGAAGAAGAGGTGTGGAAGAAGTAGTATTGTGTAGCCATGGAAACAATGTCTCTCCTTCTTCCTCCCTTCTCCCTTTTAGGTTCAGCAATGCTGCACATCATTAGGGTGTCTGCCTCTTCTGACAATGGTAACTTTACAGTGTCAGTCAGTAAATCTTTGCATCCATTCATACTGTCAGCACTAAGTGACAGAAAGCCAGGGGAAGATGTGAGATGCATAACAATCAGGCTCCTGCACTATGACAGTCTAGTCACGTATTCTTATGCAACTGTCAATTTTGAGGCTCAATTCAATAAGAAAGAACAAAATGGAACAGGCCTGGCTAGACTGTATTCTGTTAGTGTGGTCTCTAAAGTTCATTTCGGTGCTTATGTAACTAAAAATGCTGAAAAATGAAACTTGACTGTGTGGGTACACAGGTAAACATGTCGCACAAATGGAATAAGGCTGTGGCTAATCTCTGGTTAGAAGCAGTTTTGCTAATCCACTGCAATTAGACCTTAGTGAGGGTGTTTAATTGTGCTAAACTGGGTGGTGATATGCTTTTGAAGTGGCAGCAAAAAAGAAAATGTTAAAACCTTTGAATCTCAGTTATTCTCATGCTCAGTTGTTCCCATGTGTACCAAGAGCACTTATTTATATACCTAGCAAAAAGCCCCATAATTATAAGAAGCTGAAGCAGGAAAAAAAAAAGGCTGAGTAAAAATAGAAAAGAAATTCAGTTTAAAAGCACTGAAAAAATTTTCAACAAGAGCTTTATCCTTATCCTTTTTCTCTCAGTTTCGGCAGTAATTAAACTGATTTGAAATAACTTATTTAACTCATTTGGGTTTAGAGATTCCAGAAAGGGATAGAAAGGCATGAATTTATGGATTTGCCAAATAGAAAGGAGTAAATGGCATACTTTTACCACAGATTTGTGTTTCTTAAACCTTTTAGCCCCAAAGAAGCATGCAGCACAAATGATGGCACTATAAGCGGTGAACATCAGCTGTTCTAGTAGTTGTAGGGGAATGAAAACAACTTATGGCTTAACTTGCACAGGTAAATGAAGAAATACATGCCCTCCATGTGCTACCTACATTGTGCATTGTGGAAACATGATTTCTGTAGAACTTGCCTCTGCATCTTCCCCTCTGTACAGGAGACAGTCCTGTTAGGAACGGACATGCTCCTTTGGGGGTAGTGTTCCTCAGACCCAGGTGGATCCTGATGAGACAATGTCTGAGTCACTGTCTCCTTCCTGATAAACTTCTGGGTCAGAAAAAAAACACACAACCTAACAACCCCAGAAGCACTGATTTATCCCAAATCATAATCCTAAATAAGTCACAGGACATATCTCAAAGAACAGACTACCCTACTCTTCTGACTTCATGAATCACAGCTCAGTATCTTACCTATATCAGTTAGACTCAGTGATCTTAGAGGTCTTTTCCAACCTTAACAATTCCATTATTCTGTGATCTTCTCCTGGCTAAGGTCCAATGGGAATGGTATATATTGTGGATCTTCAAAGACAAGCCATGATCCAGGAACAGCTCCTGCCTGGCAATGACAGCAAGCAGCTCCACGGGTATGGAATGCAGGCTGGTGCTGGTCTTGACACATGTATTCTGATATGGTCAGTGTTATTTGCCTGAGCAGTCTCTGCTGACTGTCCCTTAGAGATCTAGATTACAAAATAGGAGAGCAACTCACATGGAGCCACATTTTGGGATGCTTGCTCAAAAGGAATATCTAATTGGGCAACATACAGCTCACAAAGGGATCTCTGCATCTAGACTCTACTGCTGAGCACTGAGATCTGATCAGAAAATGTGAACTACCAGACAAATTGTGAGGATGTCCTCCATTCAAAAGGACTTTTTTATTCTCCTGGACTGAAAAAAACCCAGTCGGACTATAGCTTAATACATATGCATTTTCCTTAGTATATTTATTAAAACAGAAGGTAAAAAAATACGTAATTTAGAAAGAGTTAGCAGTTATGTACTTAGTTTACATGAGCACATATGCTTTCAACTTATTTTAATTCCTCAAAATACTCTGATTAGTTGTCTTTGGGAATCACATTTATCCTTGCCACTCTTGTGCCAATTACAATGGACTTTGTATATTTAGAATACCCTATGTTCATGTCTGTTTTTAATTCAAGAGATGCCTCACTTAGCTATTGGAAGATAATTTAATCAGTAGATGGTTTTGGCAATTTTAATTCAAACTCTGGGTAGTACACTTTGATTTTCTCAATTGTAACTCCTCTATCATATTTCAGAATTTGGGAGCTCTATCCTGTCTGACTTTTTTCATATCTGGTCAAACTTTGAGACCTGAGAAACAGCAGGGCATATGAACAGCTGGCCAAACTGCAGTTTAGAAGCTCCAAATTAGAAGATCCAGAGCTTTCTGTTTTAATAAAAAAAACTTCAAGTTTTTGAGATTTTTGCAAAAACTAAACTCCTTGCAAACTAGCTAACAAAACATGAGTTTAATTTTTCTTTTTTTCAGTTCAAATATTATGTGTTGGGGTTGGTGATTTTTTTTTGTTTGTTTGTTTCTTTTTTTTTTTTAATTGTTATTTTTTGGGGTTTTTTTTGTTTCTTTGTTTTTTTGTTGTAGGGGTTTTTTTGTTTGATTGGTTGTTTTTTTGTGTGTTTTGTTTAGTTTTTTTTTTTCTGAGGCATGATCATAGAATCATAGAATCATTAAGGTTGGAAAAAACTTCCAAGACCACCAAGTCCAACCTTTGACCAAACACCACCATGTCAACTAAATCATAGCCCTAAGTGCTACATCCAGCTATTTCTTGAATACAACCAGTGATGGTGACTCCACTTCCCTGGAAAACCTGTTCCAATGCTTGACCACCCTTTCAGTGAAGAAATTCCTCCTGATGTCCAACCTGAACCTCCCCAGGCACAGCCTGAGACCATTTCCTCTCATCCTGTCACTCGTTGCCTGGGAGAAGAGACCAACCCCAACCTGGCTACAACTTCCTTTCAGGTAGTTGTAGAGAGCAATAAGGTCATCCCTGAGTCTCCTTTTCTCCCAGCTAAACACCCCTAGTTTTCTCAGCTGCTCCTCATATGACTTACTCTCCAAATCCTTCACCAAGTTAGCTTTAGACCATAAGATCCCAAACCAACCAACCCTAAAAATTACTTTACTGATGAATATTTTGATTGTAAATGCTTCTTGTGAAGGTTCAGAAACTTTTCACATGAAAAATTAAAGTTGTATTCTGAACATGATGACCTTGCAAGACCGGTCCTCACCATACCAGGAAAGAGGGACAGCCTTGTGATTAAAGCATTGGAATGAGACTTAGAGGAATGGGTTCAATTCTTCTTGATTTGTTTATATTAAAGAAGATTACACAGACTGAGATAGTGCAGGTAACAAAGCAAAAACTATTGGGGAGCCAGGCATGCCAACTATTTTCAAGTATGTAGAAACTTCCAGTAAAGAGGAGGTGAATAGTTTATTTTCCATGTGCATGATGGAAAGACATAATAGATTTGAATATGATAATGACTCAGTTTTCAGGTTACAAAAATAGGGACAATAACAGAAAGCAGGAATAAGACAAGCCCATGGAAATTGTAGAGTTATTAGCAACATATTAAACATACTCTGCCAGAAATCACCTATATATAGTTGGTCCAGCTCTAAAAGAAGGAATAGTTCAGACAACGTCTTGAGTGACCCCAGAATCATCTCTGACTATGTCTGCAGTAGGAACTGCTTTGGTACAGTAGAAACAGATTAGAAGAGTGAGGCAGCAGGACCCTCCAGTTTGAATATATTAAAACTGCTATGCTAAGTGAATTAATATGAAGTAAAGGTGATTGACTTCCTGACATTGCTACTATTCCAAAGCAAAATGCTAATGTGTTTGCAGTCTGTTATCTGGAAGGAGATTATCTGAACTGTACATTAGCCAGGAGTTGCCTTCACTCAATACCCTGGGTAAGGCACAGTGCCAGAGAGGGAGTGTTGCAATGAACACACTACTCACATTGTGGGTGGCTGTGCACAGTGATGATTGAAAGGCTACCTCTTTGTATTTTTTTCAAGGTTGAATACACTAAACAAAGGCTTATATCATAATATGTATATGAATTAACAAATTTTTTACCTTTTTTCAGAGTTATCTTTTTTTTTTTTTGAGAGTCAGTTACATCTGTCATCTGTAAAATTAATATAACAATATCTCTTGGTTCTGTATTGAATATTAAGAATATAAACTCTCCAGATTTCATTCTAATATTTATGCAAGCATAGGATAGTCAGAGAATCATAGAATCATTAAGGTTGGAAAAGACCAGCAAGATCATTAAGTCCAACCTTTGACCAAATACCACCATACCCACTAAACCATAGCATGAATTGACATATCTACTTATTTGTTGAACACTTCCAGGAATGGTGACTTCACCACTTCCCTGGGGAGACTGTTCTGATGCTTAACCAGTCTTTCAGTGAAGAAATTTTTCCTGCATTTTCAACACACAATTATATGTAAAAAGGTATCAATTTTCTGAAAAGCTCAAAATATGGATGTAATGAGAATATCAGGACTATGAACATTTCTCCATGTCTAATATTTCTTCATGTCATGCAGCTACAATAGTGAGACTAAAGGGAGAAGAAGGAATGTGATAGTAAATCATAATTGAGCCAAGTTATTGTAGCTACTAAATGTCATTGGTGATACATCTGTCCATCTCTTCCAGAGATGTGCTGAGACCAGCACAGAGCAGGGAGCATCAGGTAACCTCTATGTATAAAAAACTTGCAGGTGCTACATTTTTCTTTTTTAAGCATTAGTAATGTAGATTTTCTCTGATGCAGTTCAGGCCTCATCATCTTTGTCAGTCAATTAGTCTTAATCTCATTTCAGATATTTGAGACAAGAAATAAAATCAAGTCCTTTAAGAGGGCTCAAAAGAGGCACTAATCTGTCCACTTTACTGATTTAGTCTTAGTAGAGAAAGAAATGCATTACTGTGGAGAAAAAAGAGGCAAAGAACCCTATTGAAATTGGAAGATTGAGTCTAAAACCAAGAAACGTATGCATAAAACCATTGTAAACAATTCTTAACATAGTTAGTGTCACAGACACTAACACCCAACAGAGTTAGACTACGCAGCAAACCTTGGTGGAAACCCAAAATTTTGGGCAGGCTACAACACATGAAGTTTTGGATACATCATCCTCCAAAGGCAATTTCAAGGAGCTCTTGTAGTTTCCTTACAGTTAAATGCATTCTATTACTTATGTCTAATACTGGTTTAAGTTTAAATTGCTAATCATTTGTCAAATTGAAAGTTTTTCTGTGCTTTTATATAGAAATTTTTATCTGTGATAACATGCTAGTAATTGTCATATTCAATAATAACAATAAAAAACCTAGGAAACTTTTAACTGTGTCTTCAGTATTCTAAATAAAATATTTAATCATGACATGTTTTATTATAGCATGATGCATATAGCAGATATGACCTTAGATCAAAATGAAATTCTAAGAAACTTCTCAAAGTGAAATAGCATTGTTTTAACAGAAATAAAGTCTTCTGGACTATATTTGTTCAATAAAAAATTCTGGGGTTTCTGTTTTTCTTTGTGATCCAAAAGAAATAATTATTTTAAATCTGAGAACATCCCTTGTAGGATTCTAACTCGTGAGTGTTAGCTTTTTCTGACTCAAGATAGCTTTTTGTTTTGTCATGTAATAATAGTAAACATTAGGTTACTGGGGTAAATATTATTTTGCAGGCTTAAATTCTCCAATACTTTATATTTTCTGCTAAAAGGTGCCTATAAACTTTTTTTTTCTGTTTTCCAGAAAGTGGAATGGAAAAGCGAGGTGACAAAATGGATAGAAAATATATCTTTTTACTCACATGGAAATATATGATTCTAGTTATTAGTCAAATTTTAGTCTCATTTAGGAACTCTTCATTTTAGGTACAGATGCAAATATTTATCAGATCAGAAATATGAGAGCAAATAAAACTTCAGAGTAAATTTCTAGTCTCTAGACTCTGAGCTATTCCCTGGCGGCAGACAGGCAAATCCAAAATCCTATAATTTTCTTCACCAAATGATAATTCTATTTTATAATTGTAGAAAGTTTCTCTGGATAGGAAAACCATTCTGTATATGGTTTTTGTGCATTTAAATACCCAGAATAAAACACACACAGGTAAGAATCATCACACAGAAGAAGCAGAAATGTCTTTGCAGGATCACTATAGTTCATTAAGACTTAACCAATAAACGACAGAGCTGTGTCCAATCTTACAGTTTTCTCACATTATACTATCACTTTTCTCTAGAGCAATATTTCCTTTGAGAGAGATGAGACAGAAAAATGTGATAGATTCTGAGAAGCAAATATGCTCTGTTCTGAGCAGTACCTCCCAAACCACAGGTGATGGTAGGATGAGAAGTGCCCAGGGTACCTGAAGCATGATCATTTCAGTGGTTCTTGTTTCTACACAGTCCATGAACCAGTCACCTCTACTACATTGTATGTTTATCTTTTGTCATCCTTCTCCAGAGATTTTTCATAATATTAGGAAACTGAATTTCTGGGTACAAAGCAGTTCCTGCTGATTTGTATCTGGTGGGGAGTTTCTTAGGGAATGTGAATGGGTCTTGGAAAAACAGAGTTTTTAGAGGGTGATATAGCGAGAATAGAATGAAATGAAAAGCTGAGAGAGAAATAATGTGTGAAAGGGTTCCAACTGTGGGAGGCTGCCTGTCAGTGCACACTGCCGCAGAGGGAAGCAATACCTCAGAAGAGCTGAAATTAGTGGTAACCAGGAATGGAGGGATGGAGTGGGAAAGGGAGGTACGGGGAGGAAGGAATGAAGTGTTTCAGGGAAAATGCTGCACGTGGGTCTTGTAGACTTATGAGAATACAAACAAGGGATGCCAGCTAGTTATGAAGTCATCACCATCATATAATTGTCCTTATTTAAGAGAACTGAGAAATGCACAGTTCAGAGCCAGCATCAGCTTATGGGAGTTATGGGACATCACTCAGCCAGCCTGCCTTAAACTCTCCTGCTTTACTACCTGTTTCACTTCTCAGGCTGTTTCTGTCTGCAAAGAACGGGGGAAAACCTGCTGTTGCTAAGGCACCCTTGTAGTTGCACTGGATTTATGCAGTGAGCAAAGACAAAGAGTGATGAGCTTCACATCTCCAGCTCTCAATGAAAATGTAGCCTGGGGTATCATTATCATTTCAAGGTTCTCTGTTCTGGGGCTGAGAGGTGCATGAACGTTTCACTTATCAATACAAATTAATAGCATCAGATGGGTGAACCAAGCAACAATTCATAAATCTGTATGTTGCTAAATGACATTGTAATTCATCAAATCAAGGGTGAATGGAAAATAACTAGCCTTTGATTTCCAGCTCACTGCATCTCCACCAAAGGTGAGACTGTCTCCTAAGGCTTCTGATGTCTTAAACATACAGATTTGTATTTAAGTCAGCACCCTCTCTGATACTATTGATGAGTGGGCTGTACAAACTGAGGTTATCCTCTCATCTAAACAAAACATTAGGCACTTAAAAATCAATGCAGAATGCACACTGTTGATTTTCTGAATACCACTTGATTTTCATCCTTCTGACAACAAAGACAGCAATTGACTGAGCACCAGCACAAGGCTGATACACGATCAGCCCAGGGTGTCTCTCAAGTGGGTGTAGCTCAGCACTGTATTGCAGAGCTGTGAACAAGGAGCAGAGCTCTTTGTGGTCTAAAACTCAACTGCCTTTCCAGCATGGCTCCTGAACTGCTCACAAGAAGTCACATTACCATATAAGAAGCTAAAGGATTGAGTAGTTAAGCAAGGGGTTGGGAAACAAATGAGGTTAGCTAGTGTGAATCTTCTAGCACACCAATACCCTATGGCAGCAGCAAATCAGCTCATGTTCTAATAAAATGAGGATAACTAATTCATAATTATCTTGGGGCAGAAGTGAGTACAGAAGCAGTCAGGGCTTAGAAGAAAGTTACAGTCTTCCAAAGGCATCTAGGCTTTCTTTTCCTCAATCTATAAGAATCCTGCAACATGTTTTAAGACCTTGGGATCTTTAATCTTGAACTGACTGTGAGAGGCAGCCCTGCACCGACGTTACCTTTATTGGGGATGCTCAGGACTTTTAGTCTCTCACAAGCTGCAAGGACATAAATTATTATGGACCCCCTTAGATTTCTGAGAATGTTCAAAATATTGTGTTTCACAGAAATCAAATTCAGGATGTATTAAGTGGAGGATAACAGATTTTCCATTACACTGCTGTAATTCCAGAGAGATTAAATGGAATTCAATAGAACCACAAACAATTTACACTGGTGACAATGACAGAAAAATTGTACACTAGCAGCTACAGTAGTAGAAAAGATGACTTCATTTGCCTCCAGTTTGAGTACAAGTCATTTATAGTACTTGTTGGCTAGTTTTTCAATGTCCCTTTGGAATAACATGAAATTGCATTTGTGAAACAGGAGCTTCTGGCAAACAATGCACAGCCTTGTAAAAGCGAGCAAAAAGTAGCACTGAGAGTGCTACAGTCCCAAAGGTGTATGGGTTAAATATAACCAGTGGAAAACTGATCAGAATGTGTTTCTTACAAGGTGGGTATTAGTCAAAGTCATTGCATCGCTATGCCAAAATAAATCCATTGTTTTTCTTTTTCTGGCATTCAGGAGTAGTTGAGAAACAAAGAAAATATAAATTGAAAACAATATCAAGACAAGAAAATTAATCACAATTATGAAAAAATATGAACTGACGGATTTTCTGAATTCCCCTTTACACATTACAAATCACAAAACAAATGCTGTTTTACTCAAATACTTCAGTCCAAAGGGAAAGCTCCTGAGCTAAGCAATATAAGCTACAGTTCCTTTTCTCATCTTGATTTTCTACTTCTTTTGTTTCATTTTTGTTGCTACTACTATCATACTTGCTTACCCAATTTTGCCTGACTGAAAAACAATTAAATATCCTGTTTACTTCAGGCTGATGCTCTGATCACCTTATCCTGAAATATTGTCCAATGATTTCATAGGAAACTTATCCAATCCAGAGATGTTGTTACCACTCTCTCCATCCCTGCTGTGTATGTTATGCTGGCACCTGCAAAGTGTTGTAGTCCACTGTGTTCTTGCAGCTTTTTCCAGTGCCAGGAATCAAACTGAGTTGTGATATTTGTTGTTGTTTTCAACTCACACTGAATCTATTTATTTTTCATCCTCAAATTCTTCACTGTAAATCTATGGATATTTCATAACATCCTTAGTGTCAGACAGTTGCCTTTTTCTTTTAAGCATCCCTTGTTAATTTTTCTGGTAGAGAAGTTCTAAGTTGTTTGTTTGGTTGGTTTTGGTTTTTGTTTTGTTTTGTTTTGTTTTGCTTTGCTTTGTTTTGTTTTGTTAAGTGAGTATTTTGTGTCTTTAACTAGTCTAGTTTTAATTTCTCTTTCCAAATCTCAGTTACAGCATTTCTATTAAGAGGTCTAGGCTGACATGTGACTGGAGAATTCTAATTAAAAGAAAAAGATATTATCAGCCTAAATGAGCTACTGTGATCCTTGTTCCTTCATTACATGCCCTTTCCCCTAAAAATTGGTATTTTATATATTTTTTAAGACTCAGTTACTTGTTTCATTGCTAACAATCATAACAATTAAGGACTCAGTAAGACCTCCCAAAGTGTAAAATTTAGAACATTATAAGCATTTCAATACAAGACCTTTTGTGGTCTTTTCTGTCTTCTTCTTTTTTAACCTTAAAAAAATCAAAGGAAAAAAGAGAAGGAACAATTTTTCTCACAACTGTCACATTTACTTGTAGGCAACCAGTATTCAAATACTGGTTTCAGCATTTGACATTTCAAAACCATATCCTGAATTTACAAAAAGAAATGGAAAGCAACCAAATACTTAAGGAAGTTTTTTTCACTCTTATTTTTTAGAGTTATGGAATGAAGTATAAATTCAACTTTGACTGTTTCTTCACACTCAAAAGAGTGTGTTACTGTATTCTTCTCTTGAGTGTACCAGCTTGGCTTATTTTACCTTGAGTACTATGTGCTGTTCAGAAAGCAGTCAGAAAGTGGTCATTCTTCTCCTGTGCAATAACCCTTTGTTTTCACACACTGTGAACTTCTGCATATCCTAATAGCTTCATGCAAAAGACCAGTAAAATCAGCCTCCTAAGAAACCACTCCCAAGAAACCACTCCCTTAACTCCAAGGATGTCTAGAAAAACTCTTTATGGAAAGTGAGAAAATAAAGAGAACATGGAAAATACTGATCTGAGAGGACTTAGTCCAGGCCCAGGCCCCTTTCCAGGATGCAGAGCTTTGTGTTCACAAGGCTGACTGTCCAGCAAACCTCACAATCAGAGAATCGTCTCTAATTTTATCCAATAGCCGGTGAGGCTGGAAAACTGACTGCCACTGCACAGTACTTAACCCAAAAGACTGGCTTCATAATGCCCACAGTAACCTCCGAAATAACTATGTTTTTCATGGCTTCTGACAGAAAATGGAAAAGTTATTGATAGTTATTTGAAGATGTGCTAAAGGGCATTGCAACTTCCTCATGTGAGTGACAAATTTAGGCCAAAATAATATTTTGGAGCATGAAGTCCTTGATGAGTGTGAAAACTCCTAATAATAAGGTAGCTACTTGTATATGAACCTTTTCCTAGCCATACTCTGCAAGTAACCTGCAGTATTTTATAATAATGATATTTTCTCCCACCAGCATTTTATCATTCTTTTTTTTCTATCTTGTGGTTCAATTTCATAGAATCACAGAGTGGTTTGGGTTGGAAGAGACCCTAAAGATCATCTGTTCCAATCCCCTCCATACACAGGGACACATTTCACTGGATCAGGCTGCTCAGAGCCCCATCCAGCCTGGTCTTGACCCCTTGCAGGGATGGGTCATCCACAACTTCCCTGGGCAATCTGTTCCACTGTTTCACCATTCTCAGAGTAGATAATTTCTTCCTTATATCCAGTGTAAACAGACCCATTCAGTTTGATGTCATTCCCCCTTGTCCTGTCCCTCTCCAAATCTCTTGTAGCTCCTTTAGGTACTGGAAGTTTGCTATAAGGTTTCCTTGGAGCCTTTTCTTCTCCAGGCTGAACAACCTCAACTCTGTCAGTCTGTCTGCATAGGAGAGTTGCACCAGCGGATTCGATCATCATAAACCTCCACTGGACTTGTTCCAATGAGTCCATGAATTTCTTATACTGGGGGCCTCAGACCTGGATGCAGCACTCCAGGAGGGGTTTCATGAGAATAGAGTAGAGGTTATTGTTGTCCTCATGGTATCTGACAACTCCCTATCCATTATAAGAAGTGGAAGCTACATTCTTTCATGTATTTTTATTCTTCTGATTCCATTCTTCAACTATGACTTATGGAAAACACAAAAATGTCACCTTCAATCAGGTTATTTTGAATTGTATAATTTCATTTAAAATAGAAAACAGTGAGATTTATCCTGTGAGAAATAATTTAACGATCTGGAATCAGTGTCAGGCAGATTTCTCATGTAGGGTCAGATTTCAGAAGATCTCAAAACATTGATTATTACTGCCAAGGGCTCCAGAATATGAAAGGGTCATATTTTTTCTGTACTTTACAATTTATTTTGTCTTTAAGCTGCTTTAGGATTTTTAAATATTTGATATTCAGAGTGAATTCTGATGGAATACAAGTGGAAAAGGAGGTCGTTAAATGATCAGCACAATGAAGTCTGTTCATAAACTGAAGATTCTCCTCAGCTATCATACTCACATTGCTGTTATTACTTATCCATCCAGAACTACAAACTGATATTTACTTACTAATAATTATGTTTATTTACAGGTTTTGAGCATGAGATTTTGTCTGGTTTTACTTTATTACATTATTCTTAAGCTTGTAGATACTAATGAAGTTCTTATATATTCAGAAAAATACTGTATATGATGAAAGGAAGACCCTGTCTAATTAGATTAATCTCCACTAATTTCTGACTTGGCAAGTTCCAAAGGAAAAGTGGTTCGATGACATTTTTGGAAGAATCAAATCAAAAATGGAGCTTTCCCCCCAGTACAGCAGAAATTACTCCTCCTTTCTCTGTGTCCCCAGTATTAGAGAGAAAGGTTCAGCAAAGCCATATTTTAAATGAGCAATTTCACATCAACAGCTTTCAACATTTTAGAGGTAGATAAATAAAACTGTTTTGAATTTAAACAGCTATGAATTCTGAAGACATCCAGCTCAGCAGGGAGCTTAGCTGAATTTCTGTGTATCAAAAAGCAGTAACAGAGCAGTTTCATTCCTATCTTGCCAGGTATTTAAAATAGTCCTATGAGACATACAAGTTTAATCTTGGAGGCCAAATATGATTAACCATGGTACATTTATGGTTACAAATGTACTGACATTTGTGCTACAGAACATTTTTAGGTGCTGATGATGAACTGCTGATTATGAATTGAAATTCAGGTACATAAAGTCCCTTCACTGATTTTTTATGGCATTTGTATTATTAAATTTCAGCTAATCAGTGTTTTCCATATCATTATAATTACCGTAAAAATTATTTTTCGTTCCCTCATTTGTTAAGAAAATGCCTTCTGGATGTTGGACCTATCAAACCCCATATCCTTATTTATTTAGGTTTACATACTTACATTGTCTTGTAGTCTGTGTTGCAAACCATACTACTGTTCCATTAGCCTGCATTAAAATACAGTTTGAAAGGATAATTTCTCTCTCAAACACAAGACAACTGGAAGTACCAGCACACAGCACTAGAAATCTAACAGATTTTATAAGAAATCTCTAACATCATGATTGGGGCTATAATGATTTCTAAATGGTCAGTATAGTGTATTTCAGTAAAAGTGAGAAAACATAATTCAGTTGTCTTGATTCAGTTTCTTAATATGATTCAAGCTTTTGTTACTTCTTGACTGGATTTTAAAACTTGATGCTCCATGCAGACCAAAAAGTTCTAGGAATTCATTCTAACTCATGCAGCTACAGGGATCTTAGTTCTAGCTTTACTTTTTGTTGAGTCATGCCTATCAGCCTAAATATGGGGATAGTAGAACATGCTGACCAAAACATGGTCATATGACCAAAACATAGGTGTTTGAGCAAGGAGAACTTCTGATAACTGTGATGATGTGAAGTGAGATGCAGTCAATGTCAAAGGCAAAACAACATTTTGAGATGGTTGTTAGAGAACTCTTTTTATAAGCACAAGTAAAACAGGACAGATTCTGGGAGAAATATGATGTTTGGATGCTTCTGTTATTCAGAAAAGTGGCTTTAATTTGGAGGTAGAAAATCTGGGTTTTGTTGCTGAGAAACAAACAAGTTTATGAATGCTTGCAAACCTGAGGTGACAAAAAAGCAAGTCCTGCTGTCATCATATTGTGCTGCAGACCTGATCTAGATATATAGAACAAGGCAGGTAATGACAAATTGCAAATAAGGAAACAAACTAATATTGTTAGCCTGAAAATGGTGGGTTAAATGTACTTGCAATCTTATTGCAGATGCGGTTTTGGAAATACAAAAGAGAAGGGTATAGAAGACTGAAAAACATGGGACAGTTTTCTTGAAAATTCAGCAAGTAGGGGATGTTGATATAAAAAGCACAGTGAAGATTTAATAAGAGCTTGAGGAAAGTTAATTGTCTAATTAGAAGAACAAGTGATGCTCATGAACTGTAAACCCAGTATAGGGTCTTATAGCAAAAGTCACTAGGAAAGTTGTGAATTTATCCTAGCTCTCTTGTTATGTACTTTCTGGAGAAACAATAAGGAGAATGTATACATGAATACAATGTTGTTGATTAGGTCATTAGATAATTTTTAAAAGTTTATTATTTTTGCTGATTATAAGATTATGACTGTTATGTCAAACAGATTCTTGTTATGAGTACAGGCATCTAGAGTGCTCTGAGGTTGAAAATTTTGTAAAAGTAAGGTTCTGTCAGTGGCGTAAATTTCATCAATGATCCTAGAGTCTAGAGATTTTCTGCTGCAGAGATGAACCACAGTGTTTATATTGAATATTGAATCTCCCAGTTATGGAAAATCATAATTTGGGTTCTACCTGAGTCAAAGAAAATGCTTTCAACATTGACAGTCTCTGAAAGCATTTATGTCTTGGCTTTGTTTCTTTTAGAAAGGATTATCCAGTGAAAAAAGAGATGAACAAAATGTCACAGAACATGATATAAAATTCTATTCTAGTAGTACATCCTGAATGTTTCTGAGGTCCGCCCAAGCTTTTTCTGCCTAATTCTGGAAAAGGAACAACCACCAAAATGAAGATCAAAAGTCATGGTGCAGAAACACAAAATCTTCATTTTTATTTCAGTTTTAAGAAAGCAATAACTTCACCTTTATTTTTTGCCTTTATTTGTTAATATTTCATCTGTGCATAAGTGTGAGGGTTTACAGGGACAGCACAGTTAACAGTATTCTGCTTACTTGAAAAATGTCTTCACATTAGGAATTTGATTCTTCTGGGCTAAACTATTATTCAGGAAGTGCTATTTTGTCTGGGTGTATGTCTTACCAGGTGCGTTTAGTCCACGTAGCAAGTCTGTATTATTAAGTGAAGAGGGCAAATAACAACAATGAACTAATAATACATGATAGCAGCAAGATTTAGAGATGAAACATTTAACTGGATTCACTGTAGGTACTCAGATTGCTCTGCTTCCTGTAGCTAGATCAAGCTGTGATTATCACCTGTTTGGGTGATTTAGCTTCACAAGCAAAATCAGCAGAGTGTTTAGATGAGTTGCGGTGTTCTGTGTTTCATGAAGTAAACAGAACCACTACAGTAATATCGTGTGTGCTTGGCTAAGTATATATTTCATCATGGTTATGCATCTCTTTACCTCTTTATCTGAATTAAGAAAATGAGCTCCAAAGATACTACCTTTTCTTTTTACACCAAAAGGATCCCTAACATAGAATGCAAGCCTTGGTTCATTAAGTGTCACTGCCACCAGGACCACTGCCACCAGCAGGGCAAGCTGCTGAAGAACGCAAATAGAATGTTTCAGTGCTTATTCCAGATTTTCTCACTCCTGGAGAAATTTGCATTAATTGACAAAGGACTTTTTAAGCATTTCTCATCAGCTAAAACATTAGGATTTTTTTTTTTTAATGTAACAATATTTTACCCAGTGTATTTGAGTAGAGAGGTTTTTTTCCCTGGGGTTCTGGGATGTAGCAAACGTCAGCCTCTATGCATTCTGAGGAGGTTTTGTCCAAGTCCACAGGTGCCAGGTTTACATAGGCATTTTTTAAATCAAAACTATACTTTAAATAACTGAAATTTTCATTTGTTGACAGGTTCTGAGTTCTGAAGTACAGCAAGGCTCTCAGATAAAACAGAAAACTTAGTGAAAATGTGGGAATTCATGACTACAGTGACACTGAAATATTACTGTCATTATAGACAGTGAACAGTGTGTTATCTTTCAAACAGATTTTATATAAAGTGAGAGAACTTAATGTGCTAGTTTCAATGACCTTGCAAAAGGTGTTTCTGAACCTTAACTGAATACACATAATAGTCTTCAACCTCTAAAGTGAATAGGTAAATTAGGTCAAGAAATATCAATACTACATGGTCAATTTTTAGACATAATCTTTTTTTCTTTTTCCTTCTTATTTAAGCACATAAAAGAGGATTTTATTTTTTAATTTAAGTACTTTTTATTCTTTTTAAAAAAGTACTCTCTGTACTTTTGCATATTTTTCAAGTTCAAGAATTTTGGAAATCTTGTTTCTTTTAGAAAGAAAAATATATGCAACAGAATTACAATAGAAAAATGTATAATAGGGATATTCAGAAGAAGTTAGTGTAAGGACTTAAAGAATATAGATGCCTGTCTCAAAACACTGTCAAGGCCCCAGAAGGAACTTGTCGTAAGATAAGCCACCATAGCGGGAACTTGAGATAAGTACAGAGGGGAGAAATTTGTGCTAGGAAGGTGCTAATTCCAGACTGGTTAGCACATCCTGGTTAACGTATCTGGACAAAAATTCCCACCGTGGCAAACTCTAGGAATGGAAGCAACTGCTCATACACCTGTAACCAGACAAACAGAGATCACTCCAAGTTATGGGAACAGCATTTGCAACCACCCTGTGGACACCCAGAACTTGGACTGTATAAAGGTGGTACCCTGTGAAGAACAACTCTGTGACCCCCACCACCAAGAAGCCTAGGGTGAAGATGGACCAACAGGACACTGCTGGATCCATTGGAGGTGACTATCTTCTGCTTGACCTCTCTCTTTCTTTCTCTCTCTTTCTCTCATCCTTCCCACCCTCTCACACCCTTTTCTGTTTCTTTCTATCTCTCTACCTCACATTTACTGTTAAATAAAATCCATATTATTGACTTTGGCATATGATCTTGTTTGCACCTTAATTCAGGCAGAAGCATCTCTCACTAATGGGATCATAATAGTTGCCCCTTGAAGAGCAGAGAAGCAAAGCAAGCCCACTGGTTTTGCAGCTCAATAAATTTTGCTTCTAGAAAACAAAATACTGCCTTTACTCCCTATATCAAATATTTTAGTTTTTGAGATCAGTTTATATATACGTGCAAACTATGCTATTAGCAAGGGTAGTTTATTTTCTTTGAACACAAGAGTAATCCCTTCAGACTAGTCATTTGTGTTCTAATTAGCTGATTAGAAATGCAAGCATTAACTCATCAGCTTGGAAGCAGTGGAAGGCAGGAAAAGATCATGTCCATTCTTGAGATTTAGTAAAGATGGCATAAAAGATGGGATTAGAAACATCAGTAAGTAAAGATTACTTGTTTTATTTTCAGAATGTGGTGGGTTGACCTTGGCTGGACGCCAGGTGCCCACCCAGCTGCTCTATCACTCCCCTTCCCAGCTGGACAGGGGAGAGAGTAAGGTGGAAAAAACAATTTGTGGGTTGGGATAAGGAAGTTTATTTAAATCAGAAAGTAAAGTGGAAGCTTGCGTGTGCAAAAGCGAAGTGAAGTGAAAGACCAGCAGAGTTTATTCTCTCCTTCCCATGAGCAGCGATGGTCGGCCGCTCCCGAGAAGCAGGGCTTTGGTATGTGTGACGGTTACTCAGCAGGCAGCCACTGGAGACAATGAATGCCCACCCTCCTCTGTGCCTTAGCTTTTATATCTGAGCTGATGTCATATGGTATGGAATATCCCTTTGGTCAGTTTGGATCAGCTGGCCTACTCGGGTTCCCTCCTAGGTCCTTGCCCTCACCTAAGGAAGCAATGTTACAGTGCTGGTGCTGTGCTCAGCAGTAGCCAAAACACCGGTGTGTTATCAACACCCTTCTAGCTACCAATGCAAAGCACAGCGCTATGAGGGCTACTGTGGGGAATTGAACTCCAGCTCAGCCAGACCCAATACACAGATGTATTCCTCCTAGTTTTGCTTTTGGCTAGGTTATGCTTTAAGTATAAAAAACTGTAAACTGTATATGTGTTAGTTAATTAAACAGGACATGTGCTCGGGTTTGAACATCAGTAGAGGTCCTCTGAGCTATAAGATTGTCAGCATGGTTCTTGATGAGATTTTAACCTCTGCTAGACATTGGTTCAAGCCCATGGGGATAGCATAGACCATGGACCATTCCCACAAAGTAATTTAAATTTACTTAATCTGGTACTTGGGGGGTTAGATGAGAAACTTAAGCTGTAAGAAGCAAGCAGCTGACGAGTCCAGATGAGTTGAAATGGGTTGGAACCTTTTTTTTAAATGTATACTGGTGACTAGGAAACCTTAGAAGTCTTGTTTTTATTCCACTTCTCCCAAACTTAAGTAATATTTGGTGTTTCTTACATATATCTGACACCCTTCTTCAGTATTTTATTAGGAAAAAGTTATGGAGATATCAGAAAACAAGGCTGCAGAAGTGGGTAATGACTGGTAAGATAACTAGGAAAGTGGGTTTTGGTTGTGTTATTGTGAATAATAAATGTAGACAATGATATTTGCTTTGTTTTGTATACTTATCCCTTTTAAAATTAAGAAATAAGACATAAATTATCCAGCTGATATTTATTATCAAAGAAAAACTTAGTTTGTAAAGGACATTTAAAGGTTATCTGATGCAAACCTCTGATGAGATCAAGCTTTAAAGTTAGATAAGGTCAGCCAGGGACTTGTGAAGTTGAGTTTTGAATATCAGTGAGGATGGAAATTCCCACAAAAGCATTACATGGCTGTTCTTCCTCTTTTTCCTCTAGGACAACGCTTCAAGAAGTGCTCAGAGTGTTATCCTGGAGCATTGTGAGCTTCTGAAGAAAAGGCTGTAGTCATTTGGGTTATTGCCATTGAGGTCACAACAGTTGCTGCTTGAAGAGGACTATTATGATATACTGATAGTACTAGATGAATTATTAGTTGTCTTGTAATTGTTGCATTGTGACCATAATAGACAAATAATACAAGACAGGGAAGGTTTGCACAAAGAGAGGGGTCCAGTAAATCACCTGAGGAACCTGGCGTGCGTGGGGGAAACAAAAAAAGATGCAAACCCAAAAATCTTTCTTCTAGTTTTGCTGAAGTCAAGAAATACCAGTCTCACTGACATAGGGATATAGTCAGCTAATAACTTGTTCTGGTAAAATTTGAAAGCACAAAATAACTGAACTGTGAAAGTCTCATAAAAAACAGAAGTTATTTAAAAATAAGACAAAATAAAATCCAAACAAAAAAAAATAGTCTGAAGTGCAAGACCTTATAACCTGTAAAAGTATTTGAGCTTCATCAAGTAAGAAGCTTCCATATTTAGAAACATGAAAATTTCCCAGTATATCTTCACTGACCTACTAGGAATGGCTTTCAGAAACAAGACCATCTGAAATGTAAATATATCTTGTCACAGAAAAAATGATTGATGTCCTTTGCATATTCAAGTTTTTTGATAGTTTAAGACTGAATTTATACTCTACAGAATGAATTTGTATGATTCATCCCTTATGAAAATGTCACATGAACTCCTGTAGAGCTTTATAAAGGACTCAGAAGAGGGTGAACTGGATTTTACACAGCTGTTATATTTCAGATACATCTTTTTTTGCATGTCTTATATGTATAAATTAGAAAAACATCTTCATATATACTGTTGATTGGCTAAAATTAATATATTTATGTTTTTCCTGGGAATATTTGTAATAAGTTTTTTTGAGCTTTATTCCTACTAAAAAACTCCTACAGACCAGTGAAATGAAGTCTAGCTGGCAGCTTTGATGATAACATTAACAGGAAAGCAGGGATGTACCCATACCAGTCTTCAGTAACAAATTCCAGTTGGTTCAATTAAGCTCAAAGAGTAACAACAACATGAAATGTGCTAGATTTCACTTAACCATTTACTTACCTATTTTATGCTTTTTTCTTTTTTTCATCCACCCCTGTATTGAGAAGGGAAATTAATTTGAGTTTTCTTCTCAATGTCACTCCATATTCAATTCTTCCCTCTGGTAGGCCTTTCTCATAAAATTTAGTTCAACCCAAATTTATATTTGGATCCCAGTGAATGAATTCAAGTTCATGCAATTTAAATGAGTTTTGACTTCACTTTCTATTTTGTTGAATTTATGTAGACTTCTGAGTCACAAACTGTAAGTGATGGAAGATTTACCTACAACCCTTAGTGTCTCAGAACTAAGGTCCCTTCCAACATCCCGTTTCCATATGTGCTAGAGCTGACAGGCCAAATCCTGAGGTGCTTCCACAAAGCTGTATAATTTGTTCTCTATGAATTAACAGAAATGTGGAGTGGAAATGAAGGGAAAAAACCTTAATTTTCACTTAAAAATATTTTATGGGTTTTAGTCTTCCTGTTTCTTCCCTTTATAGCCTACTGTTGTACAGTTTCTGTATCTCCAGTATTCTCTATTGAATTTTGTCCACCAGTTTACTGCATTGTTCTTTTTGGTCCCCATTCTGTCCTGATTTGCTTAATTTTCTCTTTCCCACAACATTTTCTGTTTCTTTCCTGCTTTATACCACCACAGATGTCATAAAAAGGATCACAAATTTTTACATAAGGAAATCACTGTTAAGAAGATATCTAGGGCCATACAGGTGATGGAATGAAAGCTCCTTGTTGCCTATCATATTGGACAGGATCAACTTCACTGGTCAGAGCCACTTCCAATAACCAGCCAATCTACACCATGAGATGTGGAGATGGCTGAACAGGAGGAAGGACATTTGAGCTCACTGTTATTCAGTACGGAGGGCTAATGATGAATTTACCTCCTTATGGGAGCCCTCACTGCCTAAGCAGTATGGGGTATTTTCCAGGCCTGTGATAGATGCTGTACCAGCAGGCAGGCAGGAAGGAAAGGTTTGCTGGACAAAGAGGGAAAAAGAACTTGTGGCACTGTGTGATAATGAAGATTCTCCTGGGAAGTCTGAGGCAGGTGGAAGGGTGTCCTGGGTTTTCTGTTGGGTGTTACATAATTTTGATAAAGCGTTTTTCAGTTAAAAAATATTAACATTAAAAAAGAGACCAGGTCTTGATCATATAACTTTCCGTTTGTGGTTACCCAATTAACCTGCTTTCTTCTTGGGAAGTCTGTATCCTCTCTCCACCTAAAGAGTGGGGGAAGGAAATATTCATTTTTGGTTTTTTAACAACATTATTTTTATAATATTAATGGCATATTTATGCAAAGAATCTCCATCTGTGTTTTAAGCCTGTTGTGCTGAGGAGTGCACAGCCTAAGCTAAAGCTAGAGCTCCTAACCCAAATAAATAAAGCTGACTAAGAAAAAAGCAGAAACAGAATAGTTTTTCAAATGAGTTAGGTGATCTCTCAGAAATATAGAACTATGTGAAATGTTTTCTGACTTCATCTTAACAGTATATTCTTCCTTGCCACTCACTATTGAAATAATAATTATTTTAACACATTTTCTTAAACTTCTGTGTAACCAAAAAAGCTAGTGAATGGGAGAACAACTAGTTCTATACTAGAAACATATTTTAACAGAGAGTAATAAAAAGTATTTTTAAATCATTGCTCCTTGTTTTAAAAGATTTAATTCTGTAGAATGTACATTAATTTTGTAGCAAGTATGTGTGTAATAATGGTAGGATTTCCTATATATGTGTATATATATATTAAATTTATTTCAAAAATTAAATTAATAAATTGAGTCCTTGTTTGTCAGAAGAGGGAATAAAACCATACTTAATTTAGAAATTTAATGGCTATCAAACTAAATCTGGAATCATGCACATCCTGACATTAATGATATCATACTCTCAGAAGAAAAAAATGAGGCAAGCCTCACTAACAACCTTTTAAATGTTAATCTAATTCCTTCAGAAAATAAAAAATCCTGAATTTGTGAGAACCTTCCAATCAGATATTTGCTGCATTTCTGCATTCAGACGAAAGGCTGACTTTGGACTAAAATAACCAAATGTACTGGAAAAAAGTAGGACAGGTGAAATCATTGCCTTTTTGGCTGCGCTCTTGTCCTTTTGTCATCTTTCAAAAATAAAAATAAAAAATAAGCAAACAAATTCTGTCTCGTTTGAAAGAAAAGTGACTTGTATTTTACTTACAATGTTTCTCTTTATTGCCAATTTTATTCATAAAAACACAGGATAGTGATAAAATTTATGTGTATATTTCCAAAGCAAATCTTTTATCCCTGGGTAGCTCCCCTTGTCTGAATGGTGATATTGCTTTGAAGTGACAGTGATGTTCAGTGTTGTAAAGTCACTGTGTCGTGTTCGAGGGTGAAAAGTAATTTCAAGGGATACTTCCAGAGCCTGAGAGAAGAACAAACCTGCAGTGTTCTTTCGTGGAAGTTAGTTATGGTAGAGAAGAGCTAACGGGTAGACAGCTGACTTGAGGTATTCTCAGTGTAGATGTCTACAGTAGAGGTAGTCCTGCCCATCTCCAGGGAAGATCTTCATCTGATCTCGTCTAGATATCTACCTTTTACAGTGAAGAACTGTTTTTTGAAATGTCTGCTGCTATTTACAAGGTTAGCATAACTTAATGGAGTCAGTGGGACAATGACAGTAAGATTGGCCATGAGGTTGTGGATGCCCCATTCCTGGAAGTTTCCAAGGCCAGACAGGATGGGGCTTTGAGCAACACGGTCTAGTGGAAGGTGTTCCTGTCTGTGGCAAAGAGATTGGAACTAGATGATCTTTAAGGTTCCTTCCAACCCAAACCATTCTATGATTCTATGATCTCTCCAAGCAGGTATTAGACCTATCATCTATGTTGTATCTGTCACCCATGAAAGGATCTTTTCAGTCCTTTGTGACTGTGAACAACAAATAGCAGTTGACATTTGATATTCCAGTCCACTGAGTAAGGATGTGATTTAGCTAACTAAACACGTCTCCAGAAGATTTTGTGATACCTAATTTACACTGCCTCCAGTTCCCATTTGGGAAATACATGGATGTCTTGAGACGTTAAAATGCTGGAACATATTACCAAGAAAGGTAATGGAGCTACTGAAGGATCTAGAGAATATGTCTTATAAGAGCAGCTGAGGAAACTGGAATTGTTTAGTCTGGAGGAAAGGAGGCTCACGGGAGACCTTTTCACTCTCTACAACTATCTAAAAGAAGATTGTAGCAAGACATGTGTCTTTCTTTCCAAATAACAAGTGATGAGAGGAAACAGTCTCGGATTGTACCAGGGGAAGTTTAGATTGGATATTAGGAAAAAATTCTGTACTGAAAAGGTCATCAAGCATTGGAACAAGCTGCCCAGGGAAGTGGTTAAATCACCATCCATGGAAGTATTCAAAAGATGTGGTGGTGCTTACAGACATAAATTAGTGGTGGATTAGCATGGCAGTACTGAGTTAATAGTTGGACCCAAGGATCTTTAGGGTCTTTTCCAACCTAAATGATTTTATGATTCTTAAAAGCCCCTTGACACATCTGCCAGCCCTTTGTGTACCTTCTGATGTATGTTACAAATCAGGCAATCCACAAAGTAAAACAAACATCAGTTATTTTGTGATTTTTTTTTTATTTTTTCCTCCTAATTTTCCCAAGTGATATTGCTGCAGTATGACAATCAATACACACATTCTATGGATACTCCCCTTGTTTCCTTTGACTGTCATAACAGTGACAGTGTTGTGCTTAGCTGTGCTTAGCTGAGTTTAGCTGTCCTTTTGCCACCTGGAACAAGGTTTCCTAAAAGTAAAGTATGTGCTGAATAGAGTATTTCAGCTGGAAGGGACTGTGGCAGTGTGATCCCTCCCTCCCTTGCTTGAGCAAGAGCCACCAGTGGTTGTCGTGATGACTATATCTGACTTAGAGATAACAACATGATGGTTAAGTATCAGTCTGGGACTAAGTCTGGACCCAGCCACACCTAAAATCCCCCTTGGAAAGGAGTTTGGAAAACAAGACGGTCCTTTTCTGAATCTCATGACTCAGCAGGAGGGTGTCTCTGACAATTTTGTCTGACCCTGTCCTCTATGCAGTAAATAACTAAGTTGTTGTGACATGGGGTAGAAAAGCCTTTGTGGCCTCCTTGCTGTGTGAAAGCCTCAGGAAACCTGGGTTGCTGTGCCAGGAGGGGAGTGTGGGTTTCACAGGCAATAACCTCCACAACAGGTTGTAAATAATTTCTCAGAAGCAATCATTACTATTTCTGCTCCTCTTACTGTAAGAAGAGTCCAGACTTCATCCTCAAGGAATCACGATTCAATTTTCCTTGCACAGTTGAGAAACCAGGAATGGTTCAGGACAATTCATATGCTAGAAAGCCAAACAAAATATCTCCTACTAGAGAGATTTTCTCTTAACACACTTCCTGTGTACCCTCTCAACTGTGAGTGAATCAATCTGCTTTGTGGGAAAGTGCAGAGTAGAAATAAATATGTCAGAAATAGGGATAATGGTACCAGAATCCAAAGTGAAGTGGAAAGTTCTCTGCACTAAAGGTTACTTTTTTTCTTTCATTGTTTTGCCTTATCAAGAAAGGAATTATTTTGCTACTAAAGGAATCTCATATCCTTGACAAGTTGTCAGAGAAACTAAAATTTTAAGGGATATGGTATTGTAATGATGTATTTTCCAATAAAAATGGTGTGGAAAATTGTTGAGGTTTTTTAATTATAGTTACATGTTATGAACTGAGTATTTCAGGGTATATAGAAGAGTTATGAAAACTTGTCCATGAAAATGATTGATAAAGCAACTTCTTAGAATATTTGAACTCCACAATAGTATTTTTAATGAGATTGTTTAGAAAACCAATGTTTTCCCCCTATGACTTAACTTTCTAGCTTTATGAAGCCTAGGTTTAGTTTTATTAAACCATTTTTCTGAGGAAATTGTACATCTACTCTAAGATGCTTAGAAGCCTTATCTCCAAGGAAGACAACCTTGCACAGATGGCCAGAGTCCAGAACAGCACGTGAGTGAATCTTTCCTGGAAATTATGTACAGTTGTTTGTGAAAATCATTGAAAAATATTGATGATATTTCTTTATTATAAAGCACTACCTCAATGGTGTTATCGATACCATAGATGCTACAGTATCTAGCAGTAGGAAGAAGGTACAGAAATGGTCATCGCCATTTGTAACTGATTCTTCAGGACCATAGCAGGACCACAGTTCTACTTTCACATCTGTGCTACTGTTTGCCATGAGGCAATTCAGTTTTAAATACAACCTTGTAAGATCATTAAACAATTTTGAAGCTTCTGTAAAACTCTAGGTAAGCCATTTTCCTCTGATTCAATGTCAAGTCTTAATTTCTGTTATAAGCAGAGGAACTATATAACAAAGCTGTCTCGTTCTGTAAACTAAAGGTTGTTTTGAAGTCAGTGAATTCTCACTAAAGAAACAAACTGTAGACCTAGGCTGTTTAGCAAGAAAAGGATTTTCTTCACCCCTACCAAAACTATTGGTATGCTCATTAGAATTTGAAAGTCCGCAACTGCTCTTTAAATTAAGACTATTTACACTTGCTTTAGGGATGGCAGAACTGACTGCAGATAAAGGGATTTGTGGTAAAATGCAGAAACTATGCTGCAAGGCTGAGATTCATTTAACTTAAGAAATCTAAAAATTATACATCTACTTTAAGCCCTTAGCTTTTCTTGTCATCAGTGGAAAGAGCTGGGATCTCCAGAGAGTGATTCATCTCAGCTGTCCTTGACATATATCATGGGGAGATGAACCACATTCTGAAGGTGCCTGTTCTCTCCCGTGATTACAAATTAATGAAAACATGTCTTAATCAGACTTAAAAACTTGGAGTTAAAACTTATTTTTTGATACCTGACTGGGGGTAGATGAATCTCACTTCCAAGTATCTTTTTGTTTTAAACTTTTTTCAATATAAAGAAAATAAACCATATCAATCTAATCTTTCAAAGAACAGAACTGTCATCAGAGGGAAATGGAGCAAAGATTACAGATAGAGCAATTTCTATAGATCTTTTTTGGTATCTTTAGCCTAGAGATAAGCATTTTCCATGGTATAATACATAATTTTTGTGGTTTCAGTTGAAGGTTAGATTTGATGATCTTGGAGTTATTTTCCAACCTTAATGATTCTATAAGGGAAAATTAATACAAAGAATAAAACTTGTAAATGATTAACAGCTGTGTACTTTCAGTATAATGTACCATAATTTATTTCCTGCTGTGCTCTTGATTAGATTCATCACACTTAACTTCACCAAAGCTAAAAGTTACTTGACCAGATGTTAGAAACCTCTAAGTTAAACAATTTTTGTAGACCCTAGTGAGAGTCACCATTGAAAGAAAAGTACCTCTAGGTGATTTATCATGCCATTCTAACATCTATATCAGGCAGAATAAGTTGTCATTTCTACGACAACTCCAGAGAGGACTCAGATTACTAGATTAGAATGGATTACCAGGAAGACGAGGCAGTTGAAGCCTTTTTGAGGTAGCTGGAGTAAGCCTCATAACCACAGACCCTGAGACTTGTGAGCATCTCTAACCACACTGACACCTACTGGAAGAGCAAAAAGTCTGGTCACACAAGTGATGCAGAACATATTTGAAATACATTAATACAATTTTCAGATAAAGGTGATCAATAAACTGAATAGTGATGGTGCTCTGGGGAACCCTGCTTAGCAGGTGGGTTAGACTAGATGACTTCCAGTGGTCCCTTCCAGACATATTTCCCACTCTGCGATTCTGTGGCAGTCATTAGTGATTTAATTAGTACAATGGAACCTACTGAGCCATGTCTTGAGACTGAATTCTGGTGTGCAGGGGCCTGGGGTGTAAGGGTACATTGCATGGAAGAGTAGAATACCCAAAAAGCTGGCTATCTAAAAGCAGGAGTTGGAAGCCCATTCCTGTCATAGTTAGAGATTCAGATAATGGAACAAGATCACCTGTTATAAAATAAGCAACAGAAGTCCCAAACTATAATTAGTCATCTTCAGAGATTTATAATCATGAATTATTGCTTTAAAATATTTAGTGAAAATACAATTATGTTAACACAGAAAAGACTTTACTGACCTTTCTTGTATTTAGACTGGCATAAATACCATATTTAGGCATTTTAATCACTTTAGGATCAGTGCCAAAATAAACTCAAGATATAATTGAATTAAATTTGAACTAAATCTTACAGATCTAACATTCTGAACTGAGATTTCGGGCACAGGTTCAAGGTTAGTTCAAAGTTTAGAAAAGCTATAGAAAAGTTTAGGTTAACTGGAAATAAATTAATAAATTACCTGAATTAGTTTTATTTAAAGTCTCTTTATGAGGGTGGACACCTTGACATTTTCATCCCCCAACAAAACATTCCTACTATGGGATCCCTCTGATTTTAAAGTTTTAACCTTGTTTACTTTCAAATGTGATCACATGGGATCTAGTTGCAGTTGTTCTCATGTAAGCTAACATACGTCTTAGGGAAACCTTTAGTAACTTCTGACCATATAGGCTATGGACTATTCCCCCCAGCTCTGTCCCACTGGTGATCAATATCAGGAATTCAGCTTTTGCTCCTTTCTGATCTCTCTAGTATTTTTGCTTATCTCAAAAATATTTAGCTGTACCTTTAGAAATGTTTATTTAATGTAAGTCTTCATAAAAGCTACTGAGTCTTCATTTCTACTCAGACTTGTATCCAGTTGGGTTTCGAGTATCAACAAGGTTGGAGGCTCCACAGTCTATCAGAGAAGCTGCTTCAGCATCTCACCACCCTCACAGTAAATTTTTTATGTGTAAATGGAATTTCTCGTGTTTCAGGTTGTGCCCATTGGCTATTGTCCTGACACTGGGCACCACTGAGAAGAGTCTTGGCACCATTTTCTTAATTTCTTCCATCTAGTATGCATATAGATTGAGAAGATTCTACATGAGCCTTTGCTTCTACAGCTGGAAGCTGTGACTTTTCAGCCTGTCATCATGTGACAAACACTTCGATTTGTTGATCACTTCCATGGCTTTTAGTTGGACTCACTTCAGCATGTCTATCTTGCACTTGGGAGGTCAGAACTGGACTCAGTTCTCCCCATGTGTCTCACCAGTGATGAGCAGAGGGGAAGGATCACATCTCCTATCCTACCGAAACTTGTGTAGGGTGAATAGTTGCAAGTATACTTAATGAAGTCCAGGGCTGATTATTCCCCCCCCCCCCCCCTCCAAAGGACCACAGAGAGCTTCTGTTCACCTTCTTCATCATCAGGTCATTCTCTGTGTAGGTACTTTCATCATGGTTGATACCCAGCTTGTACAAGTATATGGGGTTATTCCTGTTCAGATACAGGACTTTGCATTGCCCTTTACTGAATTTCATGAGATTTCTGTCAATTCGTTTCTTCAACCTGTTGAGATACATCCACAGGGCATCACAGTCACATGGTGTATCAGCCTATCAACCACACCGCCCAGTTTTGCTTTGTCTGTAAAATTTCTAAGGGTGTACTTTGTTGCAGATGTCCACTTACTAAGTGGTACTTTCTCAGTTTATCTATGAGAGAGACAATCTTGAAAGCCCTGCTCAGGTTGAGATAAACAGTATGTACTGCTCTCCACTAAACCACCAAGTCATCCACCTCGTTGTAGAAGGCTATCGGGTTGGTCAAAAATGATTTCTCCTGTGTAAATCCGTTCTGACTACTCCCAGTCACCTTCTTGTCTGCCCTTCATATTTTTTGGAATTATTTTCAGAATTATTTACACCATCTGCTTCCCAGGCCTGGCTTCCTTCAAACCTGCTTTATGGTTTTCAAAATCTCTCCTCTCTGCATCACCTTAAGTCCTTTGCTTACCAACTGGTCCAGCACTTTCTCACTTGACTTTGGGTCATCATGTCTCTCCTGCATTGTTCCTAGTTTAAATTTGTCTTTACAAGGTTGGCTACATTTTGAGTAATTATTTTTCTGCCTTGTATAGTCAAAGGGTTCCCATTTCTTTTTAGTAGTCCTCAATCTTCAAAGAGCATCTCATGGTTGTAAAACCTGAATTCCTATTGATAACACCAACTGTGTAGTTTCAATTAATAATAATCACAGTTTCAACTAATTTATAGATTTTTCATCTATCCTATGCAGTGCCTTGTTAATATGAGGATTAGCTTCCTTTCCAAGAAGAGACTCTACAGTAAAAATGGTATAAACATGAGGGAGTTTTATTCTTGTAACTGGTAGTTGACCTCAACTGTGTAATATTTCTTGGAAATTCATGAGACTTTCCCAGAGGTCCTTTAGTACAAAAAGAAAAGAAAGGAAAAAAAAAGTCTTTAAATGCCAAACTAACAAGTGTGTGCTTCCCACTGGGCTTGTGAATACTTTGCTTGCCATACCTTATTAAATGTAAATTTAAAATAAGTCAAGTAGATACCTGCTGAGAAACATGTAGTTTCACTGTCTAACTGGGTCATATCAAATCTGAAACAAAGGGCATAACTGCTAAGAAATATAAAAATAATGTTGATGATCAATCCTCTTTTTATAAAGAGACTTCTCTGCTCCTGAGTTTCCCAGCACACCCCCACCATAGTGCTTAGAAGGCATCAGAAAGACTGAGTTCAACATTTATAAAGAAAGTAAGGGGGTTTATCTCTGATGATTGTATTTATCTCACCTAAATTTAGAAGCAGAACTCAGCTGAAAGTTAAAATACCTGCATTTTGATACCCATATGCCTCTGTGTCATTGGGATTACAGGTGTCTAAATGCTTTGACAAAGTAAACCGTAGCCGTATAATAGTGAATTTTAGGATATTATTCAGCTGACCAAAAGCCTAATAAATGATGTTGTTTCTTTAGGCTATGCAGGTACCTAACCTGCTCAGGGCTGGTTATATGCAGAAGGCTGGCAGTTATGGCACAGTAAATGCACAAACTGTGTCCTGAAATGGCAGCTGGAAGCTGAGACTGCCACATATGGGTATCCTGGGAGTATAGTGAGGTTAGGGAGAGGAACTGGCTAATTTCCCAGCCCAAACTTGTGTAGGGTGAGTATTTGCCAGAATATGGTTTCACTGATTACTTATTTTATTTATTTATTACAGATTTTTTATTTCTATTGGCTACACACACCTGCAGTGATCCAATCTCTTTTTCTGTCATATGGCTAAAATTGCGTAGCAAGAACGAGCACTAATGAGATACCCATGGCCTTCTCCTCAACCTTGCAAACCTTCCTTTGCTAAGCATACATAAGTGGATAAAAGCAGGGCTCAGCATTTCATTTTGTACTGGTAGTTTTCAAGCTCTGTGAACCTTGATCCATCTTTAAGGCTGTTAATTACTATATATTGTATATCATTATTATTACCAAGGGCAGATTCAGATATTTCCATTGCATAGACATTGCATTATGAGAATTATTGGATTTATTCTGAACAGTACAAGACAAACCAAATTACCATTTTTGTCAAATATGATCTGCTTCAGCAATTCTTTATTGACAGGCCTAAAAGGAATGATTATTGAATTCATAATCATAAGGAGACAGTGTATTTATTTAAATATGAAATTCACTGATACTACAATGACATTCCTTATGTAAAATCATGATCAAGCAAAATATTTCCATCTATACAGCAAAGTGAAATTTCAGATAATGGTAATTCTTACATTTACTCACTGCTTCACATCAGTTATCTTAAGTAAGCCTGCTATCTAGTGTGTGGAATTATTATAATACCATTATTCAGTTAATGAAATTAGGAAGAAATTATTTCATTTGCCACAACTACAAATGGAGTTACTTTAAAACCAGGAGTTCTTGAACAGCTGAACAAATAATTATATGAACATTGAAGTAGAACAACTGAAATATGTTTACCAGTGCTTATGTATGTCAAATGCTCCTAGAGCACTGTAGTTTTTGTTAAAAAGTATTTTAAAAAACTTCTCTGACATACTAAAATTTAACTATATTGTTACAAGTATGCAAAGCACTCAGAGCAACTATGCATTAATTTTGGAGTTTTCTTTTTCTTTTTCCTAAATTCCATCAGTCTATGGAATTTTTCCTTCATTTATGTTAATTGAGAATGAAAGACTGAGGTACTAGGTGGAGTGTCTATCTTTCAGGTTACTAATATAATGGAAATTATTAGGGTGACACAAAGGTCTTCAGTGGTCTGTTCTGCACCGAACACATAAACCTCTACTGTTGACAGAAGCAGAATTGTTGAGCTTATCAGACATGCACATAAATTTTTTAAACATAGTTTTCATAAACTAAAGGGATATATTTGATAAATCATCAGTTTTCAGCACATGACTGCAACTCTTGACTCCAACTTGCATGTTATATTTTGCATTCTCCTTCCTATCTGGTGAACTGCTCCATTCTGCCCAAAGGAAAAAGACATACTTTGAGTTACTAAATAATAAATAAGAATCATTAATTTTGTAATGCAGAGAATTGCACAGTGTATGAGTTCTGTTCCTCCTCCATCACGGTAACTACAGTCTAGGGTTTAAGCAATGGGTAGTTGTAGACTCACTTGAATGTAAAAACTAGTTCCAGATCAAACCTATGAGAATCACAATTAACAAAAAGCAGGAGTGATGACATATCAACTGATGCTGGGCCTCCACTTCACCAGATTTTCAAAGCTCCCTGGAGTTGTCTTGGGTTCTTTAGGATGTATCAAATGGCAGCAATCTCCTTCCTTAGACACCTTAATTCTGCTTTCATGTGTAATGGGTTTGATCCCTCTGGATACCTCTAACTACATGCATTCCATTTCAATTGGTTGCACTGGAGATTCAGAAACATAGACCACTATGTTTTTCTGTCTTTTTCTCAAGGTGAATCTTACTTTCTTCACCCTCAATGTTTATTTAGGGTGTAAAAAGACTAGAGAAATATGGTTGCAAGAGATTACACTCCACAGACATGTAGATGAGAAGACTGTCAGAGGTAACACTGGCAATAAAAATCCCTCAGAATTGCAGCAAAATGAGGCCAAGCAGTTTGTCATAGGTAACCTGAGGCAACATGATGTACTTTCAGTCTCAAAATGGAGCATTCAACACAAAGCCACCAGTCCCCTCAAATGAAAACAGAGATTAGAAGCATAATTAATTAGCAAAGGAAAATTTGACTGTGTTGAAAGATATGGAAAGTTGTTATCCATTTATTTTCAAATAGAGCAGGAAGGGGCTGTGGGGAGGTACCTTTCTGGTAGTTGAAATCAGGCATGTACTTCTCCATCTGGCAAGCTGAGCATGTAAATTCAGTTCCTGAAAACTGGAAAAATGGCAGCGACTCAAACAAAGAAATTTCTTTCTTCCACAGACAGGTGTTTCTGGTGTGGCCGTAGCTATAGAAGATCACGAGAGGAACTTCCATGCAACAACTTTTCAAGGAAAACAGTACATTTAGATGTTTTGCTATGCATTTTAGCAATATCTAATATGAAAGTAAAAGGGAAATGTTTGTTTTCAAGTAATTATTTAGGGAATATACACTAAATATATATGTTCTAGGCTTATTCTATGCTACCACATACAATAGGAAAAGCCTGTATTGGACTAAACATTAATCCTGTTTGCAAAACACAAATCAGGTGAATGATCTTTAGCATTCTTTACATTTTTCTCCAATGTAAATGTTACTTTTTGTAACTTAGTGATCTTGCCATTTTATTACCAGTAGATTTTATAAGAAAATAATTCACCCATTGCAACATTTGTCTTGCTCTGTGTTCTGTTATTATAAATTATCCACTGATGTATATGAAATAATATAACTGAAATTATTTCTGACTTCAATTTGATTTCAGATTTTCAAACTTTGCTGTTTTACTCAAATTCAATATTCTTGTATCCATGACAACATGTGCATACTCTGTCTTAAATATTATCTCACCAAAAACCAAGTGATTTAAATAGAAAGCACTTTGCATGTCACAACTTCACTGTACTTCAGACAGACAATTATGAACAAGAAATCAATTGTGTAATGACTTTGTTGCTGGATGTACTGTAATTACATCTCTGCTTCACAATGTACTTTTATGGCTCAAGTTTCTTCAAAATGAAAAACAGTGCTACATCTTTATTTATTAAATGCTAATGCATTCCTAACAGAAAGACTTAACTCTACAAATGTTTAATAATTATGCAGAATTCACTAAAGTGCTCTCAGCTTAATCAATTTGTTTTCATTTTTTTTATTTTAATTTTCACTGTAATTCAAAAGAAAGAGATTGGTCTTAATAAAAATACAGGAATAGGAAACAGTACTTTTTAAAAAGACTTCAACTCATCTCCACATTTTTGCGAGCCAGAATACTAAAGACCAATATAGGCAGTGAAAGTGCTCCTTCAATGTGATCTTCCCACCCAAAACAAGTCCCCAAATTTAGTTAAACAAAACCAACTTTAGGAATAAATTCTGGCATATAGCCAGTAATTACAAACAAACTTAATAACTTTCTTTGTGAGCATTGGCTTCCCAGGACTCTAAATTGTACTTGGAAGATAGGTGCACAAAATAAAGGTATTAGAACAAAGGTTGGAATCCAAACAGCTACAACTCCCAGAACAGGTCAGAGAGACCAGTTTTATATCAGTGAATACCAAATACCTTCAAGAAGAGTTAGGATAATCACTTAGTCATTAAAGTTCAAAATTTTCATGTATGAAAATACCACCCTCGTTTTTCTTTCTTATGTAGCAGTAGTAAAACAGAATAAATCACCAGATGTGAATTACTTTCAAAAAACTTGTTAGGATTTTTTGAGGTCAGACACCTCCATTGGATGTTTAGAGATGGCTGCATAAAATTTAGGCACTTCTCTTTGAATGAGCTAGATTGTTCCCTTAATGATGATTCTGAGACTAGATGGTTAACTTCAGACTCTCTCTTACCAGTGTGTTCAAAAAACTGTGATAATCTGAAAAATCTCTAGTTTTAACAAACTTTCAAAGTGTTTACTGTGCAGGGAAGTAGCTCACAGATTCCATGGAGGTCTGTGCTGTTCAGGTGAATAATAATTCATAATATTTATTAATATTATGATTTAAAAAATTAATATTTATTAACAATTACAATAACAAAATTTACTTATGAACCTTGATTAATTGGGATGGCAAAACTAATGGCTAATGGTGGAGAACTGCAGATGTTTGCAGTATTGATTCACTAGGCAATGTACTGCTGACAACACTCAAATGTAATAAATCACATATAAAAAATAAAAGTACTTTTTTTAAACTTTATTTTATTTGTGGAGATGAGTTCTGAGTTAACTATTATTGCCCAGAGATGAGATTTTTGAGTCACAGATCATCATTGCATAGGAAAATCCTCTCGATACTTAGCAATAGTCAAAAATCAAGTGAAATCATGAATTAATAGGAAAGAATTAGACAACATGTCAGAAAGTGTCATAGTGGTGGTGTATACATTTGGAGGTAGGTATGATCCCCACTTCTGAGAGGAAATAATCCCAACTGGAACGATGACATGGAGGATCAAAAGTGGGTATGGGTCTTTAACTGAGTAACCACTAAGTGGACTAGAACACTTCAGCTAGGATGAGTTATCTGAGAAGGAATTTGATAGATAAATAGCAGGAAGGAGATGAACAAGGGTTGATTGTCAACTGTCCTTTCCACAGGAAGTGGAATAAAGCAAACAAAATTCTCAGAATACAGACTCAAAACAATAAGAAAGAGAAAATTCTCACAGACATGGTTACATTACAAAAATTCTCTTTGGTGTACAGAGCTTAGTATAGGTTCAAACTGTGTTTATGAATCATAGAGGGAAAAGACATGAGAGGGCATTAAATAGAAATACAATAGCTGAGGATTAGGCAGCTCTTGAGGTACAGTCTGCTGAATGATGAGAGAATGTACTAGGAAGTTTCATGTTGTGCTTTCTTGGTTGTAATCCTTCTCAACATCTGCTACTTATTCAGTGCCAGGAACAAGATACTTTTCTAGATGTTCTGTTGTTTGTATTATTTTGGCTGCTCCTATATCCTTTACTGCACACTCATTTCCCTACCATGATCAGCTAGAATGTATTTTGAGTCTTGAAAGTTTCCATAGTTTAATTATATATAAATTCTCAGATTTAAAAAATAAATACTTTTTTTTTAGCTAAAAAAGGCATTCTCTTCTCATTTTATTTCTTTCCTTGTTGTTTCACAGTAAACTTTATGTGTCTTACATAATACTGAGCTTAAAGGATAAAACTGGTGCAAGTTTATTGGTTGAGATAAACTGCGGAATGAAGTTTGACTTTCTGAAACTCTCCATATGCAGAACTTGTGCAGGGTTCTGTACACTAACAGATTTATCGGACTTCAGAAAATTGACTAATGTATTTAATTTCTTTTAATTAAAATTGGACTGTCAGGTCATGTTGCAAATATTGTTGAAGGCACTAGAGAAAGGGAAACAACATTACATATTCATACTTTTACAATATTTCTTCTAGTATCCTGACTCTTACAATATTATCTTTGTTCAGCTTTTAACGGTTTATATGTAGTTTGCTATTCAATTACTTCTGTTGTTGGCCCAATAATACTTCAGGGTAATTGTACTATTTCCTACATTTTTCTGGCTTTATGTGGATTAGAAACACTGAATTTAGAATTTTTTTTTTACAACTTGCCTTCATGATCATGTCTACATACAAATATCCCACATTAGAACATTTTTCCTATAAATATTTTAGAAGAACATTCAAGAGATAAATTATTTTTTTCCTATATAGAACAAGAAACCTATTTTGTACCTGTGTTGAACAGTACAATACACTTTTTATGTATTCATGTGATTTTGCCATAATCTTATATCTAATAAATAAATGTTAGAAATAATTTGAGTCAATTTCAGGTAAGTATTTGTAGTATTATGTTGAATCCAGTCCCTATCACCTGCTCAATCTGTAATACAGTAGCTTATAAATTTTATTTCTGAAACTATTGGTAGCGAGTGGCATGGATGAAGCAATAGGAGTTGGGTGACATGGTCCCAAATATTCTTTCAATTTTCATCTCATAATGTAATTTTAAATTCAGTTTCAAATCTAATTTCCACTTGATTTCAAGTGAACTAAGTCTGTAACTCTCTAATTCTCATTATCTGTCAATTCTGCTTAATCATCATCCTTTATTGTGGAAAATAAATTAACTCCACAAATAATCCCTCAGGATCCTTGGTTTCTAAAGGGAACCTCTTTTCTTCTCCATGTATTGTTCTCCCATCTGTTCGTTCACCACTTTGCACAATAATAAGTCACATTTTCAGGAAACAAGTGTAATCCTTCAGTGTGAAATGTGTAATAGAAGCTACACCAACAAATCCCTGCTGCAGTGTATGGTGTCCTATTTAGAAATGGTGTCAGGCTTTGTGGGAATAAATAAAGGAATTTTATTGCAATAACTTCGGGAGTGCATGGGCAAAACAAAGTCAATAAAAGTCTTTAATCTTTAAATTGTTCATATCCTCTCCCATCTGGCTTATTGCCCTACCTACTAGGCCGTTTCCACAGTTACTTATTTGCTTTCCTTCTGTGCTACGACTCTTGCATTCTTGGTTGCAGAATCTCTTAGGTTCATACAGAAGGATGAAGGGTAGCTTTCCTGTCCCTTCCACCTTTATGTAACAGGCTTTGAAGAATAGGTGAATAGGGATTTGAAATACTTTTGATTGTGGATATATTTGATCCATAGTGGATGAGTGCTGTTGGCTGTTCTGCTGCTCCCTGTGTGTGTATGATGTGCTTTTTGAAGATGACCTGACACTGAAGCCTCAGTGGAAGGAGACAAACTGTTATGTGGCCATTTTTTTCTCTCTAAAGGGAGCAAGTGATGCAACATGTTGCTCGCTATATATCTCATTGGCCAGATTTAAACACTGTTCTTAAATTTCAAGATTATCAGTCTGAAACCAAAGTCTCTCCAAAGACTGTGAAGGAAACTTAAGTGGTCATTTAGGTAATTCACTTTGAATCACCTGACTAGTCCAGATACCTATTTTTGGTTCACTGCATCAGCCTAGCTGGTTGATTGAAGAAGGTGGTCTGACACTTCCCCATAACCTCTGTGCTTACCACACTCACTTCATATTGAGAGAATATGACAGTTTAATTTTATTGAGGTGTCTTATAGACAAAAGAATCATACTATTTAGTGGGCAGTTGAGCATCTGTGAGAAGTCAAAAAATGCTCGTGTTTAGAGGTATCCTAAATTAACTGCTCTTCTAATGACTTCCCTAGGCACAAAATTGCATCTCCTGCACATTCCTCCGCTGAATGTCATTGAATCCTCAACTGGATTGCAAGCTTAAACCACTCTAGAGGGTTCACTTAATGTATGTAAACAGAAATAATTACTTTATTAAATTACTTCATTCTGGTAACTCTTAGAGCACAAACTAGTTGGAACAAATGCACTGGCTCAGGTTTTTCTTTTTTCTAAAGCAATAGAAATGATTACATTCTCAGGAAAGAAACAATCTATCATCTTTTACCATAATGTTATTGTAATCAGAGTCAGTATACTCCATAAATTGGCAAAACAAAGAGACTTTCATTATTTATGTTTGTAAATCATTTACATTTAGACAGTACAAGAGACTGGTGGGGTTTCCACACTGCAAAATAACAACTTCTCATCATTTGGGGGCAAGAGCTACTTCACATGCCATCAGAAAACTCATTGCAATGTTCATTCGAGGGCATGATATGAATAATATGAATCTCAAAACTGCTCTGTGTCTTCAGTGGATTGTTTCTGTCAAAACCAATTATCTGACGCATTTAGTGTACTAATGTTTTTAATGTCTCTAGATACATTATTTATTAACAATTAACACCTCTAAATTGTACTCTAGAGAGAATGTTAGAAATATTTTCCACATATATATGGAGAGAAATGTGTTGGGATTTAAAACAAATGTCAGGAAAATTGCAGTCAAGTGAAAATGACTCTGACTGCATTGCAGATCCTAAGCAACTACTTTGTGAAAAACAACAGACTGCAATGAGCAGCACAGAAACAGGCAGCACCCAAACATTAACCAGCACTCTGTTAAATTGGATTTCATAAATGATCCCTGCCTGCTATGTTTTGTGTGTTTTACATACAGGCCACTATACATCTTCATCTGTTTTGGGATGGCAATGTGCAAATATTCAAAGAAGATCATCCAAGGTAACCCACTAGAGATATTGCATAATAATTGAGGTAAATCACGTGAGGAATGTAACAGTCAGAGATGCTGGTGCTTGAAGTATATCTAGTTGCTCAAATTATGAATAGTATTATGTCCAAATGATGCAGTCAACAAAAAAGATTTAAAATATTTTAAAGGAAAATATAAAAATGGATGTTTCTTTTTTATTGAACAGGTTAGGCTAGCGTGTTTCACTGGAGTTAGCTGGCCTTTCATCTCTCTGAGCTATTATTAAATTAAAAAAATCAACCTCATCCTCTGTAATTAATTGAAATTATGATACCTCATTTTATAGAGACAGAAAAATTTCTATTTCTTTCACATTTCAGATAGAAATTTTACATGTATATCCTCAGAATGCAGTTATTATTCAGTACTGGAATTTTTTTGCAACATTACCAGTGACAAGTAATGTTATCAAAGTTACAGTAGCAAACCAAAATGTATTTGTGAATTGATGTTATTTCTTATAGGTGCTTTCAGGTCACCTGGGGCTTGGTGGATGCAAGCACACCATGTTTGGGGAAAATATATTCTGTTCTGGGGTCAGGATCCAACGAGTCACCTCAACCTGACTGCAAGCCTGACAGTGGACCTGTTTCCGTCCCATGCTCCTCTTAAAAATCAAGCCCTCCTTGAGCCCAGTGCAACAAGTGGGGAGTTCAGTGTTCTTACTCCATCTTCAGCAAATATTAGCTCTGTGTATTATTTATTCTGAGCACCTTAGGTAACTCAGTTAAGGACTTGGCCTGTGTGAGGACACTATATGTGGAATAGACCAGTGGTCTACATGATGATGATTGGAGAGTGAAAACAAAATCTGATATAGTGTGAAAAAATATCATAGTCCTGTAGATGGTCAATAGTGAGAGTTTCTACTGAGTTGCTCTAGGGTAGCTCCCTGTCCTCCCACTACCTTCATAAGGCATGTGTCTCCTGTGGGTTTTGTGTCCAACCCCATAAAAATGTTTCAGATAGCCTAGGTCACCTCAAAAAACAAGGACTGCAGTGCTTGGGCTGCAAAATCCCATTTATGTTGTTACTCTTGCTTCTAACAATGTTTATGAATATTGCAGAAGTTTTTCTTATGTGGAAAGGGTGAGTAAGAAAGAAAAGCAGAATGCGAGAGGCTGAGAGTTTCCCATCTTTCCGGAGTAAAGCTTGGATGTTGATGTTTCATCCCTCTAATTGAAATGTCAGAGGTACAAGATCCCTCAGAGAAATGGCATATCATATCTGGGAAAGTGAATTAAGTCTCATTTTTTGAATAACCACTGAACAATCTGGACAGGGCAAAGTGTCAGGAGCTGGCAGGTGTGGTAGGAAATGAAGGAACCAGAGGTATTTTTTTCCAATACAGTTGTTTTCTGTGAACTGTAGAAATTCACTTGTTTTATTAAACAAAAGACAGATACAACTCACCAGAGTTTCACAGCTATAATTGCCTTTGCTCTGGTATGTTTGAGAGCTTCAGCAAAGACAACATGAAAACAACCAGTGAAAACAATATCCATGGCTTTGCAAGTCTGCCAAAAGAAAACACACTCAATGAGTCCCCATACATCTTCCTGCTCCACTGGGAGAAACTGAACATTTTACAGCAGGGGACATTGATTCCACACAAATCTTGCACTTGCCGGGGAACAGTCAGTGTGAAAATAAATTGAAATAGTGTTTTAGATCTTGGCATTCTCAGGGATTAAAGAGAAACATCCATAATAATAACACTTTGGGATACTGTTGATCCAAGGAAAAGCATAAATGGCTTGTTGAGAGATTGTTACTCACAGAGGGTAAGTGTTTGCTTACAGTTTGGAAGCATTCTTCCCCGAAATGCTGACTCTGTGGAAGACAGCTTCTGCCTTAGCTTTCTCAGTTCAAAACTGACGGGTGCTGTAATATTATCATCAGCAGTTTCTTATGGAAAACAACATTTCTGGTGATTTGATACAGCTGCCAACAAAATCCTAACAAAAAAAATCCTTCTGTCATGACTATAAAGGGAACTTACATCTCAGTATCAGCTGACAGAGGCCAGGTACATTTCAGAAACATTTATATTTATAGTCCAAATCCCAAACAGACCTTCATATATCCATGACTTCAAGATCATCACCTACTTTGCTGGCTGTCAGCCTGTCTCAAACATGGTAGATAATCTTTCTAACTCTAGATGTCTACATCTGAGAAGGTTATCTGTTCTCTTTGATAATCAAGGTACAAGCATTTTGCTTATCTGTAATGAGATAGCTCTGCCCTAAGACATGTTTATTGATGACTATTACAATTTTTCAACTCAGAATAGTTCAATGATTGTGTATCTCTATAGCTACATATAGCTGCAGTGTAAATGTATGGCACAACTCAGTACATTTTAACCCGTAGCACTAATTGGTCTCCTCTAGTCCCATCCATATTGGAGCCTCAGAGCACACAAAAAGATTGTCTGGGCTTGTGTTAAGGCACCAGCCTGAGAATCTGAGTATTTCCTCTCTTGCTGCTTCAGAATTTGCCCATTCCCAGTAAACCTGAGTGTTGGGCTTACATGGCAAGGTTTTGGGAGCAGGGGCAGGGCTTGCATGAGTGGCCTCTCTGAGACGACACCAGGGGGTGCCCCTGTGTCAGACAGAGTCGCTTCCAGCTGGATCCTCCCATGGGGGGGCCACACTGGAGCAGGTATCCGTACTTCAACTCGTGGAGGACCCCACACTGGAGCAAGTGAATGTACCCTGAAGGAAGCTGCAGCCCTTGGAGAGCCCATGCAGAAGCAGGCTCTGGCAGAGCTGTAACCTGTGGATAGGAGCCTACAGGAACAGCAGACATGAAGTGCTACAGACTGACCACAAACCTCATTCCCCAGCCCTCTGAGCTGCTTAGAGGGAAAGAGGTAGAAGAATTAGGAGGGATGATGAGTCTCAGAAGGAAGGATTGTGGGGGGAAGTTTTTTAGTTTAATTTTAGTTTTTAGTTTTAGCCCAAAAACCTAGAATACAGGTATGATGTCTAACATATATAGCGAGTACTGTTTATAGTTATCATGGGTGTTTACATAGAATGTCTGTACTGTTATGATTGTTTGTAAGGCAAAAATTTAGGAGATAAGTAAGGAAAGTCACTGCAGTAGCAGATCCGGGACTGAGACTCAAATATTCTCACTTCCTTGGTTTTATCTTCTTTTAAAATATGTTTATACATAGTGAAAAACATTAATGCTATTAAAAATTACAGTAAAGGTTACTCAACAATATTGTGAAGAGAGTACATTCAGTCTAAACCACTGTAATCCTGGATTGTATTAGCATTTTACTCTTAACCTGGCAGGCAGGAATAGGATGCAAACATGAACCGGAAAAACACAGAGAGAGATGGAATTGATTTTTGTTTCCTTATTGACAGACACCATTTCTTCCACTCTCATCAAAAATAATGGGAGAGAAATGTGAGTCATTTCATCATGAAGTTTTTGCAGGTAGAACCTGCCTGTGTTCAGCACAGCTCTCTGCTCTCACTCGATGTGATCATACTGCAGTGCAGGTCTGGAGAGAGCTCCCAGCGATGCTGCCTGCCATTACATATATCAGAAAACTAAATTAAGCTGAGTTTAAAGTGAGGACAAAAGAACCAAAATATTCAGGAGGAAAACATATGTTTTTATTTATTTTTCATGAACCATTTCAAAGAGAACTTTTAACCACTTAAGTGCTTAATTGTACCATTAGAGCCAGAAAGAAGCTCCAGGAGTGAAAAGAAAACCCCAGTGTGGATTTACAAGGCACCTTTTGAACTGAAAGTAATCGTATTTTTCCTTCCTGCAAATCCAGAGGCCTAGAAGCAAGGAAGATAATAACATGTTAGACTGAGCTAGGTCCTTTGCAGTCCTCAGTAATCATAACTACAATCTCTGTAAGATTTAATGTGTATTTAACTTCTTGTAGTATCAAACAATTCCCTTAAATCAGCACTTAACTTATTTTAAGCAATATACATTAAAAATGAAGTTGAGGAGTTTTTTCCTCCAATGAGATGACTACATCTGACCAGGAAATGGTGCTTCTTTTTTGGAAAATAGAACATTTTACAGCAATTTATTAATTGCTGTAAACTTTCTGTGGTGGCAGAGTGATTTAGTTCAGAAAAAAATTCCCCAATTTTACAATCATTTCCATTTCTTTTCTGTTAAGGTCAGAAATGCAGAGTTGAATACAATAGCTGCAAGAATAAATCTATTAAGTAAGGACAACAATGTGTCTGCTTAAAACTTTTGTCCAAAAACGAAGTAGTTTGACACTTGCAACACTGGAGGAAATGCATCGAGTTTTTGAGATATCAAAGCTTTAAAGAAGGGTGAAGTCAGTTACCTGTAACAACAAGCTTTTTTCTGCTCCTTTCAAGATGAGCTCTTAATAATGATACAAGAATTTGCCATAGCAGGTAACCTAAAGAAAATACATCTTTTGTGCCCTTTAAATTTCCTTTACATTAATACCGTTGTAAACCGGAAAACCAGACACAAATATTAAGATAAATAGCACACTGCTCATGCTCTTTTACATTAAAGACTTCCTTTGATCTCTTTGTCTAAGCTTTGATAGCTTCCCCACAGAACAGATCATTGTATAACATGCACAGCATTCAAAATTAATAAATTAGTGTGAAAGATAAGCCACTGGATTCAAACATATCTATAGCTTTGATGCTGGATTTGTGTTGCTAAGGCCCTTGTTGGAGTTTGGCTAATCACTTTCTTTTCCTTTTTCCTTGTTGTTGTTGTTTGTTTGTTTGTTTTTATTTCAGAGCATACTCTTTTTTCCGTGGACAGTAACATCTTCATCCTCCAAATCTGAAATGCTGGAAAACTCTGGAGAGGCTTGAATCCCAAACTGAGATCTAGGATGTTACTTGTGCTTTACTCCCTTCAAGATTGCACTGAAAGATCCTCCTGTTCCATATCACTTTGGATGTAGTTTTTCTCAAGTTCAACTGAACTTGAGTTGTTTAATCTCAACTGACCAATGAGACTCCCTCTAAAAGCAACAGAAAAAGATGGGGTCACCTTTGAAAGTGTGTGTCAAAATAACCAGAAGAAGTTACTGCGTAGAGGCTTAATTGTCCACAGGGAGGTGACTTGTAAAAGCTGAGATATCCTGGGATTTACAAGACATCCACATGTGCTTACCTGAGTCAGTCCAGTCATGATGTCCTAATACACCCAAGTGATATTAGATATCTATAAGCAACTGAACTAAGTCCTATTTCTGCATTTGTGTACACTGACTATATCAGTGGGGCCCATGTGATGGTCGTTGTTGAAATGCCTAAATTTCTGCAGCTGGAAAAAGCTAATTCCATCTCTTACATTGGCCTAAATCTATCTCCCACACTCTCACTCTCAAAACAAGGGACAATAAAATTTTCAATACTTCTTATTGCTCCTAATAAAATGTCAAAATTAACCTCTGAACACTTTGAAGAACAAGTGTTGTTTCACAAGTGGTACCTACTTGCTACATGACACAGAACTATCTAATGTAATCACAGGTAACATTCCTGTCTTCTATATTCTCAAAATAACTTTTTTTCTATAAGACTCACTTCTTTGACTATAAGAATTAAAAATATTTTAGTACATACAATAGCTGTAATATTGACTGTGAGGAAAGTCCGACTGTCATCCCAAAGGTTCCACCATATTTTATTGCTTTAGAACTTCATTACTGAGCCCTTTGCTCACCCCCATGGCACAGAGGTCCTTCTGCACGACAGCTTTGTCTTCTGAGAAGATGGCAAAATTCATTCCAAGGAAGTAAAAATGAGCATTCCTTCACAGTAATACGATGAGTGGGGGAAAAGTATTTGTCAGCTGAGCTGTAGGTGTGATTTTTCTGCTTAGCTGCTCTGCATAGTAATTTAAATAATAAAAAAAAATTGGATGTATTTTTGAGTAAAGTGTAAACCAATAGGAGAAAAACATACATACACAATATAAAAGGGGATATGTATATAAGCTATACTTGAACTGAACAACAAAGCGAAAATTTTTGACATGTACGAAGCTTACGATTTTTGTAGAATGGTTTAACAGTGTACTCTATTTCTTTAGATGTATTTATATGACACAGGTAACTACAAGATAACATCCAGAAACACTGACTAGCACTGATGGGCTGATTTGACACTGGTAATCACATTGGAATTGAAAACTGAATGATTAGACTATCTCAGGGGAGATTGACCTGACCAAAGGTGCAGTGCTTGTATGAGACAATTAATTGCTGAAATATTACTAATTTTACAATCTGAAATTTAGTGGTTATTAATGTTTTCTACCAAGTCTGAATATGCTATTTATGGTTTCAAAAACTATCTTGAATATCACTAAAATAAGAACTTTGAAAAGAAAATCTTTTCTTCTTAAGATGAGAGGTTTCATGATGTCACTTGGGCAGAACCTCAGAAGAGCTGAATTTGTGCTGTGCTGTCGTTTGCAAGGATGGATAATTAAAATGAGGTGTCTCTTAAGCTGTCAGCCTAAGCTTTCTCTGTAGTTCATGGAAGAGAGAGACATCTTCAGTGAGTAACTCAGCTCTCTAACTTGATAAGTCTGTCATCAGATGGCAAGAATCGTCTCTCAGGAGATTTTGTCTGTTCATTAAGTCAGAACCGCTAATTGCCAAAGACTTGAGTCTGATGATGAAGGGGAGAACACTTTTCCATACTGAAAATTGCTGGATGCCACTGGGAGTGTTGTGCTGCCAACAGAACAGAGTCAAGGTAGCAAAAATTCAGTGGTGCTTGGGTAAGATCTGGAGAGTCTTGTCTGACTTCTGACTAAGACTAACACACACATGAAAAAGCTTGTATCAGCCAACAGGTACCACACTTCTATTCTTGGCAAAATTGTGTTACCAAAAATATCAGTGAGTGATGAATACAGTTAAAATTTGACCTTTCAAGATGACTCTCTTACATTATCCCATGAAACAGCTTCTCAAATGTTAATAAGATTAAATATTCTGGATTTCTCCCTTTGAAAACTTTTTGGTAATGACCTAGTAAACAGCTACTTTTAGAAAAGATTGTCTTATCTTCATGAAGTTTCATAAAATAACCCCCATTAAACTTCATCTTTTTTTTTCCAAGATATTTAACACAATTTAATTATTTTTCTTTCTTTTCACTTGGGCTTTTATAACATGAACAATTACATCTCAAAATGAGGAAGAAGAATTCAGATAATGAAATTAAATTACTGCCTTTTCAATATCATTTTTCCTGTAATTTTTAAATCTAATTTTGTAAATAGCTTTTGCTTATCTGAAATTATAATTTTCCAGGCATTTTCTCTTTGTTGAAAATGTTGATGACTCTGCTGTAATTTTTGACCTTTTAAGGACTCCTGCATGGCCTAGAAAACTGTAGAACATTTTAAGATTACTTGATGGTGGAGGGAACAACAGAAATACAAAATATTGTAATCATTACTTTATATAACACTCTTAGTTAATATAATTATGGGATAACCCCTAAGGGATAAATTAAGTGCTGAAATGAATGTTAAGATAAGTGACAGAGTGTAAGTTAGTCAATGATAGAGCTGGTTAAATAGCACCCGGTGAATAATATATATGACTTGAACTCTCTTGAATGCATAATGCAAGGAATATTCTACTGAATTATTTATCCTGTCAGAAAGCAGGTACACGTGCAGCAGTTCTCTGGAAGGATTCAGGTTTTTGGGGTATGAGGTGCTTTCTTACTTGAAAACCAGAGAGTAGCCTATCAAGAGGTTGATGTGCTCAGGTGATTTAGGAAGAAAAGTGTCATATAAGGACTGCTGGAGGTAAAACCTCAAAGTAATGACCTAAGAGATAATATGAGGCCAAGTGTCCTCCCATCCGGTAGAATGTGCATGTGGGATAGAGGCCACATAATCTAATGCTACCTTCAGGTATCAGAGGAAAGGCTTCTGCAGTAAGATCTGTTTCAATCTGAAGCCTTATAAACATGTATAGACATGACTTCCTTTTACTATGTAACGACCTTTAAAAAAATGCAAATATATTATATTTAGCTTGAAAAATTTAGAAAACGACATTGATATTTAGATCACTTCAAATGCTGATGAAATTTGAATGCTTCAATCCCTTAACCTTTCCAGAATTTTTTTATTTCCCAAATTATCATTAGTGTCCTTTAGGTATGTGAAAAATTGCATGATCCTTTGAAATCCCAGTTCCAGAGTGATTTCATTAGGCAGTGCTGATTGTTTGGTTGCTATTGCAGATGTCTGAAAGCTAATGAGATTTGGGGTATACAGATCCTGTTCAGAAACTCCCCCTGCTATACAGTTTTAGTTTACTTTATAGCACACCCGTCCCTCCTACAAAGATAATTAATGATCAGAAGCGTAATCGCTTTGCTATACTAAGACCGATTGTAAGACAAAGCAGTGTCTGTGTAAACTGCACAAAGGTTTGGTCTATCACGCTAAGCCCAAATATGGTTCAGAAACTAAAAAGCCAAAAGCTGTGTCACAGTGGCCTGGGAAGGACAGCAGAAAACCCATCGTTCCTGCATGGCAAGTTAACAAAGGCTGGTTAAATATTACCTTTCAGAGAAAACTAAGTTTCAGCTTAACACAGCTTTATGCAGGCAAAACATCAGCACTTGGAACTGTTTATAATTGTTTGAATATTAAAACATTTAACATGGAATTGAAAATATCTTCATCTATCTATTACTGTATTTCTTCTTTTGAAGAAGTAAAAGATTTTCATTATGAAGCATGATGATTTACTTTCATTTGTTTCGGAATGTTCTTCGGTAAAAATAACCACATTCATAGAAGGGTTATAATCCACCAGAATGTCCTGATAACTGAAGGAGAAGTCTAACTTTAACTTCTGTATGTTAATTACATTTGGCAATAATTGAGGGAAAATTTAAATGCAACTGGTCCAAGTTAGCTCTGCTTCCACTGCATCTAGTTTGCTAGGGGAATGACAATAAAATGAAAAATAATCTATATAAAATTGAAAATAATTTGTTTAAATCCTGAAGTCAGCTCATTGAGAGATGTATTTCTGTGATATTCTTGCATTATTATTCTCATTGTAAAAAGGTTTGGGTTTGATTTTTATTGTAAAGTCTATCCTCTAAATTAAATCTATTGACAAGAAGTGTCACTAATGATTCCTGAGATAACAATTGCCTCACAAAATAAATCATCTAATTTTCAGCTAGCATGGTGTTGGGAAAGCACAAACACTTGTGGGTTTTGGTGTTGGCACTGCAATAGCTTTTGGTATGCTTGCTAGAATTCACTTCAAAATCCACTGTGAAAAACGCCTCTACATCCCTTCTTGGAAAGTCTTCTTTCAGCTGTGCTTTCCTCCGCACATTATCTTCTCAATAGTTGTAGAGAAGTAGGTAAACGCCAAAATGGCCCCATTACTTTTACAGAAGTATTACAGAGTTATATTTTTAACAGCTGAAACAGTGATTCTTAACTGATTTTAGGGTTTCTTGGGATTTAGATTTGCCACTGGAGGGCTGTAGAAATAGGATAGAGTTTGCAAAGTGCTGCAAAACTTCCCTTTATGACAAGTGTTTCACTTTTTCATTGTACCTTGTCTGTGGGTGTGTGTATAGTAGAAAAAAATGTAAGAAATTGCTTCTACTTTCTGTCTAATAATTTACCTCTTCTGGGACTCTAAATCAGTCTAAAAACCCCTTTAATTTACATCCTCTGACAGACATCAGAGTCTAAGGCTCACACTTCAATGTCTGAGGGATTTTTATGCCATTGCAAAGGGAAGGATTGTGGCTCTCTGAAGTAAAAAAACACAGCAACTACTTTAGTTCTGATGAGTGGACTTGCAAACCAATTGTATTATTCTCAGAGGTACCTGTTGCAAACAAATAGATTTAGAACCCTGAATTGACAAAATGGAATCTGGAAAACTCTTACACCTGCCGCACCAGAGGGTCCTACAATTCAGTCCTTGTAGGATTAATCTTTGTGTTCTGCTTTCCTGACTTTTGTTCAGCAGTTCCCATTCATCCAACCTATGACTATTGACAAAAGAAAGTGACTCAGTGGAGAGCTGGAGAAGTTCAGTAAAGCCCTGGAAAGGGCCTATATAGTCAGTTGAGCTTGATTATGGCTCAATTACTCAGTTTTTATTCAGCAAGATTGGTTTTGAATTCATGGAATGTTTCACTGAAGTAGTTGGCTGTGTAAGTACCCTTCCCTAGTAACAAATGGAAGTGGATTTATTTAATTTTTTTTTGCTGAAGATTAAACTACCCTTTACTGGACACAGTTTAATAGTGTGACTTTGAACAGACATACCCTTGAACCTGATGCTTTCCAATACTATAGGGTTAGATATACTCAAAAGGTTAATCAATACAATGATACAATCATACAATCTGGTACAGGATAAAGACTGGGAAATACATTAGAGGGAGTGAAAAGAATATTTTAAGGCGAGACCTTTTTTTTTAACAGAATTAAACAGTTCTGATTTGGCTGATTTCAGAGAAAACTGTTAATACAACACCTCTCAATATTATTAAATATTTGAGAGAAGTCTCTTGGTAACATTATTTCAAGGTGTTTCACACTCCGCAAATGTCTGAGTTTTTATTCTGGCATCACAGAGAACAAAAAATGGGAATGGAGATTGTTGTGGGAGTGATAGAAAGAATTAGGGGACAAAGAAAATTTGTTGATAAGTTTATATTTTGAGAAGAAACTAAAACATGAATATAATTAGAACACAGTAGGCTGGATTTTTTTACCTAGCACAGAAAGATTTCCATTAGGATTTTGTACAACAAACTGGGATCAACTGCTAAGCCTGTCTCACCAGTACATTTCCCACTGAAGTCCATACCTGTCTGCAGTAGCCAAAAGCTCAGCCTCCAGAGCAGGTGTGGGTATGGCATGTACCACCTGTCTGGTGACGAATCCTCAGGGGTGCAACACCTCAAGGCTCTCCCTGTCTCAACAAGTCAGTCTAGAAATGACGTGCTTTTATTCTGCATTAATGCCAGGCAAAAAAAGGCAAGGGTAGAATAACAGTTTTTATGACTTGATAAATCATCTTTGATGCAGAAAATATCCATTGCAGAAGGGTATTCTCAAGGAAATATTTAATACAATTATTTTTTCTTCATGTTTTCTAAAAAAAAACAAGTCGAATGCCTCCAGTAAATGTTAAAATGAAATGTCATTTGAGTTGAGGCTGTTCCTCACATTCATTTCTCATTTTAATTATGGCTCTTTTTTTTTTTTTTTTTTTTTTTTTTAATTACAAGGAAAAGACAGAAGGATGACATTTATAAAAGCTTCCAAAACTTTTGGGTAATTATGGGGGAGAGTATATTTTCTAGTTTCCAGGTTTTGATTTTGGGTATGGATGATGTTGTCCTCCATTTCACTTCATTACCAAAGACAGCATGCGTGCCTGCATCACTGAGTGGTGGGACGCAGGGATGGGAGGAAAGGGCTTGAGTTTGCTGTGATACACTGTGGAAAGGGCTTGAGTTTGCTGTGATACATTGTGGTATCTGCATTGTGGGTGTATCTTTGCCAGCAGAGAAATTCTTTCCAGTCCTCAGAGAAAGGGAACTGTTTGCAAGGGACTGCATTGCCATTGAAAATGGGAAGCCCCTGATTGTACCTTACTAGCATGAACTCATCCGTAGTTACACCATGAGGGAGAAGGCATTCCACACAACTGAGCATGGGCATAAGGCAAAGTCACACCTCAACTCAACACTTCCAGGGCAGTGAATGAGAAATATGGGCACATCCGAGGTCTCTTGGAAAAGTACCATCCTGAATTGTTATGAAATGCTTTTTCATGATGTTAGACCAATTACGCATGTCGTGAGACTGTTTAAAGTTCTATACCAGGATAAGTTGGTTATGATTAGATACACTGGAATTGGTCTTTCTAGACTCTGTGACTCAACTATAGCTGATTCCTACCTAAGTCCATGCTGCCTATTTGCATAGTAACAGTTACTGTGTGGCAATACAGCTTTTGATGGAGTCTGTCAAGGACCTGTGAGACAATTTTGCAGATTGATTTGAAAGATAGAATATTGCTCAGGTGAAAACTTGGAGCAGCAGTGCTGCTGACTTAATTGCCTCTGAAGAAAGCACATACTCTTTGATAAGACAGCATGCCTGGCAGTGTTAGAATAGGTTGCTAGGGAACATGATACTGTAGTGAAATTAAGTAGGCTATTCAAACTAATTAGGCTAGGAAGAATGTGTGTTTTTTAAAATTCATAAGATGACAGTTACAATTAAAAAGATGACAGTCAATTATGTTTAAAAAGATCGCTAATATACAGAGAGGGGTCAGATTCTCTCTACGTAAAAAGGACTTTGAAAGCAATTTGAACTGAAAACGAGCTGAATTCCTTTGAAAAAGAATTAAAAAGATAAATTCTAAACCTAACTTCAGCAACTAAGTTAGAGGTCAATAGTAAATTAGCTGGTTGGGTTGCTTGTATAGTCTGTGGAAACAAATATCTTCACAGGATATAGCACTTCATAAAACAGCTTTGACTGGAAGTTACCTTAAAGGTCATCTAGATCCAGCTCCCCTGTCACCTTTCACTAGACCAGGTTGCTTAAAGCACCATCAACCCTTGAACACTCCCAGAAATGGGGCATCCACAACTTCTCTGGACAACCTGTTACAGTGTCTGACCACCCTCATATTTCTTCCTAATAACTAATCTAACTTACTCTCTTCCAGTTTAAAGACACTCCCCCTTCTCCTGTCACTACATGCCCTTTTAAATAGTCTCCTATCTTTCTTGTATGCTCCCTTTACGTACTGGAAAGTCATAATAAGGTCATTCCGGAGCCTTCTCCAGGATGAACAAGCCCAATTCTCTCAGCCTTTCTTCACAAGGGAGGTGCTCCATCCCTCTAATCATGTGTGTGGCCCTCCTCTGGACTTGCTCCAACTGGTCACTGTCCTTTCTGTGCTGGGGACCCCAGAGCTGCATGCAGTGCCCCAGGTGAGTCCCCAAGAGCAAAGTAGAGGGGCAGAATCTCCTCCCTCGCCCTGCTGCCCATGCTGCTTCTGATGCAACCCAGGATACAATTGGCTTTCTAGACCGGAGGCTCACATCGCCACCTCATGGCCAGCCTGTCAACCACCAGCACCCCCAAGTCCTTCTTGGCAGGGCTGTTCTCCATCTGTTTGTCCCCTAGCCCAAATGGATACCTTGTACTTGGCCTCGTTAAACAAGATGAGATTCCCATGGGCCCACTTCTTGAGCTTTTCTGGGTCCCTCTGGATGACACCTCATCCTTCAGGTGTGTCAACAGCACCACTGTGGGTGTCACCTGCAAATTTGCTGAGAGTGCACTGGATCCCTTTGTCTATCTCATTAAGGAAGATGTTAAGTAGCAGTGGTCCCAGTACAGACCACTGGAGTACACCATTCGACACTGCTGTCCATCAGGACTCCGAGATAGATAAATAACATCTTTAGCCCTTCCCTTGTCCACTGAGGTATTCACTCCATTACTTCTGGACCTGGATTGGTCAGGCAGTACTTGCCCTTGGTAAAGCTGTGCTGGCTGTCCCAAATCACCTCCCTATTTTCCATGTACCTTAGCACAACTTCTAGGACTATCTGTTCCATGATCTTCCCAGGCACAGAGGTGAAACTGCTGGGTTGGGAGTTCCCACGGTCCCCCTTTCTACACTTTTTTTTAAAGATGGATGCAATGTTTCCCTTTTTCCAGTCATCTGAGACATCACCTGACTGATGTAACTTTTCAAATATTGTGGAGAGTGGCTTGGCAACTACATCAGCCAATGCCCTCAGGATTCTGGGATCTGATTGGGTCCCACAAACTTAGGTACATTTAGGTTTCTCAGGTGATCATTAATCTTATTTTTAATTGCAGTGGGAGTGACTTTGCTCCCCAAGTCTCTATCTCGCTCTTCATTTACTCAAGAGGTGTGTGAGGAGAAGTTGCCATTGAAGACTGAGGCAAAAAAGTTGTTGAGCACCTCAGCCTTCTCCTCATCAATTGTTGTCAATTTTCCAGCATTATTTATTGGAAAGGGGAAGTACACCTTCCTTGACTTTCCTTTTTTTGGTTAACATACCTGGAGAAACCCTTCTTGTTATTCTTTGTGCCCCTTGCCAGGTTCTGTTCCAGCTTCATCTTGACCTTCCTCACCTCAACCCTACACAACAGAAATTCATCTCTATATTCTTCCCAGGTTGTCTGTCCTTTTTTCCACTGTCTGTGCATGTGCTTCTTTCCCTTTAATTTGACCAGCAATTCTCTACTCAGCCATGCCAATCTCTTGCCTTCCTTGCCTGATTTCTTGCTTTTGGGAATCACCAGATCTTGCACTCTGTAGAAAACTTCCTCAAGGTCTGAGAGCTCTGTTCTGCTCCCTTGTCCCTGAGGACAGTCTCCAAGGGAATCCTACTAACTATATCCTTGAAGAGCAGGAAGTTTGCTTTCCTAGATTTCAGGGGCGTAACTTTACTCCTTACCTGAGTCATATCCTCCGTGACTGCAAACTCTGCCAATCCATGATCACTGCAGCTGAGGCTGCCCCTAATCTTGATGTTCCCTATTATTTTGCTTACACTGGTGACCATGAAACCAAGGATGATTCATTGTATTCTATCTTAATTGTTTATTTAAGGATGCCAACATCTTTCTAAAGTTAGGTGATGGGAATACTCAGAGGAAGTCTTCTAAGAAGAAACGTTCTTCCATACCTATATGTAGAACTTCTGCAGTTTCATTATTTGTCACTTATGGATATGCTACTGATGTTCTGCTTGGAAAATGCAGAAATAAATTTTTTACCTGCTGTCATCCCTTTCATAGATTCACCACTTTTTCTGAACTGCAAAGACAGTGAGGTTTTCTAGCTTTTGTTGTCCTATCTGCTCAAATCTATTTAGTCTATTGGACTAAATTGCCTTCATATAGGCAGACCATGTTCATGAATGTGTCATTATAAAATGCACAGTAAAATTGATGTGGCTTGGGTAGAATTGCAGTAATGATACACTAATAATAAATACCAGTTGATTCAGAAGACCCTCGGAATAGCATGTGACGGATGTAGATGTTGAGTTGATGCCCAATGAAATGTAAATCCTCAGTGGAGAGTTTTCATTCCCCTCATGAAGAATATTTCAATTTATCTTTCATGTAAACAATAAAATCTTGAAGGTATTAAAGCAATTCCCATCGTGCACAAACTAAATGTCAAATACAAAAGAAACTAAGCCAAAAAAGAGGAAAATAATAGTCCCATTATGTGTTTGTGTTGTCACTTAGTGTTTGCATCTATCTGTCTTATTTTAACTAAGCTGTATGTTTTAGAGAGATAAAACAATACTGACACTATGAAAAGAAATGCAAATTTTTTTTAAAAATAGAAAAGGATGTGTAAATAAGCAAGGAGTAGAGATTTCATTTTTAAAAAGGATTGACATCTTTATTAAATGCTTCATCACGTATTCCATTAACATTTGCACTCTTTCCATTTGTACAGTCTGCTATGTAGGGTAAAACACTGGTAATTCCTGGGTTTAACCCTGAGCTCAGATATATTTTTCTTCATTTGTGCTGTTGTCATCTCTCATCAGCTTGGCAGGCTCTGCTTTAGTGCCCTTTTCTCTTCCTGTTCTCTCTAACAGCAGCTACAGTAAATAGTTAAACTTGGCAGCTGCTTGTTCCAGAGGCTAAATTCTTAGCTTTGTTTCTCACTACTATTTTTTGTTTTTAAAACTGGCCTCACATGCAGGTCAACTTTTCTGCAAAGTAGCTGTGGAGGTCAGATACCTATGGTACCTATGAAACTGTCAGATTTTACCTTTTGAGTAATCACACTTGAAAATTGATATTCCATGACTACTCTCCATTAGCTGTGAATTACTTCACAGCACAGAAGAGCTAAAAGTAAATATAGCTGTTTCTCAAGAAAATGGTGAAAGAGTTCACATTCAGATAAGAATAGTTCACTTCCAGATAAGAAGAGTTCACTTCCAGATGAACCTAAAAATTTTTAAGGAAAACTTCCTAGATGGTCAGCAGCAATTTTTACTCCTTCCTTTGAAAATAGTGAAAACAGACATGATAATACTGCACTAAACAATGCATGTAATAGAGAAAATGAACTCAACATACCTTTTTGTCATTTCACAAAAAAAGAAAAAAAGAAACAAACACACATAAAACTGATGAGAAGAAACCACAGAAGTAATGATATAACTGTTGCTTCTGAGTATCACTGAAGGTAACAGCCTGCCAGAATTACTATTGCATTTAAACTGGCAAAGACTACATGCATAATTAAAATAGAAAGTCCCATATTACAAAGGAATCAAAACATTTATTCTTTGGAGACTTAATCAATGGTACTGACTAGAAGGAAATTTGCCTTTGGACAGGTTATTCTATAAGTGCTGACTGTGACCTTTCTTTCACCTCATTCTTGTACTGAATTTTGTCTTCTGTGTGGGTATTGAACTGGTCTACCAATTACTTTTTGAATGACCTCCAGTTGAATTTCACAGCTTCAGGCTGCTGTTAGCACTAGGAATTACATTTTCCATTATTATCTGTAAGGAAATGTATCTTAAGTAAATTTCTTTCTGTATCTCATATATGTGAAAATCTTCAGAACAGACCATGTTACCAGGTAAGAACTGCTGCATTTTGCTTTTGATAAATAAATTTTTCCTTATCTTCTACCACGTACTTTCTCATAAGTTTCTTTCTGAACTATGAATCAATGTTCACAAAACCAATTTCTGATCATAGCACAAGGAGTAATTGTTTTAAACGAAAAGAGCTTATATTAAGATTGGATAGAAAGAAATTTTGTGCAATGAGAGTGGTGAAACACTGGAACAGGTTGACCAGAGGTGGATGCCCCATTCCTGAAAACATTCAAGGTCAGGTTGGGCAGGGCTCTGATTAACCTGATCTAGTTAAAGATGTCCCTGCTCTTGCAGAGGGGTGTTGATCACCTTTAAACATCCCTTCCAACCCAAACTATTCTATGGTTCTATGATAGCAACCAGAAAAAACTCAATAAGGCAGTAGTGAAATTGGAGATCATTTAAATAGCTGATTATGAAATGTGACCCAATAATTATAATAATTACCCTAAAATCATAGGTTGTGTCACACAGATTTTGCTCTCAATTAGGAATGATGAACTCAGATAAGCCCCTTTGACTCATCATTGAAATAATCTCAAATGGTAAAGAAAGGGGCGGAGGGCTCTCAAAACAGTCTCGGAAACGTATTAATTTTGGGGGAAAAGTCAAACAGTACCAGCAGGTGAAATTGCAGAGTTGAGGGACTTCTCTTATTAAGGAGTTGAGGACAAATACAAAGGTTGATTATGGAATCAGTGGAAAAACATTCGGAGTAAGCTGCCCTAGAAATAACACCATTTCCTCACAGTCTCACAGTTTATCTAAACCTAATTTGAGGTTTCTTTTGATTATTTGGTTGGCTATTTTGAGGCAGGGAAAAGTTTGAGAAAAATTATTCTCATTCCCACTTGTATTATGATGCAGCTCCTTCTCTTTGGAGACTCACTGCTGCTTCTGTACTCCTACATTAAGTGATATTGGAGACCACTCTTTGCTCTGGAGACCAAATCATAAATGTCATCATGGCTATGTTGTTAAACTCTCATAGTCTCCAAAAGAAGATAACTGCATCCAAGGTGTTTGATGTAAGTTGTCCTTTGGCCGTGAAAGCTGCCAAGTTGTACCAGGAACTGCTCAGGGCAGTATTTGTCAACCTCTGCCGACGGAGTGGAGACCGGGCTGAAACAGCTCTTGGCCCACTTTAATCCACTCACCTGCAGCAGTGCACACCTACAGCAGAAGTGTCCTCAGGGAGAACTGAAGCAGAGACACTGGTCTGTGAAAGCTACAGTCTTGCATAATAGAAGGTTCCAAAGCTGTTGTATGTCTCAAGGGAACTGGATCCTGAGGGGTGAAACCTGCAAGGGCTTACTGGAAGTGCTTGTTTTTCTTGAACAGGGATGTTTGTATTTTATTTAAACAAATATGAAGAGACCAAATATAAGTTTCTAAATATTTTTACATGAAATGTATACATATAAAGTATGTCCTTATTTAATGGTTGAGTTGCTAGTCAGATAGAATGAAAAAGGTGTTTTAAGAAAGGTTGTCAAAGGGTGAGGACTGTACTGATTACAAAGGCAGTTTGCTTAAATTTTTTTCTTTAAGAAGCTCGATTCTGTCCTCAAGTTTAGAACAAAGGAAAATACAGAAATTTTTTTTAATTAAAAAATTGGGGCTGGAGTGCTTCATGCTTCAGAGAACAAATTTAGGGATCCTGAAGAAGGAAGTGGGAAAGATAAAAAGAATGAAGGAAAGATGTCTCAGCTCTGTGAGAACTGGATGTGTGATGGGATGGGTAGAGAGAAGATTTAGAAAAAATCTGTGTGGTCACTAACATTACCACCAAGGTTTAGAAATCCCTGTGACTGAAGCTGCAAATAACAGGAGCACTGGAAGTGAAAACTACCTCTGCTTTGTCATTGCCTTGAAACTATAAAGGACTTTTTTTTGGTAAAGGAAAAAGTGACTTGGCTTTCAGTTACACAGAGTAGGACTGTAGCCAGCAGGTCCAGGAAGGTCAGCTTTCCCCTCTGTCTGGCAGTTCTGAGACCAGATCTGGAGTGCTGAGTTTAGATTTGGACTCTCTAGTACAAAAAAGATACTGATATTCTGCAACGAGTCCAGTGGAGGCCACCATGCTGACCAGGGAGCAGGACAAAGCACACAATGTACAGGGAGAACCTGAAAGAGCTGGGTCAGTTCACTCTGGAGAAAAAAAGGCTTAGGGGAGACCCCAGTGCTCTCTGCAATTACCTGCTGGTAGGACACAGACACAGATTCTTCTCTAGTTAGATAGAGGGAAAAATATTTTTACAATGGACAGGGTCAAATTCTGGACCATGTTGCCCAGAGAGGGTGTGGAGGGAACCACCCTGGGAAATGTTCAACACAGTGAAAAACAGCCCTGAGAAAACTGGTCTGGTTAGCTCTGCTTTGAGCAGTGGGTTGGAATAGGTGACCCCTCGGGGTTCCTCTCAACCTACATTATTCTATGGCTATGTTATAAGTAAAATCAGAGTGCTCTTGCTAGCAGTGTGAGGTCTGCCAAAGCGGAAAAACAGTACTCAAAGTGGGGGAAATAAAACAAGAAGCATGTGAGAACTGGAAACTTCTGCCCCACACAAAATAATAGCTTCCTCTGCTTCACAGAACTGAGCGAGATATAGGTCCTGTTACCTTATACAGGAGGAAATGGAGCCAACATTCCCTAGGAAGGAGCAGCTCCCATCTTTTGCTGCAGGGTAGGCTGCCTGTAACAGCAGCAAGCACTTTGCTGCACGCAAGCAGCAGCTGCTGAGTCAGTTGCTCTGAAGCACCCGTTGGATTTAGGAGCTGCCTCCCTTGGGGAAACCCATGACTTTTTCAAAAAGCAGCAGCTTCCACTGAAGAATACACCCACAGGTCACCAAACATGTGCCGCACCAATAACAGACAAAAGTGTCAGCTGACTTTGACTACCCTGTCTCAGACAGCTGTGAAGTGAGATTCGTGTAATCTCAGAGAAACACAAAATGCTCACCTGCAGCTTAGGTTAACCACTTAGTTAACCACTTGAATACCTTTTGTAATCAATGAGAAGAAATAGGGGTGGGAAGGAGTTTTTTTCTTTGTTTGGTTTTTGGGTTTATTTGTTTGGGGTGTTTGTTTAGGTGTGTGGGTTTTGGTGGTTTTTGGTTTGGTTTTATTCTATTGGACAATTTTTCTTACTGATTATAATTTCAGCTCCTCAGTAGGATGAATTTCTCATTCTGGAGCTTATTTATCTTCATTTGTATAATGAATTAGTCAGCTCTGTGCCTCTGTACTGTAGCTGACCAGATATGGTCAGAAAAATCTCACTTAAATAGCTATAAAGTGCCCACAGTTCTACTGGAATGTCTGGGAGTTACTGGTGTCCAAATTCCCAGAAAACTACATTAAAAATGTCACAAGAGGACATCAATATGGATTGGACAATTTACACCACAGTAAATAAAGAACATGTCGGACAGCAAAAATAGGTACATCTGTGTGCATAAATACACATATTTGGACTCTGTGAGCTGCTCCCTGTTACCACCTCTGTACTTCTACCTCTTATGGTAAAAGTGCTAATAGAAAAGAACAACTTGTACTATACATACAGAGTACACAGCGGGGATTAGAGGGTTGTGGTTTTTTCTGTTTGATTTTAAACTACATATTTTTTATTCTATAACAGTATAATATAGGAAATCATGCTAGAGAGGATTGAATGAATTCTGTATCCCACTACTTCTGTTTCTGGCTCATAGTGTTAAAATGTTACCCGTGATTCTGATAGCTCTGCAGACTGGTGCAGTGTTCCTCGTGGCCAGTATGTAAAACACTGCTGCAAAAAAAAAAAAAAAAAAGTCTCTCCAACAAGAGAGAGTTTCTTTTAATAGGTGCAGCAAAGGTATGCACACTAACAGCACTGCTCCTTTATTACTTTGTTATGAGCTGGACGTGTATCTGAGAGGCTATTTCAACCTATAGGTTTCAAAAAGCTTTAAAGCACTGTGTCCTTGAAAAGTCCTCAGTCTTGTCTATGTAATGAAAAACTTACAACTCTTATGAAAGCAGTTTGTGGTGTAGCACACCTGCACAACAAACATCCAGGCTGGTCGGCAGCCAAGTCTGCGCTAGTGAGGTGCTGGGTGTCCTTCGATCCCATTTAGTTTCTATGGGAACTGAAGGTACTTAGCACATTGCAGGATGTACCCAGCTGGGTACGTCTTCAAGATGTGCACTCTTCAAGATAAGAGTATATGATTCTTAATTGTAAATTCTTTCTTCTTCACAGCTGGTGCAAGAAGTTGCCAGAAATGGGTCCTTTCCTTCTGGTTGAACATGGACTCTCAGGCAAAATCAGGGTTAAAAAATAAAGAAACTGGTTATTCCTTTGAGATCTGTTTTTCTTATAGGTCATCATGATTACAGATCAAAGAGAAATCTTCATAACTAACTTTGGTCTTGAACCCTGGGCTGCGTACAGAAGACAATAATAATTAACCCTTATGATCCTAAAGCAATACAAGTCTTTTGATACATTTCAGCAAGACTGGACAATATTTGCAAATGAAACAATCAAGACTACAAAAATGCCAATCTGCTGTTCTGAACTTGTCTCAGCTACTGGGATATTAACTGTTAATGTAACATGTTGTGGAAAACTCGAAATTGCAAACCCAACACTCTCTTAGAAAAAACCAAACCAGCTTGGAGTAGCATAAGAACAACTGTCTTATTGTCTTCTCATACTCAAAAAACCTTCAATATTCAACCTTTTTCCTGAAAATTAAGTGTGTTGAGTATCTGGCTGGGAATGCCAAAATATTTGTTAATACCTTGTGACAATCCCCCAAACAGGATGATGTGCAATTTACATATTCTAAAATTCAGTCCTTTCTTATTTTGAACTTTGGGAAACTTGCTGTTGTTTGATTTCATTCTGGTGATTTTGGACAGTTTCTTTACCTTCTCAATGAGGAAAGTAGCACATACTTCTTCACACACAGTGTCTCACAAATACTGTTTTGTTAAAGCTTGTTCTGACATTATTTTTGTCTGGAAAATTTGACCCCAAGAATCAAATTTCTTCCTGAAGAAGATACTGAACTATACGAGAAATTTTTGCCTATCCCTATAAAATTAAGTGTGAATGTTCATGTCCAGTTTTCACTCAGCACTTTTGTTGTTTTGAGTTTAGCTATTCCTCAGTGAGCTCTTTTCAGAATTTTGTAACCAAAACTTGTTGCTTCATGAAGAACCCACTAGAAATGGAAGTGCAGACAGGAGCTATTAGTCAGGTATGGAAATTCAATTCCTTTGAGTGTGATCCTTGGGCTTAAATCGGATAATCGCAGACATTGTGAAACTGCAGAAAAGGCAATTTCCAGATATGCCCTTTTCAGCAGAGTGAGCTGCCAAATAATTTCAAGAGGGAATTACAGTAGCTGCAAGAATTAACTGCAGAGTCATGCAGGCTGCTAAGCAGGGTGCAGTAGGCTGAGGTGGAAGCAGACTCTTACATAATTTAAATGCAGCAAAGGAGTGAGAAACAGCAGATGATGAAGCTTTTCCCACATTAGCACCACACTGCGGGTGTTTTTTCCCTTATCAAAACTGCCAAAGCAACACAATTCAAGAACTCTAATCCATTTTTCTAATAAAAAAGATTCTGCTTAACGTATCTGTCTCTTGGCAGCTGAACTATCTATACAAGTGAGGGTGTGGGGATGAAACAGAAAACCAATCAAAACAACAGATATGAAAGCATCTACAGTAATTGTTAGTATTCAAAAACAAAGAAAAAATCAAATAAAAGCATTTAAAGGATGCTCAATACATTTTGGGAGAGAGAATAATTTTAAGGGAGTGGTGGCAGATTCTCTGGTGCACATGCTTTGTCACCAGCTGGGGAGCACTGGATCAGAGGAAACGAGCGCAACTCCTCTCAGCTGGTCACAGCAGAAGAGCTGTCCTGTGTTTACAATTTCAAATGGGCCGCGCACAGTACCATTTCTTGGAAGAGGGCAAGAGGAAAGGCAAAGACAAATGGGGATGTTCAGTGCTGTTTTCCACTCTTTTCCATGAAAAAAAAAATAACAGAAATGTATCCAAACCAAATACCTCAGCCACCCTGAAGGTACTTGCAGTTAATCTGATCTGTGGATGCTGTCCCTTGTTGTGTGACACATTTCTTTCCACCACATGGAAGTGGCTGCACTTTCAGTTGCACTCCTGGGCATCCCAATCTTGTCATATTCCCAAAAACTGTATGTAATAAACATGTGGTTCAGAGTCAGAGGCTCTCACCTGAATATAAGGTCTGAAGTTTTCCTCAGGGAAAACTGCAGATAATTAGGGAATCAGGAGCATCTTCAGATGCCCTGCAGCCTAGAAAAGTGTCAATTCTTTCAGCAAAATACAGGCTTCAGAAGGGGTGCAGATACACTCTTCACAGGCTGGATGTAAGACCATTTGTTTTGGAAAATGTTTGTCCTTTTGTGAGATTCTGGATCTAAATTCAAACGAAGGAGGCAGAGTGGCAATATTCAGAAGTATATGGATGAAATTATATTTACTCATACTGTAATGTTTCCTCCAGTAATGTCATATATAAATTATATATAACATGACATTAAGGAACTGGGGAGTGCAAGCAACAGTTTAGCATTGTTATTTATAAAATCACAAACCTCATTTGGGGGCAAAAACAATAAAAATCTTCCAAGAGTCTTTTCTGGACCCAGTCTTTTCCTGTTTATGAAACAGACTTGTATAAAACCTAGCTAACAACACCTGTTGCAAAGCTGCTGGCATAAAATTTCTGCCCTCTCAATACTGTGTTTAAGAGATTTACGAGGCATTTTTGTAAGCTAAGGTTAATGTCATCTTGTTCCCAAGGTTAGTGTTGCTATGGTTCTTGTCTTCTAAGGACACAGAGCAAATATCATTCATCTGACCTTTTCTATGTGTCCCCCTTAAGGATATCCTTTAGTAACTAATAATTGCAGTGATAATGATCGTTCTCTGTAGAAAGAGGAGGTGGCAGCAGTGAAGGACAGCGACCCACCACCAAGCTCATCTACTCAAGAACAGATGAAGGTGACACCACCACTTTTATCACCACCTCTCAGTTCTCAGCTTCCTAACACAGTTCCCAGGGATATGAATGTTGCTTCTGCCTGCTTTTCTCCTACTACTTCCTCAGCAGTATGCTACATGATATTTTTAGGGTAGATGTGAATGAACTGCATCCATCCCACTCAGAATATCGGCATATGTTCAAGCTACCTTCCACAAGGCACCAGCTGACTTTTGTGTGATACTGTGGGCTCTCTGCTTCTTGTATTGCTTCATTTTGAAGAAAGCCATTTTCACACATGGCACATTAGTTAATTCCCTAGGCAGCAGAACAATTTTGGTTTGTTTTCACTTGATCCTTTCTAGGAAGCCCTCTGTGTAGATGAAGGGCTGTGTCTTATCTGTAAGTAATCCTCTCTCTGTACATTGCAGCAATTTAGGAGTAAAAGGAAGTGAAGTGGCAGTGAATCCACACAATAAATGCTCTTTCCAAACCTTTTAGATTTTGTAGCACAAACCCACATTATTTAATGCTGGTAGAAATCTTAGCTGTGGGTCTTAGGTATCATTCAACAGAAGAAAAGAAGAGAGATATCATTCTTACACTCAGAAGCATATTCCTGTCTCAGTTCCTAATTTTTGCAGGATCTTTAATGATAGACTGTGGCACAAACTGACTTATTTAAAAATCTGGTCATCCTTCTGCCAGTCACAGAGTGGACCCATATTTTAGCATGTGAAGGGTGTTTTCCACTAATACCTTTTTTTTTTCCTTTTTTTTCCTTCCCATTAAATTTTCTTTGAGGAACCTGAAGTCCCTCTTTTGTTAATTAGTTGTATTCTTTTACCTCTGTCACCACAAGCAGCCCATACAAATACTGGCCAAAAGTTACAGTGACAAAAATGCCTGTGCTAATGTATTTGAAAAATAGCCTTGGAAATGATCCAACTCCCAGTACATGGAAATTCATATCAGGGTAATCAAGCCAATTAATGAGCATGTTGTTAATCAGTCTTAGCATGTAAAGAAAGGACATGAAACATGAACATCTTGAGAGGGCTGTAAATGGTTTACTGGTGGAGGGCAGATGCACTCTGGAGAACCAGCCTGAAAGGAAACTGCAACATTGGTCAAGGCTCTGAAAGGAAGCAGATCACAGGAACCAACTAAAACAATTTTTAAAATGCAGTTTGATTCATTTTTGTACCGTTACTAAAATTTCTCTGTCACCAAATTATGCTAAAAAGACCAGCTTCTGGTGAAGACAGAAAAGTTAATGGGTATGTTAATTGTGGATTTAGCCCATAATCCATTAAAAAATCTATTTTAATTTTTTTTTTTTTTTTTTTTTTTTACTATTCCTTAATTGCACGTATTCCCAAATGATGGAAAAGGCATTTATGAGATTTTGTCAGAAGCATTCTGGAGGTTTTGATAACTTATTAAGGAGGATTTTAATCTATTTTACTTCATATTATAGGCACATTTTTCATCATCCAAGTAGGGAAGAGGGAAATTCCTCATTTTTACTTAATTTCCTAAAGGTCAGAAGAAAAGATTGTGCTTCAGGAGATTAATCTTTTGAATGAGAAAAAAAAAGAAAAAGAAGCAGAGGATATGACATATGGTTGCTTTAGCAATTATTTTATAATTTATTTATTCTGTTTTCATTAGACAGAATGTTGTTCTTTTAAAATACAAGCAACCTTAGAAATCAACATCAGTTAACCATAAAAAAATATACTGTAGCAGAGCAAGCCTTTCTGTTACATGGTGATATGACCCCTCCAATGACTTGTTTATTAAGTAATCTCTTACCATTTCTACTAAATGCATACAGACATAAAGACAGAAAATAATTTTGTGAAAAAAAGAGGAGGAGATGGTCAAAGCTTAAATTTTGTGTTACTTTTGTAACACAAAAGTGAACATGAGTTCCTAAAGATTGTTTTCCTAAAAGGGATATGAGACCATCTTGGTTCCATCCAACTGTAATGAGAGCAATTGATTTGCAAAATCTTTAATTTAATATCTCAAAAATATTAATAAATCTGGTAACAACAATGGTATTTTTGATGCTACTTTGATGGTTCTCCTGAAGGAAAGATTGTCTTTATCTCCTGATATTTACGAATATAATCTCTGTAGCCACAAGTATTTTGTTCAGTAAGGGATGATTTCAATTACAGCAACCTCAAAATATTTTGAAATAAAGTGGATCAGTCCTTTAGTTTCTAGCACTTTATGAAAGACAGGGAAAACTGTCAAGGCTTTTCAGAACCGAGTTATCTTTTCAGGTCAATATTAATATTGTTGCTTATACTAGAAAATATATTACTTCCTACATTTTTCCATGTATTTGGTAGCGTTATTCCAGACCAAGAATTTATTGTAAGTTTCAAAATAGGTCATTCTAAAAATTGAGAGCAGCCAGTCATCAAAAGGATTATTGTGTGGTTTACATCAATAAGAAAAACTAAATCTTCCCACTTAAAGAAGCACAATATGCTATAGCTTACTAACTAGAACTACAAAACTGTCCAACAATATTTTTTCAAACTAAATACTTAGTGGAAACAAGATGGAATTTCTGTAGTCCATGGCAAACTCTACCATTTTGTTCTTAACTGGCTTTCAGTAGATGGACCCCAAACCTGCCTGTTCAATGTGGGAGTCATTGCAAATGACAGCAAGTCAATTAAACTGCATCTATGAAATTGGACAACATGAGAAGATATATCATCAGCATGTTGAACAGACCCAAAATGACAATGTTTCAATTCTGTGTGAGGTGATATACACACTAACATCAGAAATACTGAACTGCAGCTGCAAAGGAGAGAATGGAGAGTCATCTACATAGAGTTTCTATGGCAAAGTTAAAGACACTCACATGAGAATAAACCATGATACTAAAATAAAAACCTATCCCACCATTCCCCAGCTCCTTACTGAGTCATTTTACGAATTAATTAATGAGGGTAGAGTTACAACAAAAAATAACTGACTCAGAAGAAGTGGTCAAACTGAGAGAAAAGAATGTGAGGATTACTCTCGAATAGGCAATATATTATAAAACTGCAAGAAGAAATATAGATTTCCCCTAATATATTTTTATCCTGTGAAACTCACTGTCCTGAGACCCTGTTCTTAGAAGAAAAAAAATTTAGAAATTTACTTCTGAAAAAAAATATAACGACAGATGAGACTTTAAGAATCAAGAAATTAGGCACTTTTCAACTTCTTTTACTATCTTACATCTGTCTACCAATAATGAAGAAACAAAAAATAAATGGGGCAAGTAATGGTGTTGAATTAGACATATGTCTCCCACCTTCCTGCATTTAGCTCTCTTAATCCTGAGTCTCCCTGGGGAATGTAGGCTTCTCCAAGTACCCAGTTCAAGGGGATTTTAATCTTGACAGCAGTCTGTGGGATACCCGACGATACAATTGTGTTTCAAGAAGTAGCTAACACCCTGTGAAGAGTTCTGGTATTATTCTCAAGCACACTTATCCTGGCACATTATCTCAATTTTTTAAAGAAACAATTACAGAGACAGTTTACATAGCTATCAGTTATATTAATTCAGTAGAGTTGTGCTGGAATAGCACTTCTTTATCATCCTCCTTCACTTTCCTTTCCAAGGAGAACATAGTGCACATAAAATATGCTGTCCCCTGGTAAGATTTTAATACTGTCAGGTCCATGTCTTATCAAATTCCACTTTAAAAGATGATTGCCCCACTTATTTTATCCCTTTGTACTTAACCTGTCTGAAGCAACAATCAGATAAATCCCAAGTACTCTTTTGAGATCAATATGTAAATCTCACATTCATTCCAGGGTAAGCTTCACTTGGTCTGGCAGAGTTAGGTCAAAGAAGACAGAGTCTTTCTCTACCCATTTAAGTCAATTGATAACATTTCTAGCTGGGTGCTTGAAGCTGCAAAATATTACCTAGTTTCCAAAAATTCCCTAAAACTTCCCTTCTTCAGCTTGCATACATAACTTAAGTAATTTAGGTCATGAACATTCACAGGGAGATTTTTAAAATAGCCCACAGAAGTAATTCCATTGACTTCACTGAGATTTATGCTTTTTTCTTTAATTTTTTTTATAATCTGAAGACACTTGCTCAGTCTTACAGATATGATGCACTCCGCATTTCTAGTCTCATCACCATTTAACTTTCCATCTGTGTAAAAAACCCATTTCAGTTTGGTGATGTAATGGCCAGGTTCATCTTGGAGTGTGGAAGAGAGAGCAGGGAGGACAACTCTGTGACATGCAGTCTGGAAAATACACTCCCTATGAAAGATTAGGCAACAACCTCTTTCCCTCCTGGGAAAAATGTACCTGTCAGTGCTCTAGCTGCACTACTTTGAGACATCCCATAATTCTCTCACATAGCTTCTTCAGCATGCAAAAGATATTATTCAAGCCCATTTGAATGGGTTTTCTTGCCTGTCATGGAATCAAACCTTCCTGCCAGCTCATGAAGAATGTATTGCTTGGTAAATAAAAGTCTACCATCAGTCACAGATCCTATCACCACCCTTTCAATCTGTTCTACTTGCCTTAGAACCTCTAAGGATTACATGTGAACAACTGCAATTATTTCTCTGTAAAACTGATCACAAAATTTTTTTTAGTCTCACTTTACTTCCTGGCATATTAATTAAGCTGTCATTGGGAAGATTTTTAGTGACATTTCTGTCAGGTTTATACTGACATGAGTTCATTTTTAGTTTTATTAAGACTGGCTTATGATAATCCTGATATAATTGAGTTGCTTATCTGAGGAACTTCTGCTACTGTGTTAATACCTGCCACTTTGGATGCAGATAAAGGTCTAATTTGAATCCATTTGAGTTCTCTGTGTCCAATAAGGGTCTCAGGATTTCGTTCTAGTCTTATGTCCTCTTATTTCTTACAAATCATTTGGCTCGCAAAATTTCAGTACCCTTACTTTTTTTAAATAATATATGGATTCCTTTTAGGGGTGCAAAATTCCTTGGTCCAAAGCATGAATTAACAGTAGCCCAAGTTTTATTTCTAGGTTTCATATCTGCTCAGGATAGTTAACTTTTGCTCAGCTCTACTTTCCACTGGAGCAAACACACAGGATAAGGTCTATAAAGCTATGCCTCTTGAGGAACATAAATGGGCAAATGGTTTATAGAAAATCAAGTGAATACCTCTTCTGCTCATGGAATTGTGCTAAATTCCAGCCTGAATGCTCCCATTATAATGGTTTTTTTCTGTGGTTGAGATAACACTCCAGAGAATTGAGAGAAGTCTGCTTGCATCTCTGCATTAAAAGAGCAGAAGTGCTAAAAACACTTTCAAAGAGCAAAGCTAAGTTTTGTTAAAGAAGATAATTTTCAAATAGAATAAAAAAAAGATTTTCTGGGTGAGAGAATATATCTGATCTTAAAGAGCACTTCATGCTTCCCTGACAACTGCATCCGCTAAGGTATCTTCCTCCCTTGAGTCTTGCTCTTTCTAAGTCCCCTCAAAGTTTGCCTGCTTATTTCTGGATTCAGATTTCATATTCTTCTTTACACAGAATTGCTTTAGTTTTATTTTTTCATCTCAAGCATCTCTCTGTGTCTTCTCATGCTCCAGATTCCCTGCTTGCTCTAATTCTCTCTCTGCACTGCAGGACTAACTCTTGCCATCTCATTCCCAGGCTTCCCTCCTGGAAGATCCAATCTACCCCTCCCTCTGCAGGGTCAGCATAGCACAGGGAAACAGCCAGAGAAGGGGGGTCCTTGCTACCTGGGTAAACCTTCAGCAGAAGCAAGCACAGAACCACATTCAGCATATGGTGAATGAACCAATAAAACAAATTCCAGGCACAACAATTGTGAACACTTATTACAATCCAGGACATATTTTGAGGAGGAAACTGTACTTTCAAAGGATCATATTCATAACTTTCACAGAACTTTCCCTCCCAGTCTACTTCAACTTTGACCATAATACAGAATGGGTTCCATATTGTTCCATAGTGTTCTGGAATATATTGATTAAAAAAAAAATCCGTCACAGAAAAAGTCTGTTAAAGTGAGAACTTTTTGGTTCCTCCTAAAATGCTAAACTTTGATAATATAGCTATTATTTTGAACTCTTTTTCATTTCAACCACTAGTGTCTTTGCTTTCACGCGTCTTGTGTTTGTCTCACGAAAGAGATGCATAATCCATATATTTCCTACCAAATGGTGAATTCACTGTGCATATGCAATAAGACAGATTTCAAGAAGTGCAATGAATTCCTATGACTTTCACAGATGCTGTGGGTTTGATGTATGCTGTGCATCTAATGTATGCATAAGAGACAATGCCAGAGCAAGCCTTGTGCATCCAGTGTCCTCAAGAACCTGTTCAACACTGAACTGCTGTAGAGAAAATCTGCTGTGCAGAAGTGAAAGATTTCCTTCTCACAGCCAGACCCAATCATTCTTCCTATGTTTGTGTAGGGTGTGGTAGGGAAAGGCCACCGAGGGGGAAGCTGGCATAAAAAAGATTCTGCTGTTCTCAAGGCATCACCTCTGGACTTATTTCACAACCATTCCTGTGTTTCATTCAGAAAACAGGTTGTCAGGGCAGGACAAGAGGTGATGTGTACTCCTTCAGCATTGGACTGCAGGTTCAGGCTCTCTATCTTAAACTATCAGACAAAAAAAAAGAAAAAAAAGTCTTCTAAAGCCATTGGATATATTTCTTTTTTTTTCTGCTATTTTTGGATGAAACTTGATGGAAATGCTTCAGTAGTAATAGTGCCAGATGCAATAGCAGAAGCTGTGATAATGGCCCATTTTTTTTCTCTTGAGGAAAATTCCAAGTACACAAAAGAATGTGAAAACAAACCTCATGGCAGTAATAACTGTGATGTACCACCATCCAACAACAACCCTGACAAGCAATCACTCTACATTACATTCAGTAAAATTCCAGCCTACAGCAGCTTTCTATTCAGATAGAAAAAGAACCACATAAATGACTACAGAATTCAGAAGAAAACAGGAAAAGATTAATAGATTCTGGGAGTTTCCCAGTATTCCTTCAAACTGGTATGTATATAACTAATCAGACTAAACAAATCTATTATTTGTAATGTTCATTTGGACCAGGGTACAGAGGTCTTCTTCACTCTGAAGTTTGTCATTCTAATGTACCCCAGTGAAATTTCGATATTGGATGATGTACACTGGATAAAATTTTAATTTCCATTTTTCTAATTGTATTTGTCTCTTTCCATTTGTTCAGATTATCTCTTGTCTGTAATTTCCTATTTTTTCCCTCCATGATGACATATGTAAAAACAAAGTTAGATTGTCTCTCAGACTTTTGGATTTGGAAAATAAACTACAAAACTACAAAGGAAGTATGAAAATAGTAAGCCAAACTCATAATTTTATATCTACATTGGACCTGCAAATGCATTGAGTATTATGGGATATGACTAGTTGATGTGACAGAATGTTGGAACAATTTCGCCAAAGTACTTTCAATAGAAATGATTTTTGAACCTACAAGAAACAAAAAGCCCAAAATATTTTTAGGATATAAAGCTCCATAATAAAGGTTTAAGTAGAAGTCTGGTTTTGTCAGGTTTTGTTGTTTTGGTTTGGGTTTTTTTTCATTTTTAAAATGTCATGCTGTGTTAATTTTGTAAGCTGAACATTCTGAGTCTTGAAAAGTATTTCTCATCTTTGACAAATGCACAAGATTCTTATACACTTCATAGGATTTTTGAAAAAATTCTTCACTCATATTTAAAAAAATACCACATTATCTTCATGGGGAGTTTAGAAAGAAACAAAAAAAGAATCCTTTGAGTCCTTCTTGAGAAATGAAATATAGTCACAACAGGTTTTGTTGTACAAACTAGTGTAAACTACCTGTAAATAATAAGTGTCTGTGCTGAACACAATAGAAAAAATAGAGAACTACAATCTAAGAGTTTGTGGTAATGAAGAGTAATCCTTCCTAAAACAAACTACAGTTCTCTAATGCATTCATTATCTGAATATGACCAAGAGAGGGAGAGCAAAAGAGAAGGGAGGGAGGGAGGGATCCTTTAAATTTAATTATTTTACAAATGACAAATTTAAATTAAACAACCTATTTGCCTATATTAAATAAGGCATTACATTTAGCTGTTGATCCCAATGTACTGCTTCTTCAGTAATCCATCTTCTTTATTACTTATTAGAGTCTTGACCTTTGTGGCATCTCCACCTCTTTACCAAAAATGCTTTTCCAATCTAATCCAAGTCACTGATAGAGATACCAAATAATGCAGAACCAACTGAGAAAGAAATATGTACTAAGTGCATCTCATTAGCAGAGTAGGAATAAAACTTAGGGGTTTAGGAATTGAACACTAGGCAATACTATTTTTTCAGTTTTATATATGAATTGTTAACACAAGACAGGTTTTTTACCAAGTTATAAAGAGACATCTCGTGGCTGTAACGTCAGTGCCTGTGCCTGAGTGCAGTTATGCCGGGAGGACAACTTCATAGGACAGATAGTGGCATATTCTTGCTGGGGGTTACAATTTTGGGAGAGTAACAGTGCTTTGCACTTGTTTATTGAAAAATATTTTTTTTTATTTCCCTAGAGTCTCAAGCTTTTTATGTTAGAATCATAGAATCATAGAATCAAATGGGTTGGAAGGGACCTCTGAGGTATCAAGTCCAACCCTTGATCCACTACTGCTGTAGTTACTAGACCATGGCACTGAGTGCCACATCCACTCTCAAGCTGAACTTGTTATTGAAAGTTTGCAGCAATCTGACTGGTTTTCTAGTAAAAAAGGGCTTAATTTATCTTGTGAATCCTAAAAAGATATCAGAAGGTTAATAAATTTATTTTTGTTAAAATTATTTGACTTTTCTGTTAGAGTGGATGTATGCATGTATTTTTGTTTCCTTTAGGTCTCAATAGCCCACCAACCTGAAAAACTATTGACAGGAGAAATGTGAGCTGTTGCTTAGTTACAGTTAGCCAGGATGATAGGGGCTCATTTTGCTCTGTGATTGGAGATATCTCACCACCACCACCTCCTACTGAATCTAACAGAAAGGTGAATCCACCTTTAAGTCTCATGTCATGTCAAAAGGCATCAGAAAGAAATGGAAAGGGAAAGCAAATTAAGGAATTTTCGACTCCTCCTTTTCTGGGTCTAATAAGCTTTAGTCAGCTTGAAAATATTTTATACTAGGTACAGAAATAACTCAATATTTAGGTTTGGGTTTTTTAAAAAAATTGAAAAATCATTTGTAAAAGGGATCCAAATTGTGAAGGACCAGACCCATCCTGTGCTATCAGTGTGCTGCTGTACAAGGTTTGGGAATATGATCCCTTAGCATAATAACTATGTCCTGTACATATAAAATATGTCATGCTGCTTGGTTTCTGTGTGCTTCCAGGAGGATAAAACACGAATTGGTGGAGACTGAACACAAAAATTAACTAGATGTCACAAAATTCAAGCAAAGAATTTTTTATGACATATTCATTGGTTTTAGTTTTCATGTATGCCTATTCTTCAGATCAACCACAGAGAAAGGAAGGTTTTAAGTTTCAAAACAAAAGACATAAATATTCAGTTGTCTTTCTGGCATGTTGAGTGGAAGTTAAAATAATTTCTCCCATTTTCAGTGTTTTCAAAGACATACTGTGTAAGTAAGTGCTGTAGCAGACCAGGGAAGAGTGATAAGCACATTGGAAAGGAATTCATCCCACTCTTAAGATACATGGCCAAGACAGATGGGATGAATCAATCTCTGGTATACTCTTTTTTTCTCCGCTGACTTTAGTGGCAGTCCCAGTGGCTAATTTGACAATCTCTTGGTTTAAATTAGGTGAGGTGAAATTGCCCCCCCCCAAAAAAAAAAATTATTGTGCAGAATTGTATTTTCATACTGTGTATGTAAAATAAGTTAAATCTATAGTGAGCTATATGAAAAGTTTGCAATTCTGGTAACCAATGTTTGTAGTGCTGAAGTGACAGTTGACAACCTAAGACTTTATTCTGAGTTCCTATCATTTCCCTAGGGAAATAAGCCCATCATAAAAGCTTTCCTAGAGATATGACTAAGAAATATAGGAGTTAGGAATCTTTTATATTTAAGTTTTTCACTGGCTTTGTAAAACCAGAAGGATTTTAAAGGGGATATACTAACAGCAAATCTGATTTGTCCTTTTTTTTTTTTTTTTTTTGATGGGAAAGGCTATGTTTGACTTTGGATATTGGATGGGACCACACTATCTCTCATAGTGTGGATACAATAATGAATGCTTAACTTTGTTAATTTTTATTTAGACATGATTGTATGAAACCCAGGAGTTATCTAAATTGAAATTGTAAAAGGGAAATAAATACTAATACTGGTATATCCAAGGAAGGAATGAGATAAATTGGGATTAAGCATGTATCCACATAGGAACCATGGTGATATTTTATTATAAGGGAATGAACACACCATAATCCATTTATACTTGTTTTCAAGTCTGTTACTCTGAAGAAATTATACAAGGACGGGCAGGAGAATAGATACAGGCTATGACATTTCCAAGTACTGATACATGCAAAATATCCCTTCTGCTCAGTTAATCAATCATATTCTGCTAGATGAACATATTATCCTTCCAAGAAAAGAATGCAAATAGCAGATGCCAAGGATGCCAACAACGCTTACTAAGATATTTTTCTGTGATCTCTTTCACTCACTCTCTGTCTATATATACAGACACACATTTTCAAACACTGGTAGAACACTTTGTGTAACAATTTCTTAGAAAGCTAAAAAAAGGGAAGGGAGTGGTCATGATAAAAGTGAAGGTAAAGCATAGGCACAAGTGCACCTCTATGAATAACATTAAATGAAGTACATTATCTGACTAGGAGGAATTACTTTATTTCTCCTAAAATTCTGTGAGAAGTTACTGTAGTGTAAGAAGGAACTATCTGAAGTAGTTCATTAATTGTCAGAGGTTTTCAAAAATACATGGGGAGAGATATCCGGTAGAATATTGAGTAGCTATTTTTAAGAAAAATGCATATGTAAATAATGGTAGTGTTGGAGACCTATTGGTTCATTAGTAATAACAGAGTTCATATAATTAAGCTCAAGACAATTATACAGAAGTCCATTTAAATGCAATACCTTCTAATAGAGCAGAGAGCTTTTGGGGAATTATTAATAGAAAGTCAGGATTTAAAATTACTCTGACTCAGTCAAAGCCAGCTTAGTTTCAGTAAAAACTTTGCTCTTTCCATTTTTAAGTGTGAAAATTTCCTCAGAAAAGATTAGAAACTGTGAGTACACAAAGAATGCAGGACTGATCTTTGTCAGTTTGTTTCCATGGGAAAGCAAGTGAAGACTGGGTGCTGAAACAGATCAAAATCCTGAGTATGAAATTATTATAGTTCATAATTACCGTGGAAAAGTCTTTCAAGTCTATTCTTTTAAAAATCATTACTAAAGATTTCCTCCCATTTTTCAGTGTCAATACTGATAAGAGTTGTGTGAGCTGACATGAAGTCAAAAGAGACAATAGTTATCAGATTAGTCTTGTAAACCTCGAAAGGTAATAGAAATGGTAGAAAATGGGATTCAGTGAAGACAAAATGTTTTATACTCCTCTGTTTATCCCATTAGCCTCATTTCTATATGTGTTTACTCACATTTCATTCTTTTCATAATTTTGGCCTAATATATTTTTCTAAGCCTGAGTAATTTTTCAAAAACCTAAACAGATTTTGTAGAATAAACTTTATGGTATAGATGTGGAAAATGCATAAGGATGAAGAAGAAAACTATGCTTCTAGAGTCAATCAAGTTTTCCTCATAAAATTAGTGATAGTTTTCACATTCATAAATACTCAACATCCTGAAACATCACAAAAATTTCCACATTTTGCTAAGTTTTTCCTTTTAGATTTAGAATATAAAATCAGGTGTGTTTTTCACAGCAAAACCAAGTAATTTTGCATCTCTGTGGACATTTTGATTTGCTCAGATTGCCATCTGAATTATTTAACTGATGCTACTTACCATCTCAAATGATATTTAACAGTCTACATACCGGACTGTCGTAGGGTATCTGTCGGAGGCCTTGGTCTGTGGGGGAAGAAAGACACGCGACACACACACACTAGGATGATGAGACAGTAGGATGAGTCAGAGAGATGTCTGCCTGCTCAGCACAACAGGCAACTTTTTATTAAGTTCTCTAACTTCTGCTTTCCCACACACACAACATAAACACATTCCTACAACAACACCCAGGAGTGCAGCACCTGCACTCAGCCAAAGAGATTCAACCTTGTACTCTTTATAACTCAAGGCTGTGTCCATGGGAACTATCTAATTAGCTCCACTGCTCCCATGGAAAACGGTCCAACACTTTGTAACATTCCAAACCCCTCAAACTTCAGTTGTGGGGCTATGACTTCACCCCACACTAGACTTACCTATCAGAAAAGCACAGCAGAGCCTTTGATAGTTGGTGAACTTGGGAGTTCCCCTATAGGTTTTTTGTGCTTTACATTTTCTGGTAGAGTTCGATATACGTTCCCAACATAAGATTAAATTAATCTTTAAAATGATTTTAAATTCATTTAAGAAATAAATTAAATTAAATCTGTTAAAATTAATTAAATTAATCTTAATTAATAAATTAATAATTTTTAAATAAGAGTTAGTACTACAATTTAACTAAAATATTGGAATTTTAGTTCAATCTCTTATATTGACCATTCCTCATGATATTTTTGCGAGTTGCAACATCTAATACCTGGCAAACCAACAGAGAAACAATGTAATCAAAATTTATCCGCAGTGGAATAATTGATGGCGTTTATTACCCTTGTAAAACTAGAAGTTTAAAAACATCAGTGATTACTCTTACTCAATCATCACTATTGCAAGGGGGGGTCCCATCCTAAGCTTTCTGTTTCTGGTTCTGGACAACGGACCTTTAGCAGAGTCCCTCTGGTTTACAACAAAAAAAAGTGCATGAAAAACTAGTATAACAGTGAAAAACATGACAGCATTTAATAAAGAAGTGAAATAATTTGCGAAGTCTGCATTTTTCATACAAATGACAACACTCACATAAGTAGAGTTCACTTCTAAAAAACTAGAAATAATTATTAGGCTTATCTCTGGCTTACTGGGTTGAGTTCAACACATAAAATGAGAAGTATTGCCTAGTGGAATAACTTGTATCATTGTGACTTACCAACAAATGTTTGTGAAGCATGAATATGACAGTTTCCTTCATTCTGATGTAAAGATCAAAGGGTAATAAATGTTCAGATTTTTGTACATTTTCTTTCTGATGAGGCTAAATTTCAGGAACAAATGGTCTTCACTAGTACTGGTTGTTGGGAGGGACTGCATAGGAACCCTATAATTTCTTCCTGTGTGACAGGTGTACAGTTTTCCTAAAGGCCAGCTCTGGAGCAAGCTCTTTTCTAAAAAAGTGTAATCTGTATTTGGTTTGTTCTGTCTCACAGTCCTGTTTGGGATGAAACTGATCCATGACAATGGTGGTACTGTCCTAATTGGATCTCCCCAGTACACCCCCACCCTCAATTTTTGTGTAAGTATGATGCATACATACAGTATATTGAAAACAAGAGCAAAGACTAAAATCTCCTGTACATGTAGGAGGTGTAACGGTGATGTGAATCACAGTAGGTTTCCCGTGCTAACCTTGGTTGCTGCAGAGGCTCTGAAAACTAACAGAAAGACGTAAAAAAAACCCACAGTAACTTTGTTTCAGGTATTTTCTCAGACTACCATGCTGCAAAAACAATACAACTTTGTAAGAAATTAGATTGCTTTATTAATTTTTTTTTGGGGGGAATGTAAATCATTCATATGTTTTCAACTTGTATTTGACCTTTCCTTGAGAGGAGGTCTGATTATATCTCTCCTTCGCTGCAGTTGAATTTTTGCTGGGGGTTTCTGTTTTATCAAAATCACTTCTGTGTTTATCTCTTATAGACTTGTCTTCTGTACAACTGTGCCTGCCAGAAAAGATATGTTACAAAATTTCAACTTCTGTGAATGTAAGCACCTAGGGTATTATACTATGCAAAGAAAACTTTATGTATTCTCTTTCATCATTTTTATTTCTTATCTGTTAAAAAGAAGACTGGTTTTCAATTCTTTTGCAGAGCTATTGCTGTCTTCCTAACCTGATAGTAAAAAATATGTTTTTCAATGCAATTTCTCATTTTTACTGATTTTTTATGGCAAAGTCTTTAGTAACCGTACTGCTAATATATCACTTAATTTCTTCCCTTTACAGATAGTTCTTTTAGATGAGTTCTTGTGCTGCCTCAAGAACGGTTTCTACTGGTTGATCATGCATCAGTGTGACAAGGGGATTTAAATGACTTAATCTATCTGTATAGCAAAACAGAACTAATTGCCTTCAGTTTGGAAATTCAAAATGCTTTTACTGCCTATGAAAGTCACTGAAGCCAAAATATAGCTTGGGGTAGGGGAAAGGGGGTGGGAGCGGCTGCAGTCAGCAAATTTTGGAAATGAAATGGGAATTGAAGGTACTCTGGAGCTTACTACTATAGCAAAATGGTTCTGTTCTGTAAATTATGTTGATTGACTGAATGAGAGAAAACAATGCAATCTTCCTCCCAAAGGTGAAGCTCTGAAGTCTGCTTTCAGAGTGAATGAAATGTGAAAAAGGAAATAAAATGCTACCTCACAAATATCATCTGATTATATTTCTAGTCAGAAGAACTAAGATAAATGTAATAAAAGAAATACATGAATTCAGAGTTGATGGGGAAATAGAAAATTATTTTCAATTATATTTCAAGGCACGTATCTTGAACCTTGAGTTTAAAAATAAATGCTAGAGTTACATTGGCCACTGAATGCCGTCTTGTGACTTTTGAAGAATGACATATTACTCAGATGGTACAAATTTTTCAAAGTACTTAGATTTTTTGTATATAGTTGAAGATATTCAACAAGGACTTAATACACTGAGTAAAAATACTATGATTGTCAGAAAATATAAGGTAATAGTAAATTCCAGTACCTGTTACCTGATAGTATGTTAAGGAAGAACTAAACATGTTTAGAGATCTGTTGACATCATCTGTCTTTACACTGTTCAGAAATGGTTTAAAAAACTTGTTTTTTTCCTGGAACGTTGTTCTAGAGTATTTTTCACAGAGTTAAGGAGAAACATCCCCATGCAGGATTTGTTGCATAATTTTCTGTTATGGGAGTTCCTTATCTGCCTGTGTGGAAGACTGTGTCCAGATTCAGTATAACAATTTATGTGTTTCATTTTTTCTCCTGCCTATTTGTCCCTGGTTTTCCCAGAATTCTCCTAGCCATGGCTGCATATGGGATACTGTGTACCCATGTCTTTACTAGGCTATCAGACTCTTTTCCTCTTGCAGCTCATATATCCTTGCCCTGGTTCTTCTCCTGTCTTATCTTATTGTAGTGTATTTTCTCTGCACAGCACTGGAAACATCCATTTCAGTCTTGTTGTATTCTCTGAAAGTCTTCCTGTTTACTCTTCTTTTGTCAGTCTGTTCACAGCTCTGTTTTATACTGAGAAATATCAGCTGGCCATGTATGATTGTCTTCATTACACTGGGGAATTTCAAATTGTTCTAGCTGCCTATGAGTAGGGTTTCAGATGGCTGTAGTAAAAGGCAATAAGATGCCAAATGATTTACATTTGAGGTGAACAGTCTACAGTCACCAACCCACTGAAGAGTGACTGATGACATTCATAGGTGTAGGTGGCTGAGTTTAGTGGAGGAAGAGGGGCAGCTGCACGAGTGACCTCTTAGAGGAGGTCAGCTTCCTAAATCGGTCAGCTGTCCATCCATCCAGGTACAAGGGACCTACTGTGGGTCAAAGTTGAGCCTGTTAATGAAGTTTGTGTGCCCTCTGTGAAAACATGTTTAAAAAAGGGGAAAAAAAAAAAAGCAGAGGAAAGAGGAGAGAGTGAAAGAATGGGAAATAACAGAGATCACTGCAATCAGAGAAAACAGAGGAGAAAGCACTCCAAGTACTGGAGCAGATATTCCCAGCAGTACATGGAGAACTCATGTTGGAGCAGATTTCCTGTGGCTGTAGAGAACCTGTACCAAAACAAGGGAAGTGACAAAGAGAAATCACTATCCACTGACCATAACCTCTTTGTCATCCTCTCTGTGCTGTCTGGAGTTGGGATAGAGCAGTCTGGAGTGAAGAAATTAAGCTAAGTCTGGCAGAGGGAGGAGAAAGAGTGTTCCTTTGTCTTTTTGAGTCTTACTACTTGAATCTATTTTAATTGGCAGTAAATGGAGTTAATTTCCCCAAGTCTGGTTCATCAGTGACTGTAATTGCTAAGTAGTCCCCCGTCTTTATCTTAACTCATGAGGTTTCTTTTTTTTTTTTTTTTTTCCCTAATGTCTGTCCCTGTTCAGCCAAGGAGGAGGAGTGAGTGAGCATCTGGGTAGGAGTTTAATGTTAGACCCACCACAGAAGCATATAATTTGAATAAGACAGAATGAAAATGTGAATGGTGCTCATTTCATATCATCTGGGATAAAGATGAGGATAAAAGGATCCATAGGGAGTTTCAGTTATTTAATTTTATATTTGCTTACTGTCAAAATTAAAAAATCAAACTAGAACAAATATGATTCAAAGAAAAACCTAGAGATTCAACAACACTGACAGGAATACTTAAAGGTATACAAAGAGTATACTTTCCTAGCAGTGCCCAATTAACTTATAGAACTCACTGCTACAGATACTGATAATACTAAGACTAAAGTAGGTTTGTAAATATTTACACAGATGGTGAGAATGTCCAAACTTCAACTAAGAAGGATTAAGAGAAAATCAGAAGATGATGGCTGAAAACATATAACTCTTGATGATCTTCTGTCTAAGGATATGGAGACAGTAATAGAGCATGAGTCTTCATGTCAGCCTCCTGCAAGATTCTTGCACTTTCCTTTGTAAAAGATTATACTGGTGCCTGTATGTGACAGGTTAATATCTGAAAATGCTATGGTTTGTTCTAGTTGTTTCTGTATTCCTAGTTGCTTGGTGAATAGTTAAAAATTCATTTGCAATAACAGGATTGAGTTCCAAATGGCTCACTGGGCTAATTATCTAATGAGGACAATTATTCTTTAATCAGTATGATGCAGTTTTAAGTGTGAGACTTTGAAAAAGTGAGTCTGGAAAAGAAATCTGACAGAATTGGGCAGAAGCCTGTCACTAATGGTAAGAACTAGCTGCTTCACAGAATTAGAGCAAAGGATGGTTAAAAAGTGTCAAAAAATTTCATTCTCATTCATTCAGGACCAAATCCGCCCAGGAGAGATATGTATCTGATTTGTTCCCTTTACAGCCTGTTTGTGTGATCGCTATCCTTAGCATGTCTGCTGACAGTACCTCCCATCATCATGGCTAGGCTTCGCGAATGAAGATTTGAGAAGGATTCTATCCATGCTTGTGGGATATGACCAGAAAGAGAAAGAACAATACTGAAGATGGATCACCGCATTGAAAGAGTCAGCAAAAGAAGAAGACTGGATTTAAGATTATGGACCTTGGTTATATACAAGGAACTCCATGAATTAAGACAGAGTTTAATGCTTAAACAGGGTTGTTATGCTGTATTTTACAATGTTTGTAAGAATCCTACCCTCTCTCACCTCTTTACACCAGCTGGTTCCCTTACTAAGTTTTTATTCCTTCCTTCTTGTTAGTATGCAGATACAACTCCTCCCATGTTTGCCTAGTCTGAGCAAACCCCTCCTTTCCTCCCCACGTTTAACATAACCCCTCCTCTCCTCTCCCTATTGGATATCACCTAAAAACCACACCCATACTCCTCCCATGCTCCTCCTAGCCTCCCCTATATAAGGGGGAAGCCTTTTTAATAAAGTGTTAGCTCTGCTTCAATCTACAACCTGTGTCAAACCCATCCCTGAGTGGACGTTCCCCGTTTCCCTAATCAAACCGCGTTACACGCTTGCTACAAGCACACTGCAGGCTAAAAAGGCCAATGCGAGATAGACAAGTCCGGTTGCAAAAGGCACAGCGGAAAGTTTCCTTAGGCGGTATTGGCAAGATGCAGTTCTTTCTACGTTGTCTTTTCTCCTCAAGAATGATTCTGCGTGTGTTCTCAAAAGAAGCAGTAGCGTTATAAATAGTGTGTCTCCATGTCTCCCTATTGGAGGCCAGAGTAGATCAATGATGATGATCAATATGGCCAAAGCTGAGATATTTTTTCAGGAAGTCCTTGTATCTCCTCTTCAGGGCTCCTCTCTTGCGGCAACCAGTGGCAAGTTCACCATAGAGCACAACGTTAGCGAGGCAGTAGTCCTCCATCCTGGAGATGTGTCCTGCCCAGTGCAGCTGTGTTCTCAGCAAAGTGGCCTCAATACTCATAACTGCTACCAGTTCAAGAACAGACACATTAGTCACATAATCAGTCCAGTGGACGTTTAGGATTGTATGGAGGTAGAGTTGATGGAAGCCTTCTAAGAGTTGCAAATGGTGGCAGTAAATGACCCGTGATTCAGACCCATATAAAAGAGTAGACAGTACAATGACTCTGTAAACACTAATCTTTGTACTTTTCTTCAGGTGTTTATTACATCAAACTCTTTTATGCAGTTTTCCCAAAGCTCTATATGCCTTTGCTAACCTGTTGTCTATCTCTTTGTCAATCTTGCCATCCAAGGAGATGATACTTCCCAGATAGTTAAACTGCTGGACTGACTTGAGCACTGATTCACCAATGATGATGTGGGGATGATGGAAGACTTCCTGAGGTGCAGGTTGGCAGAAAACTTCAGTCTTCTTCAAGCTGACTTCCAGCCCCAAAAGCTCAGTAGACTCTGTAAAACAAGATGTTAAATGCTGCAGAGCTACTTCTGTGTGGGCGACAAGGACAGCATCGTCAGCATAAAGCAGCGCCCAGACAAGATGGTTTAAGGTCTTAGTATGGACCTCATGAAGCAAAATGATAATTTTGAGGAACATCCTAATCATTCCAAAATCTGCCACAGACCTTTTCTGCTCGCAGTATCAAAAGCTTTGGAGAAATCAACGAAAGTTACATAGAGACCTTTGTTCTGTTCCCTACACTTCTCTTGCGGTTGTCTGAGAACAAACACCATGTCTGTGGTGCTCCTGTTGGCTCTGAAACCACATTGGCTTTCAGGTAGAAGTTCTTCTGCAATAGTGGATATTAATCTGTTCAAAAGTATTCTTACCAGGATTTTGCCAGCAATGGAGATCAGAGTAATACCATGGTAATTTGAACAGTCTGATTTAACTCCTTTCTTCTTATACAAGGTGATGATGACTGCATCTCGAAGATCTGATGGTAGTTCACCTAGTTCCCAACAGTGCACTATGAACTCATGAAATTTAGCATGGAGTGCTTGGCCTTCATGCTTTCAGATTTTAGGTGGAATTCCATCAACCCCATCTGCCTTGCTGATTTTCACCTGCTGTATGGCTTTAAGAGTTTCTCCCATAGTAGGGCCAATATCCAATTTATTTTTCACTGGTTGTTGTGTAATGTACTGAATTGCTGAGTCTTGAACTACACGGTTGGTACTGAAAAGAGTCTGAAAATTTTAAGACCATCGATTCAGAACGGAAATTTTATCTGTGAGAACGATTTGACCATCTGCACTCAGTAAATGGCTTTGAACCTGGTGTGTAGGTCCACACACTGCTTTCAAAGCCTCATAGAATCCTCTGTAATCACCCAAATCTGTGAATAATTAAATCTTTTCTGCTAGATTGATCCACCACTTATTCTGGATGTCTCGAAATTTCTGTTGGAGCTTACTGCATGCAAGACAAAAGGCTGCTTTTCTTATGTAAGAAGATGGCTGAGCAAGGTGTGCTTGGTGGGCAGTTCTCTTCTTTACCAACAATTCCTGGATCTCTTGGACGGACCTCTGATTCTCACACAAGTGGAGGTAGTGGTTATTATAAATTCCAACAATCAAAATAAAAAAAGAGGAAAGAATTTTACGCCAACAGGTTTGTTCAATACAGTCACTGCACAATAGATGGCAAGAATATGAACATGTGAAAATATCAGGGGATGTTGTTTTGTTATGCAGACATAACACAACCACAAATCAAGAAAGGTTTTCTGCTTTCCTTCAGATTCAAGTTGTAGTAGGAATATTTCTGTAGAGTTGTTCTTGGAAGGGATCACTACAAGCCTGTATGGTAGAGAATCGAGATTATTCTATCATTTAATTTAACAATTTAACCTTCATGTTTATTCCTTTTTTGAGATTTATTTCCTAAAGAAAGTAAGTTTATGTGGTCATGCTGACTGTGTATGGTTTTGCCCTAGATAAACTCCTTAACCAGTGTCAAAAAATCAAATTAACACACATCTCTGAATAGTTCATTTCCTATAATTCCTGGGAAATGAGTATCTGGGAAGAAGACAAAGACTTCCTGAATACCACCTGTAATGAAAATGCTGCAGCATGAACAGGGAACATGAGTGACAGATTGAGCTATCAAATCAATAACTAAACTCCCTTGATAATGCCTCTGTGCTACAGCCCAGCTCTGGGTCTGTGATTGTCATGCATGGCGGCACAAGGGAAAGGAACAAAAATTGTCCCTTTCTAGTGACACAGATCTCTTCTACAGCTCTGAAGTATCACAAATGTGTTTTAGTGAAGATTAGTGCAACAGAAATTTGTGATTTGAATAGGACATACCTCTACACAGACAGTCTCTTGCCTGTCTTTAGAAGACATAGATCATTTCTCGCCGAGAAACTCCTGATGGCCTCATATCCTACTGTGCTGCTTAATGGATTATCTACTATACTACATAGGAGAGTAGTGATTTCCTGCTATTCAGGCTACAATAAATTAGGTCGTAATTAGCTTTATAGGGCGCTTGGTGAATGAGCAATGTGAGAAAATGCTATACATTTCAAAGAGTTTAACCATTGTTCTTAACTTTAACAACCTCATATTGGATGCAATATTTCTGTGGTATCTTATTAAAATATCATGTCATTTTAACTCTAAATTTTTTTATAGTGAAGTTATCTGTCCTGTTTCCCATTTCCAGTGAGAAAAAACAGCTAAATAATTTAAATACTAAAGATAAAACTATGAGAAAAAAGACCAAAAAAAAGCTTTCACCCTTTTAGATATAAAGACAGGGCCTTATTTTTTCTGCAGTACGTAATATTGCTACTTGTTTGGAAATGTCCTGGTCTTTGAAGTATCAGCCATAACTCATAGACTCATAGAATGAATTAGCAGTACTGGTATGTCCATCCAAGGAATAACTCAGTGAGGACATGAGGTAGCTGCTTAGAGCTGCTTTAGCTATTTCATAGAATCATAAAATGGCCTGGGTTGGAAAGGACCTTAAAGATCATCCAGTTCCAACCCCCCTCCTGTGGGCAGGGATACCACTCACTGGAGCAGGCTGCCCAAGGCCCTGTCCAACCTTGACCTTGAACACTTCCATGGATCCACACATCCACAGCTTCTTTGAGAAATCTGTTCCAGTGACTCAACACCCCTACAGTGAAGAATTTCTTCCCTATATCTAATCTAAACCTACTGTGTGCCAGTTTAAAACCATTCCTCCTTGTCCTGTCATTTCATGCCCCTGTGAAAAGTCTCTCTCCATCTTTCTTGTAGGCTCCTTTCAGGTACCGGAAGGCCACGATTTGGTCACCCTATGAGGGTGTTCAGCCTTCTCTTCCCCAGGCTGAACACCCTCAACTCTCCCAGCCTGTCTTCATAGGAGAGGTCCTCCAGCCCTTTGAGCATCTTTGTGGCTTCCTCTGGACTTGCTCCAACTGGTCAATGTCCTTCCTGTGCTGAGGACCCCAGAGCAGGTTGCAGTGCTCCAGGTGGGTTCTCCCCAGAGCAGAGGGGCAGAATCACCTCACTCAACCTGCTGCCCATGCTGCTTTGGATGCAGCCCAGGACATGGTTGGTTTTCTGGGCTGCAAGCTCACATTGATGTGTCACGCTGAACTTCTCATCAACCAATGAACAAGGCTAATTGGTCTTATCTTAAAGCTAAGAATAAATTTTCATTTGTATCGGTCATTGAGGTAATGACTCTTACTCTGGGAACTATAGTGCAGATTTTTTAGAAGAAAACATAACATGATTATTTATTATTATTGATACTGCAAGCTAAAGGCAAACAGAAAGTACTAGAAAATCCTGAATGCATTTGAGATATTAAATTAAAACTTGTCACAGATTATAAACATTCAAATTTTAGAACTTATTAACATTATAAAGCATAGCTGAAAGGAAAACAAATTTCTTCACTTGAGGAAAAAAATGGGTCTTGGAGAAATGGAGAAACTATTTACAGAGGCACTGCCCTCACTTGTGTAGCAAGGTGAATATACTAATTAATTTCCTAGCACATCATAGGAGTACTTCTCTTTTGCATTTTCATTTAGATAACAGATATACAGTATGTTAATATTCGATGCTTACATCGTGCAACAGTACTCTGAAACAAGGTAATATTTTACATGGAGAAACAGTGCACAGATTAAACTACTTATCTTAATGTAACAATGTCAGTGATACAGATGAGAACAAACAAACAAAAAGATAATTCCTGACTCCATGTCCTAAGCAGTAATTACTTGACAAGACAAATTCCCAGCTTTGTAACACTGAGATGATATTATGTGGCACCTCTGTAACCAAATAATTTCACTATCTTTATTTCCCTAATGAAACTTCAAACCTAGGAAACCTCCCAGTTTGTGAGCATGACATGCCTCATCTTCAGTCATCTTTAGATATACATACTAGATTTTTATATTAGTTGCATGAGAACCATAAAAAATACCCTTAGATATGAAATTGAGAAATTCCTAACTATCTCAAGAGCTGCATAGCAACAAGAAAGAATATGAAGTAGTGGAAAAGTAATTGCATGAAAGTATAAATACAACTACACAGGTTCTGTGTATTTCTTTATTAGTTATGTTCTCAGTATGTTCCATGATAGGAATTGGTTCTGTAATAATTTTAATGAAAATTTAGTATATCCATAGTGAGCATAATGCAAGACTATACACAAAGAAATAACAGCCTGTGTCACAGGCTTTTCTGTGCTGTAAGATGCAAAAAATCATACAGGACCCCAAAATACAAGAAACCAACTGAAAATAATCAGTCATCTGAAAATATTCAGTCATCTGAAAATATTCATCATCTTCATGATTCTGGGTGTCTTCTTTTCAATTTCTAAATACTCTGGATTACCATACACGGTTGTTTCCTTTGGGAACAGCAGAAAGAGGTTTTTCTTAATGACATCATTATGCTGCAATTTGTCTAGGATAGTGCTGGGCATATTCTTCCTCCACCTTCTTTTTTCACATTTTCAATTACAGGATCTTTTTACTCCCTAGGTAGGAATGGGAAGAATGTTTTAAACCTTTGTGTTTTTTACAGAAAGAAAAAAAAAATTCCAATAAGTTCTATTACCTCCATCAAGACCATATATATCGCTATCTCCACTTCAAAATAGGAGAACTTCAGTGCAATACTACAGTAACCTACCACTAATTTACTTTCACAGTTCACATCTGCTTGTTGGGCACAATGTAAAGCAGTGCAAATAACTAAAGCAGCTCTAACTAGCTCTCTCATATTCTCACTGAGTTATTCAGCGGATGGACATACCAATACTGCTAATAAGGCTCAATCCAGTTCTGCGCATCAGCTGATATATTGGAACTAACCTGTATCAGGCTCTGCATTTCTACAAGAGAAACATATTCTTTCTTAATCTTCTCGAATATTCCTGCCAACTGAATGTAGTCTAATAAAAATAATGCTTTTTTTCCTATACCTATAGTTATAACAGCAAAAATGTAGACATAGCATGAAAGTCCCTATGAGACTCTGTTTACCTGTATGTTGCCAAATACCTTTTTCAGGATCAGGTACCTCATCATCCATTTTGACAATCTCCCATACTCATTTCATCACCTGGCAATATTTCTCTTTTTTCATTGTTATAATTATGAGAGAAACATTCACAAATTTAATATCACCTTACTAATGACTATTTTTATAAATTCTGCTCCGTTAAGTTTTTCAAAATAATCTCTTTCAAACGTTTGATTGCTCTGAATAGATGAAAAATAAATGGCAAGTTGTAGCAGAACTAATTTCTTAAGCATACCAGATATTTTAATTATTTAAACAGCTTCTCTCTTAGGACTTCCCTTCATTAGTGTACTGTTTTTGAAGGAAGAACTCTCAGTGTGAGGATTTGTGAAAGAAAGAATTCTGTATATTGTATGTTTCACAGAAATTTTATCCTGGCGCAGTCAATAAGAATAAATATATGAAAAAGCTAGTGAAAACTACTCCAGACATTTCTATTGCTGAACCTCACTTTCCTTTCCTCAGCATTATGGCACTGCCATCATTTTAATGCACATACCGGGCTTGTTTCTTTTATGTTTCCTCTGTTTCTGATGGTTTTATGACAACTTGTGTTATTCTAGCTCTTGTGAAGGAGGCACAGGATCTCTCTGAATATGGATATGGAGAGTAAATAAAGTTTCTGTTTATTCCTCTGGGCTCAGTTAAAAAGAAACTCCTGGATTTAGTAGTCATAGAAACAAGAGTTACCCATGAGAGAGTCCTGCACGGCCTTTCCTCAGTGCCTCCATAGTCACACACAAGCACCAGTTTCCTCCCCTAGTGTCCCAAAGCTCAGGGAACACCTCTTGCACAACTCCTCTTCCCATGGATAAAGCCAAGAACAGATCAAATCTTCCTAGTTGGAGAAGTTCCATTGTACTGGCTTGACTGATCTACAACAACTCCTGTTTCCAAGGTGAATACACATTCAGTTTCTAACAAATCAAGACCTAGTAGTTGCCTTTTGAGACATCATTTGCATGTCTTAACGCTGAAGTGGCTGCCAGAGCCTTCTGCTGTGGGAGAAGAAATTTTCAAAAGTAACCTTTCAATGTTTTCTTTTTTTTGACAGGCTGTAATTTTTTTAGTCTTCATTTCCTGTTACCCAGGAGAATAAAGAGAGCTGATTTCTAAGGTAAGGTCCATGTAAATATATTTAGCAGAACTTGACACCTCATTTCAACGCAAGAACTACAGAATCCATGTTCAGAAATGATGACACCAGTCAAGACACTGAATTTCTGAAAAGAAATACCTCTGGAGAAGTAGATGAAGAAGAGTAAAGTTAACACGAAACTCTCTTGTAGCATTTTTCAAAGGAATCCTTCAATTCAGGATGAGTTTAAAAGACTCCCACTGAAATGCAGCACTCGATCCATAAATGGTCAGGCTGTCAAACTTCATCACAAAACTTGATAAAGGTCCACTAATGATACTGAAGTAGGGAAGAAGAGGGACCTGATTGGAGCCTTTGTAACTGCTTGGTCCAAAGACACATAGATACGAATGTGAAGCAACCGTGAGTATGTTCACTCTTTGTCCATGGTACCCTGGGAACTCACCCATTTGCAGGTTTTGTCCATCACTTTTTCCAGAAAAGAGCCAAAGAAGCATCTGGGGATTGGAGTGCTTCTGCTTGGCTGAGATCATGTGTTGCAACTTCACTTTCTCTTTCACAGGGTGCCAAAGAAAGAAAGGAGAGGACATGGGAAGGATGGACTTCCAATTAATATAAAGATTGCCATGCATTCCCTCTAGGTGTTTTTATACTAGTATATGAAAACCTATGTATGTTTTTGTTTAGAACTTATAGATTTCATCAACAACAGTAATTCATTCATCCATTGAGTCTGAAAATAAAAATATTTCTGGCCACATGGAGGGACTCTAATGTATCAGAGTCTTTTGACATGGAAGGGAGCAGTTAATTTATTTTGCATTTGAGATATTCTGAAATTTTCCATGCAGATCACAGGAATCTTGCATTAAAAATGGTCTCTCCAGAGCTTCAGCTTTCAGGTGTGGAAGTATAGCAGTATATCATTTCTGAGACAGCAAGTAGTAAGATCAGAGGATTAAAACCATAATTTATTCTTTTACATTTCTTTTGAAAAGATGAAAATCAATGTGAATTATTGTGAACATACATGGTCAACTTCAAGCATGATTTGTTTACTTTTTGTAAATTATCAACTGTGTATTTTGAAATTTGTAACATTTTCTAAAGATCTCAGTGATTTTTGCACGTTAACTGAGATTTAAGTAAATCCTCTTTTTGATATAGATGTCATTACACATGAATAGTGGAGATTGATTTTTTTTTTTCCACAAATCCATCCAACAATTTGGTAAGAGCTTGGGCTCTTACTCTCCCTTCATGAGGGAAATTTTTTTTTTAAATATTTATTTGAAAATAATTTTTTTAAAAAATACAGTATTATAAGCAATCGGTGATCCTTTCTGTTCCTGAGAAGGATCAAAATTAATGAAAGGGGTCTTTTTTTTGTTTTGTTTTGTATAGTATCATCCGTTTTTATATGGTCAAGATTGTAGGACAACAAGTTCATTCTGCTATGGAGATGCTCTGAGATTTTCTGTAGGGAAAATAGTAATCGCCATTTCCCATCAACAAATCCTAAACTGATCCTACCTGTCAGTATTTAATATTTAATGCAAACAAATCCAGACTTCATTTAGAAGTCTCTGGACCCCTTCTGGCTTTTGAGGTAGGATTTATGGTTATCCAGCATTAAAACTTCACTGGGACCCTATTTTGACACACTTAGTCCACCAAAAGAAAGTGCAGCTGGAGCACTGATGTACAATATACAAATGCAGGTTTTTATTATTAGTGTGTTTTTGCTCATCTTCTTTGAAGAAACTTGTTCAGTTGGCACAGTATTGAAGAGATGGTTTGTGTGCGAATCAGAGTTCCTTGAGAAATCCTGAGTTCTCTGACCTTGAGAAGGCAATGTTATTTTTGAAATGCAGCAATAAAAATCTAAATACAACTAACCCGGGTTAGTGACAACACTTTGTAGATTTTTGCTTTGTTGTCAAAACTTAATGAGAACCTTTAACTAGCAGGTTCAACTTTTCTTGCCATAAATGGCACACCTATGTAGACCACTGATGGGGCTGTTTGATTGTAGAAAATTGTATATCACTGAATGAACTTGCTCATTAATATTGCTGTATGTGAGTCAAAGGTCTTCTTCCTTTGATTCTCAGGTATTCTACTGGTTTTTCACATATGTTGCATTTGGCACTTTAGTTCTGAAAGTAAAAGAAACAGATTTTTGTTTGGTTAGTTATTTGTTTTTAACGGGAAGGTTTTTGTGAGTTTAAAAATTCAAAATTGAAAGTACCTTTTACTTCCTCCACAATGACAATACTTTGTGGTTCCTTATTTTTTATTTGTTTTTAAATAAACTTCTCACATTTAAGTTGTTTCACTGTACTTGCCTAAATTTTAGAATGAGGGAACATAGTGTCAAGAACCCTATGTTTGATTTTACTTTCCTCTAATTAATTTTTTTCTAGAAAAATGAAGCTTGCTGCATTTTGTCTGGTTATCAGCATGTTCCTGCTCCATGACTGGAATATACCTTTGGCAGGCTCTAAACAGAAGCCTTTTCATGAACAGATGTATTCCTGAGGTACATTATCTAGAGGAAGGCTTTGAAAATACATAATGATTTAAAATTACTGTTACCATGAAAGAATTTCTAGGCTAATATTTTTTGAGATTAATTAACTAAGTAAATACTGAATGCATTTTGTCATTTTTATTTTTGTGAATGATGCTTTGAAAAAGCAAAATCTTTTATATACATTTGCCTGTGTAATTGGACTGACTTTCAATTAGCCAAATATTTAAGGATGCTATATACATAAAAGTGATGTAATTGAAATATAAAAAGAATAAATAAAATCCAGTATGATAAAGATTCAATAATGATGGTAAAAAAGGTCATTTGAAAGGACAGTATTGACAAAATGTTTCTTTTTTTCTGCTTGGAAAAGCAGGTTTATGCCATTGTATCATCCATAAAATGAGGAAATTTTCTTAATTACTAATCACAGAAAGTTTGTTAAATATCAACTGTCACAGTTTAAAAAATACCATTAGATTTGACAGACTGAAAAGTGACCAGACTGGCTTTTCCAAGACTAAAGAATGTCTTCTCTAGTGAAAAGGTATATCACATATTTAGAATGTTAAAATAGAAATTGTGCCTTATTTTTGTGACATTTTGTGTCTTGTATTTATTTTTAGTCTGAGAGCATTCCGTGAGCAGTAAACAGAACAATTGCTTACTGTAACAACTTATTGATCTCCTCATTGACATAAGTGTCATGGGGATGGCAGAATCTCCAGCACTTGAAAACTTTCAATCAAAATAATATTTTGTTTTAAAGTGCTCCTTGCTCAAATCACTGTCCTATGGCTTTGATTATACTTGAAGTTACTTGAGATTACCACAGTATTTATGAGGGTTTTTATAGATTTCATGATAAACACTGCAAGAATAAATGAACATGTCATGAAGTGATATGGCTTAACTTCCATAGGAAGTTGCAAAGAAAATACATTGCATTCTTCTAACAAGTGTAAAATGAGCTGTCCATGAGTCAGCACTACTATCTTTACTTACTTGATAGGAGAAGTTTTTGAGTTTCAGGCAAATTCTATGAATAAATATTCAATATAATGTCATCAAAGGATAAGTTAGCATTTTATGTGATAAATTAAAGCAAATTTGACAGTACCCACATAAACATGACAGTGTCATAGTAACAATACCGCTTTCAGTATAGCAGGCCTTGAAGATATTTTTATTGCTCTAGAATTAGGCAAATGGTCCCAGACCTGTTAAATTTCCTATTTCAAATGTTTTCAAAACATTCATACTTTTATTTTTTAAAAAAAGGATCCACTAACTTTTTGATTTTTTTTAATCCCAGGGAATTATGAGTTACCATCTGAATCTAGTACAAAACCTCCACTGGAGGACTATCTTTAATATTATTCAGAATCTCAGGTGCTGAATCCTGAAATTTATCAAGTAAGAGAAAAAAACCTTACCTTCAGAAAATGTCTTTAAATATATTGACAATGAGAATCCCAAGAGTAATTGATTTTACATTTTGAGAGACAAGTACCTTTGCAATGTCACAAACCCAAGGCTCCCCTCAGATTGAAAGGAAAATAGTTCAAAAGAGCCAGACAAACTGGTAACAACACATGCATTCCTAAATGCTAGTTATCACCCTCCTTTCAAAGACATCTGAGAGATTGAGTGTGTTCCTTTCTTTCTCCTTTAAGATCAATATCATCAGTCATACAAGCAGGGAAACAAACTTAGAAATCCAAGTGTTTCAGCTGTCTTCCAGCAAATACCCAACATTTCTTCTAAACTGACCAGAAATGAGTTGGCAGAAATTGCTGGTTAGCTCTAGGGCAGTGAGAGAGCAGGAGGTTTGTCAAGTACTAATGAATTCCATATCCTTTTTTAATGGTGGAGCATAAAAATCTATCTCAGTTGAAGGTGTAAAATTGAAAAATATGTAATACTAAAAGCCTGGGAAAATGATTGCATCTTTTATGTCACAATTCAAAGTACTTATTAATCAGTATTAAGAATCATCTTCACTTTGTAAGTTAAATTTTTTTCTTTTCCTTCGTTTCATGATAAATATGCTGTAAACAAATGAACACATCATGAAGTAACATAATTAGTTTCCCCTAATTATTTTATTTTTAATGGGTAGTCTAGTTGTCATTACTTCAAATATTGTATATAGTTTCTATTTTATAAATGGGATATTAGGGCGTCCTTGCTGGGAGATGGAAGAGGTGCTGAATAAGCTGAAATCAGCTGATTAGGAAATCCCAGTGAGACTGTAAAATGGAAAGTTGAGTCATATCTTTTACAAACTGTTAGACTATAGGAGGGGGAATCATTTTACCTGTAGGTAACTAAAAGTCTGTTTTCTAGGTCTGAGTTAATTACACCAAACTCCATTCTGAACTTAGTGGAGAAAAAGAGGAATCTCCAAAAATTTGTTCTGTTGACCTGTTTTGGATGTCCCTTTTGACATGAATTCCCCTGTTATCTTTTCATGAGACAAATTCATTCATATCAGTCAGTAGCTCTCCAGATGAATCTTGCTCCATGCCTGCGTGGCAATTTACTAAAGCATCACACAGTTCTCATGGCCAAGATCAGAATTAAAACCGAGATATTTCAGTACATACTATGTTCTGCACTCTGCCAAAAATGGCAATAGGTAATTACATTACATCACTATGTATTTACATTACATTACATGCAATGACTTGTGGGTTTTTTTATACACTTGCCACTGAACTATTTTGACCTCTCTTTTTGTTACAGAGCTCCCAGGAACCCAGAGAGGTTTACTGGCTTGTCATTTAATGAAGAACACTGGAAAATTCAGATGTTCATGAAAATCTGCCTTGAGAAAACACTTCTCTGGGCTCTACACCACACTTGAGCCCCAAGGAGAAATGCAACAAGGACAGACATGGTGAGAGATGTCTGCCAAAAGTGATTACCAGGACACAGACACAAAAGAAAGGAAAAAAAATAATCCTGTTTGTTGTTCTTGATGCTCAGGACTAGCAGTTTTATGTCAACTGGGAAACATGAAGAATGGAGAAGTGGATAGAGAAATGAAGAGGTATGACCAAGGCCTCAAATGCTTCAAGTGCCTGAGGAAGCTTCCAGCTCTATTCACCATTCTGCTTTAATCAAACAAGGATCAGAATCTTCTAAAACAGTAAATTTGAAAGTAAAAGGGACACATACTTCTAAAATTACAAAATATATAATTGGAAATGATTTCTCTAAAATCTTGGTTATCAGCTGAGAAGATATATTAATCAGGGAGAGTTCAGTCTCAGATTTTGCTTTCATACAGAATATCAAGTTATTGTTACATTTACTTCTTTGACATAATTGAGAGGATTCTTATGGACTAGCTCCTTCATTTCTATGAATAAATTGATTTTGATCAGGAACCTCTAAATATATAAATGAGAAAACAAATTCTGTTTAGTTCTTGAAAGCTTGATTACTTGGACTTGATTACTATGTTGATAGAGAGCTCATTTTGATCAACATATTTATACATTATGAGAGAGCATGTTTAAAGTCTCTTAATGAGTTCTCTGAATTTCCCATTTGTGAGGCAGAAAATGGTCCAGAGGTTAGGACTTCTCAAGAAGTATGTGATATTTATTTATTTTATTCTCACTAACAAATAAAATAAATGGGGGAAAAAAAAGGGTAATGGATTTTATGTGCCCTTCTATTTAAAGTTATGGAAACATACATTGATAACATTCCTGATTCAAGTCTCATAGAAAATCTATTAAATAATCTTACTTTGAATAACCATGGTCAGAGTAGAATGGGTTGTTCAATAATTATAGGAAATTATTATTTGTATAGCAAGCAGGGGAAGCAGCAGCCACCATCATAGGCACATTTTAACCAGGTAATCTCCTCTCAGTAGCTCTAAAGGAAGCCCACAGAGATAGGAGCTGACCTGCTATAAATTGCTGATGTAAAGATACTTAAGAAAAAAAAAATCATATCTGTCCTTTTACTAGGCCTGATTCGACTTTTCCTTTCAACACATCAAACTGATAAACCCAGTTAAAATCTGCCTGGGATGTCCAAGGTCATAAGAAGCTTGGTGTCATGTCAGGACTTCATAGTGAGAGTGAAAAAGTGATGATTTTCTGTGTATCATATTAGTAGTCAGCAGCAGCTGTGTAGTGAGAATATCCAGGAGAGTCTGGAATTGCATGGCTGTGAATCAAAGCATGAAGAAAGCAGGATCTTCCTCTCTTTCTACCTTGACTGGTACCAAAAAGGGTGCTCCAAGGTCTAAGGACACTCTCAGGAGCCAGAATAAAGTTGTGTTTGTGGTCTACATGAGTAGATAGTAGAGATGCTACTGTCAAAGGGATCAGGCTTGGTGGCTTTTACTTCCACAGATAATGCCAGCTCTCTGGATTGATTTGGCTTTGCCCGTTTGTTCACTTTGGGGTATAGGCACAGTGATGACAGCACACAAACCTCGTGGGAGCACACAGAACAGGAAGGTGGAAGGAAATGGGTTCTTCTGCCTGCTCAGGGTGGACAAACAGAGGCCACCACAGGGATAATTTCTGAATTGGTGTGACCAGAGATGTTCAGTCACTGCATTGCCAGCCAGTACTGCGCACACCTGAGTTTCAGTATGCAGAGAGCTTCCAGGATTCACCCGTAGATGCAATACACTGTTGGATTTATGATATTTCATATCAGCTTGTGTAAATTCTGATTGCTAAAAAAATAACAATCTTGACCATTTTCACACTACTACAGTCTTGTTATATCTCTTAATCAATTTGATAAAGGGCAATTTTCTTTGTTTTTTTTTAGTGTAAGAACCAGATTACATTAACCTCTTAGACAGCAGAGTTACCACAATATTCAGCAGCTGTGACTCTACTTTTTCCTTTTAGAATGAAAAAGTATTTCTGTCTTCTACACAAAATTCTTAAAGCAATAGCAAGCTTAGCTTTTTCTTTCTTTTCTCTTCAATGACATTAGTTTTTAACAAGGAGAAAGAGACTTAGTATACACTTATAGTGTCCCTATAGAGTTATCAAATTTTCTGTATTAGATATTGCTTAGATGTTTAAACTAATCATTTGAGATGCCCTCCACAGAGTGCTCTTGATCTCATGAATAAATTAAAAACTAAATTAGTTCTTTTGCCCTGATGTTTACCAATATTTTTTGTTTTCTGCGTCTCTTTAGTTAGCATTTGTGCACTACTTAGTTCTACAGGCAAAACCAAAAAAATGTTAAGTGTATCTTTCTCTCATGCAAAACAGTGTCTGAATTTTTATTTTATGTGCTAGACAACTGGAAACCTGTTTATCCCTGTGGAACAGCTATTTTTGAACGGCTCTGCAGATTCAAGTGAATAAAAAGAGCTTTGTCACACATAGGGGATGAGGTCCAGTACTAAACCAGGTTCCCTGGAAAGGGACAGCCAAAGTAGCATTCAAAAATCAATTCAGTCCTCTGTCTCCTGGGTTGTTCTTAAATCTTTTTAATTCTTACAACACTTTGAGCCAAACAGACCTGCTCAAAACAGGAGGCTGCCTTATGAGTTGCTTGGAAACTCTACAACAGTCTGCCTTGCTACCTGCCTAACCTCAATCAACACTCTCCCTGTTCTGGGAGTTGTCAGTTAACTTTAAGAATCAGCCTTATCTCCTGCAGTGTTCTCTCAGAATAAGTCTTGTTCCAGGGAGACAAAGCTCTTACAACCCTTTGTTAAAAAAAAAAAAAGTAATATTTAAAATAAAAAAAAAAGAAAATAGAGAATAATGCACTGAAAATGAGACACAAGGAATACATTCGTGCAATTCTCTTGGCCATTAAAAGATACATTTATTTAAAGGGAAGTCTCTGACCTCTCTTTAAATAGGTGACAGATGATCAAATCTACTAGGAGATAAAACACTCTTAATTTACAGATTAACTCACTTCAGTTGGTCATATGTAGTTCTGATCTAGAGTGTTGTTCCTGGTGTCCTGGTGTCCTGGTGTCCTCCTCAGCAATAACTCAACCCTTCAACAAGTCCCATATTACATATGTTAACAGCTTGTGGGTACTTCTGCCTGTCTCAAATCACCTGAATACCTGTACGTGGACAGGTAAATGTAGCTCTGCCAGTGGGCTCCAACTCTGGACAAAGAAGTTTAGAGAAAAGTGTGCGGTATAAGAAGTGGAGACCTAGACAACAATCAGTCAGGCCTAGAAAGCATTTAGCTGACCTGCTCTGCTACAGGCTTGAATACATTTCTTAAATTTAAGCGTCCAGTGCCATTTTTTATGCTCTTCCATATCTGAAAATTTTGTACAAAGCTGATGAAAACTGAACACAATGTGCTTATGTGTTTCATAAGACACTAAACAGCTGAATCAAACCTGGTGTTTTCTACAGTTGTCAGCAGTGAATCCTCCACTACCTTCAACCTTCAATCAAGTGAAGTTAATTGCCTTAGTAATACAATTTATACAGTTAAATCACATGTAGAAACTCAAAACTTATCTTAACATGTACTTACATCCCACTACATTCTGTCAAGGTCTTCTGACTTCTACAAAGGGAAATGTGAAGACAAGTTTAATGAAAATATTTCCATTTTTTTTCAATACATTTATTTACTTCTTGTGCCTATTTGTTATATTTCAGAAGTCCATTTTCCAGACTTCACTGATAGAAAGTCTTAGTTCATTTCTTGTTTCTGACATTTAATTGTTGTACAGGGTTTTTTCTGTTGTTTTACTACTTACTAACCTGACTTTGTCCACATGAAGAGAAAATCGAATCTGTGTTAACTAGAACTGCATTCTTTATATATACCTGTGCAAAAAAACCCCCAAAATATCATTCTTAGGTCTGTTAGCATAGGTCAAAATTTTAAAGGTCAGGTGTGTAAAGGGAAAATTATAAGATTAGCCTGAAGTTTGTAAATTATATTTCTTTCAAAATAAAAAATAAGATTATTTCTGACAATCCAAGGATGTCATGCCCTGGAGTATCCACTAAGAAGGCTTATAAAAAAAAGATGACCTTTGGACACTTCAGACCATAAAGCCATTCATAGCTTGATACTATATCACAGATTCTGCTAAACCCTGAAAAAAGACTAAGGAATTTGTGCACTGTAAAAGATTACAGAAGATGAAGAAAGCACTGGGTTTCCTAATTGACTTACTGTGAGGATTATTTCAAGTAAAACAGCAAGATGACAATTTCAGATAGGTAATCTCGTCAAATCCACAAGCAAGACTCTAGCATACAAAGCATATTCCAAACTCAATTTCATTGGAGGTAATATCTCATGAATATGAAAATACAGAATAAAATTTTCCCCTTGCATAACTCTTGCTTTTATTAACAATTAAGTCAGTGAAATGTCCTTTCAGTGGGTCTCTCCAGAGCAGGTATTTGTTAGAATTGTAGTTGACATTTTACAGACACATTTTCCTTTTTTTTTAAATTGGCTGCAACAGTTCACTGCAGTACTGGTCATGGTCTTGAATTACATTATGGAAGGTAATTGGCATAACATGCCAATATACTCCATTCTATAATCAATTATTTGATGAGTTCAATGCAAAAAGCTTACTAATGACTTTGAACAAAGACAAGTAAACACGGGTATTGTGTATTGTGGTTTTGTTGGGTTTTTTTTAATAGGGTTGAAACTGATAGGAAAAATATAGCTAAGCACAATACAAGTGTGTTTTACAGGGTAATTGTTGCACCGTGATATCTCTTTCCCAGTCTGCTTGTTGTGCCTGCAAATTGTTATCTTATACTTGTAGAATCTTGCTGTGGAAGACGTAGAAACATTTCTATTTTTTTTCAGTTTGCTGCTGTCTTCCCTAGAAGAACAAGAGATACTAAACAGAAAAGATACTTGTATACTGACAGATATGTACAGGAGGAGACAAGAGAAGAATCAAACATGGACTAATGTGAATGAATTAGTGTTTTTCCTTAAGTATTTCCATTTAACCCTATTGGTAGTTTCCTTCTTCAATCACTAAGCAATAGCTTCCTTTATTCCACTGTTATTAGGTACAGAGTGGCCTATTATGTAATGTTATTAAAATATTTCATGGTAAGACAAACTTTACCAGTTAGTTAGAATCATAGAATCATAGAATCGATTTGGTTGGAAAAGACCTCCGAGATCATCGAGTCCAACCCTTGGTCCAAATCCAGTCCATTTACTAGATCATGGCACTCAGTGCCACGTCCAATCTGCGTTTAAAAATCTCCAGGGATGGTGAATCCACCACCTCTCTGGGTAGCCCATTCCAATGCCTGATTACTCTCTCTGTAAAGAATTTTCTCCTGATATCCAACTTAAATTTCCCCTGGTGGAGCTTAAGCCCGTGCCCCCTTGTCCTATTGCTGAGTGTCTGAGAGAAGAGACCAACCCCCACCTGGCTAGAACTTCCCTTCAGGTAGTTATAGACAGTGATGAGGTCACCTCTGAGCCTCCTCTTCTCCAGGCTAAACAAACCCAGCTCCCTCAGCCTCTCCTCATAGGACTTATGCTCTAGTCCCTTCACCAGCCTTGTTGCTCTTCTCTGGACCCGCTCCAGCACCTCAATATCCTTCCTGAACTGAGGGGCCCAGAACTGAACACAATACTCAAGGTGTGGCCTCACCAACGCAGAGTACAGGGGAAGGATCACTTCCCTGCTCCTGCTGGCCACGCTATTTTTGATACAGGACAAGATCCCATTGGCCTTCTTGGCCACCTGGGCACACTGTTGGCTCATGTTGAGCTTCCTGTCAATTAGTACCCCCAGGTCCCTTTCTGCCTGGTTGCTTTCCAACCACTCTGTGCCCAGCCTGTAGCGCTGCAGGGGGTTGTTGTGGCCAAAGTGCAGGACCCGGCACTTGGCTTTATTGAACTTCATCCCATTGGAATCAGCCCATCTCTCCAGTCTATCCAGATCCATCTGCAGAGCCCTCCTGCCTTCCAGCAGGTCGACACTCCCTCCCAATTTGGTGTCTGAGCTTCCTGGAGGAGATCCAGGCTTGAGAAACTTCCTTTCTGTTATCATCAGTGCCAAAACACAGAGGTGGCACAGGATCAATTTGAGAAATACAGTACTGTGTTTTTTTCTGGAAATAAGTACACATTTTCCATCTGAGTCTCCTCAGAGGTAGTCAGAGTAACCAGTCACCAAAGCCAGCATTGAGGCATTTTCCACTGCAGAAAGGAAAGGGCAAAAGCAAGATAAATGTGATAGAAAGTTTTCAGGAATGTTCTTTTTGATAAAAATAGTTCCTGATGCTTGGATGATTATAGTGTGCTTTCATTTACATACATGGAAAATATTTTAAGAAGATAAATTTATTAACTGAATATTTCCTTTCAAAAACTGTGACTGTGTCTATATTAGTGGATTGGAACTTGGGGTTCAACTTCTGGACCTGCCAATGGTGTGAAGGAAGTCTATAAAAAGCTGAATTTTGAAGCATCTGTTCTCTAATTTGGGGATTTTCCGAATATTTAGATAGTGTTTACCATGTCTTTTATGAAGCACTGCTACAGTTAGCACAAAAAACCACAGTATTTTGGAAATTTTGCTACCAAGATATGTTAGAAATTGGAATCAGTTAATCTGATAGGGCTATCTGAAGCATAAGTATATCCTGACACAAATTACATTTAAATTCAGTTTTGAAGTGCTGAATGTGGAACAGCAAAGGCAAAGGGCCTCTCTAAACTTAATATGAGGTAACAAGCAGCTTAAAAGAATGTGTTAATTTTTTAAATCACAAAAAAGTGTTTTCCTTTGATCTTCATTTCATTAACTACCTTTACTTTTTCTGTTTTATTTTCTTCGCATCCTCTCTTGCTTTTCCTGTTTTTATTTTCACCTGCTATAAGAATAGAGAATGAGGAGTTTGGTCTTGACTTGCAAGTCTGCAATATTAATAGGCTCAAAAATCAAGCAGCACAATTATGCCCACTCCTCCTTGAAGTGATCCTACTGTGCAAGTAAGTCTGGTAGATGATCAGTGGTCAAGACTTGCAAAGAGTGACTTCCTTTTACCCGGAGTATAATAATCCTGCTCCGCATGGGACTTTGTAGCTTACTGGAGAGTACACTCCAGTTTCAGTGTTCCCCAGACTTGTTTAGGTTTTTATTTGCAAGGATTCTGAAAAGCTGATCTGGAAAATACCTTACTGATAATTGTTGCTTTCAGAAAGGAACACGGTTTGTTGTTGTCAGGTCTGATTAAGATCATCACAAACTAGACAAGTCAGAATTAAAAAAAAAACAACAAGTTAACGCAGTTCAGGCTAAAGTTCTTGACTGTAAAGTAGGAAATTATGCAAAAAATGTACACGAAAAAGAGACTGTATATTTCAATGTTTGAACCAAACGTCTGCCACCTGTCATTCAGAATGTTGCTTAATAATTTCCCAGAACAGACTTAGTCTTAGCTGCCATTATTCCAGTTGTTGTTCAGGGTTATTAGAGTGCCATTGTGCACTAATTCATACCTAATTCATACTAATTCATAAAAACCTTCAGTTTTTATTTCTTCCTTACTAGATTAAACTAATAAAACTTTTAGTTCTAGTAGATTTACAATCTTCTAAAAAAAAAAATCTATTGAAATGTAGTGTTCACCTGAGCAGAAATGCACACTCAGCATCCTTCTGGTTTCTCTATTTCCAGATAATTTGTCTTAATCCAGAAACCTGTTTGAGGCTTCCTGTAACTGGGAATTCAAATACTACCAAAAAAATACTATAAACAATTTTCATGCTTTCACTATACAACACATTTTCTACAGAGATTTTCAATACATTTCTAGAGAGATTTCATGAAGTATAATGATACAATGAGAACTTTACTGCCAGCTCAAGTACCTCACTTTTATTCATTTGTGATTTGGAGAATTTAAGGCTCTCACATGTTCCTTCTGACATCATGCAATAGTTAGTTTAACGTCATGCAATAGTTTAGTTTAACAGGTATGAATTAGTTGGGGGTTTTTTCTATAAAAATTTCAGTAGAGAACATAACTAAACAAGCAAAACTTCTACAACAGCGTGATGTCCCCAGCATGTTACAAAACCTGCAGCTCACTAAAGGTTAACATTTTTGCTAAAAGAAAAGAAAAGGAAAAGAATGCCAAACCATCATCCTATTTCTTTCTTTCCTTTCCTTTCTGATTTGAATAATCCTTTCTAAATCTGCTTCTTGATGGATTGATGCAAAATTCTAATATGCTGTGAAAAGAAGCTTGCATAAGCTTCTTTTACCTGTTCCAAATGTTTATTCCCTGGATATTTGTTTTGGGGAGTTTTGTGATGCAGAAGTTCCCATTTTTGTAATGACAGTTAGAATGTTGTTGAAACCTGGGATAATAGAATATCAATCCTGTTAATAAAATGCTAGTCCTAGACACTGGTCAGTTAATTGCAGCATTATCTGTAGGAGAGCATATTGTGTTCCTTAATTCTTCCTTTCCAGTTATACTCTTAAATGAACTGCTTCACCTGGTCCTGGTGGGCATTTGGATACTTTAACATCCAGACTCATCTCCCAATGTTTCTATAAGAAAATTTCCATGGGTCCTCTCAGATGTTGCTTAAAGTAGGTATATTGAATGTAAGCTGGAGTCTACACTAATTTGATCACTCTCTGGAATATATTTCCTATATTAATTAGTAGAAAATGTAATAAATTGAATCAGAAAAGGTCCTAGACCCTCTCTTTGCTTCTTCACTATGACCCAAGGGATTCTGGCAGTACTACATGCTCAAATCCAAGGTGTGAGATATGCAACACACTAATTAGAGCACAAAATCTATATTTTCATCACCTTACAGAGTTTTCTGGATGTTGTATATTCAGTTCTCTTCTCCTAGGTTTAGGGCTAACACCTAAGTATACATAAAATTGATGAGTTAAACCTCACTTTTAATTGCCACAGGCATCTAGTGACTCCCTGTGGGATGCTTAGAAGATGAGACTGGCATTGCTGAGCTTCACAGTATTGCAAAATGCTTTTGCAACCTTAGTAGCTTCAGTATCCAATATTTGTGGCTATTTTTTAATAAAAGACCGTGTACTAAGTACATCAATCCTAACTCAATGATTAGGAAAGCAAAGGTTTCTCCTCTTCCCTGTTATCACAGTTACCTCTAATTAAACCCACACTAAATGAACCTACTGAGTGCTCCCCTGGATCATTTGATCACTGAGACACTTATGTCTTTTCATTAGTTTTGTATTCACCTGCTTTCCTGATCTGCTGCTCCCCTTAACCTTTTCCAGTTTAAAGGTAGGCTAAAAGATGTAAGGCTGACTAATTTACGTCCCAATTAAGTCTTGCTTTCTTCAATTCCTGTGGAGTACCGATCCCTCATTAATCTCTCTTTCATCTTGACCTTTATACCTCCCTTATGTGCTGACCCAGAAAAGGGATCTTTGGGCAGAGGTGCTCAGCCCCGTGTGAATTCTGCAGTGAGAGGTTGCAAATATTGTTTCACTGGGGCTATAGTGCTAGAACATTGTGATATGCACAGGTGCTTGCAGAAAAGGCTGAGACACTAAAATAAGAATGGGTATAATATTCTCTTAAGGAAAAGCATTGGTGTGAAGAAAGCTCATCAGGCAGCATAGTAGGAAATATGCCTTAAGGTGACTTTTTCTTCTTCAGTGACCATATGCTGTTTTAAAAACACTTAGAAACTCCATAATTCTGTAACACATTATGAAATCATGCATCATCTGACATGGATATCATTCTATATCATATAAATATATATGTGTGTATATATATATCTCTCTTGAATTTTGCCTGAATAGCATAAAAACGTGGCATTTTTTCTGCTGTGAAATGAAGATTTATGGGCCAACTTGGATCAGGACACTGTTCTGAGAATGTTTATTTTCTTTGACTGAGTTAGATTTTGTGCCAAGGCTCAGTAGTTTAGATTTAACACTGAAAGGACCTCTTGAAAGGAGCATAGAATATCTCTTTTTAAACCAGGTATACTCCAGAAACTATCTGTTAAAATATCTGCCAATACCTGATATCTTTGCAATATAATTTGGCACCAAATTATTTCTTAAAAATGTTGTAACTATTTTTGAAGAGTCATCCCAAAACTTTGTTCATTTTTTGACAGAACATCAAAATAGGTGGAGAAACTAGACAGTTCCTCAGAGGAAAGGGACATTGTCTCAGAAAATTCAGTGAACTTCTGTGTCCTTGGGACTTTCATGGCTTTACTTGAGCTTCCAGATGGAGTTGTCTGGATTTCTTTCATTGGTTGCTATTGAAAGGCTCCTGAACGAAGTAGAGAGTTAAGATTTTATTTGGTGATCTGTTATACCACAGATATTCCTATAGGTTACTGAGATTATTTCTATGAGCAGTTGATAGCCAGAACAGCTTAGATTTCTGATGTAATTTCTCTAGATCTATTGACTTGGACTTCAGCACAAAGAATTTAGCTGTTTAAGTGTTGGTCTGTTGTCAAATCTCCTATATTGCTTCCATGAAGATTTTTAAGTGTCTTCATTTTCTTACAAAAAATAGATACTGTTTCCTTTAATGACAGAAGTATATTGATTCAGTAGTAATTTGGATACTCACTAAATAGCCTAGAATTTCTAGGTTACTTTCAGATTCATCATTTGTTATGACAGTCTCACACAGATGGCTTTATTTTAACAGAAGGATTTCAGCTTCTTACTCCAGTTAGTCACGGAGCTCTGACTATTTTAATACTTTTATTTCTGCTCTATCCTAGTTTTGTTTCTCTCCTCACTAATATAATGTGACCTCTAAGACACCGAGAAAGTAAACAACATTGGTTTTACTAGGCGCTCAGAAGAGCTACTGAAGTTCTCCTGGCTTTCGTGTCTCCCAACTAAAGACTTTCTGAAGGTGCTAACTGAGTAGACTGCAGATAAGATCCCAAATATAGGCTACCCCAATCATTCTCACATTCCGTGTGTTCCTACCCAAAGATGAGGTGCTAGCTTGACTGGACTTACATAAACTTTGTGGCTATATTTGTTGTACAATGATGTTTCTGAGTGTACAAGCAAGATATTTTCCATGTTCTCCCCACTGAAAATACAAATGTTGAACTCTGTAAAGGAGTCCTTCACTGGGTTTAGATAAGATCATGTGATCACTATACATTACACAGGTCTTGGGACCTAGGTAGCTAGTCATATTTTGCAAACTTGTTCCCAGCATAGAAAAATAACAATGACAGCATCAAGGCAAGAGCTTGTCACCTTCTTATGCAGCTGAAACAGGAAGGAAGAAAAGTGAAGGAAGCAGAGTTATAATTGCTTTGAAGTGCATGCAGGATAAAGAAAGCTTAAAAACATTCTGAGGAATCATAATTCAGCTTTTAGGAAGGCTTTTGGATTAATTCCTTTTTAGCAGAAACCTCCTAAAATCTCAGCAAAGTCTGAACTTCCTGAGTATACGAAAAATAATAAAAAAAAGGACAAACAAACAAAGCCCCAGAACAGTTTTCAAAAGCTCTCTAAATTGATTTCAAAAGCTGCTTTGAGAATAAAGACATACCTTATCAAAAAATAAAAACCTTGAAAGAGAAAACACAAGTGTATGACTGACTATCATCTGTAGTCAGGGGAAAAAACTGAGGAGAGATAAAGAAGAAATTATCATTCTGTTTTGTTTTACTGCCTACCAGCCACTGCTAGATCTCATTTCTTTTGGCTCCTACAAGTGTTTTTCAGACTTCTGTTTACCAGAGTTTTGAAAAAAAGAAAAAAGAGTTTTAGAAGAAAATAATTCGGAATTATTTGAAATCTACTAGATCAAGTCAACCAAAAAATTCAAATACTCTTCCACGAAACTGGAAAATTTAATTAGTTGATTAATATTTTACATTAAAAGAACATTGATGTTGTGTGTCTACCAATGACAGTCTCCATAAGGATGTCAAAGAAAAACATAAACAGTCTCTTGTTTATACTGACACAGATTTCTTGCTTTTCTTTTTATTTATTGAAGAGAAGATGGGAAAAGAACATTCAGGACATGGTTTAAATACTTGATTTCATTAAGCTAAGCAACCAGTAAAAGTAACATTAATATAGTGCTGAATAAATATATGTTCCTTATGTGCACAGAAATGCACTACTTGTAAGCTGTGATAACTGTAATTTGACATATTATAGAATCACAGAATGGTTTGGGTTAGAAGGGACATTAAAGGTCATCCAGTTCCAGCCCTTCTGCCATGGACAGGGAATTCTTCCAGTAGAAGAGTAAGTAGATTTCCTTGTAGAATGACATAGTGTCTTCACAGTTCTTGTCAAATATAAATGAACCTACTTGGGTTTGATTCACTTGTATTAAACTTCTCTGCATGGTTTTCATTATTAATTACCATGCATAATCCTTCAGATTTTTATGTCTTCTTCCTACATCATATTTTTTTCTGTCAGAAATCTATGTGTGTAATGTGTACATTTATTATAGCTAGAGGCAGAAAATATATCAGGCAGGAATGGAAAAATACTGAATTGTGTGATCTGTTAGTTAGTATGCCTATCCAGCCTTTCATACTCTATACGTCTTCATTCAGGTTTTTTACAAAACCATGTAGTCATAAACTGCCCCTTGTATCTTGCTGGCAGGGGTCCTACTATCTCACTGTTGGAGGCCACATATCCTCATTTCTAATGGACCAAAGTGACCTACAACAGTATTCCCTCAAATAGCTGCCTGAAAAGTGGCACACCTGCTCTGCTGGAGAGCTGCCAGTAAACAGATGCAGTGCTATGCATGTCAGTGACACTGAACAGGGTCATAGGAGAACATATAGTCTGTTCTCACAAGTCAAACAGGTGTTGTGTACAAGTTCAGCCACCATCATTAGCAGAAGTGAACTTGTGTCTTACTGGCATAAATGTCATGACTTTTATTATCATTGCTCAAGACAGGCCCTGTTCTTGATTTGTTATGATGGTTGAGAGTTCACCCAATGCTTGCTGGCAGTCAGCCCATCTCTGCAATTCTGAGAGAGATGTGGGTGTGCAAGAAATACAATATTAGTCTGGAAATAAGTAACTTAATAACAAGCCTGAAATCTACAGGATTGATTTTAAGCACAAGTCCCATTGAATCAGAGGTTGTTTAACTGAAACAAACCATCGTTTTACAACAAAAAAATGACATAAGAGGACAAAACTGTTTAGTTTTGGGCTTTCCACTATAAGAAAGACATTAAGGTGCTGGAGCATGTCCAAGGAAGGACAATGAAACTGGGGAAGGGTCTGGAGCACAAATCTGATGAGAAGCAGCTGAGGGAGCTGGGGGTGTTTAGCCTGGAGAATAGGAGGTTCAAGGGAGACCTTATCTCTCTCTACAACTATCTGAAAGGGGGTTGTAGTCAGGTGGGGATTGATCTCTTCTCCCAGGTAGCACGTAACAGGATGAGAGGAAATGGCCTCAAGTTGTGCCAGAGGAGGTTTAACTTAGATATTATGAAAAAAATCCCCATTGACAGGGTGGTCAGGCATTAGAACAGGCTACACAGGGAAGTGTTTGAGTCACCACCACTTGAAGTCTTCAAAGGGCATGTGGATGTGTCACTTGGGGATATGGTTTAGTGGTGAACACAGTGGTGCTGGGTTAATGATTGACTTGATAATCTTAGAGGTCTTTTCCAACCTTAACGATTCAATGATTCTAAAACCTCAGCTCTGAAGCCAAGCTTTCAGAATGTTTCTCACACAGCCCACTGGATGTACTCAGTAGGTACTGTCCTTTGTATAACATGTACATCCAAGACAGCCATGGGTGACTCAAGCTGATTTCTTTCCTGGCCTCCCAGACTGCCTCTCAAGACTTCTGATACTGGAAAAGAAAAGAGATGAAATCTGCCATTCAAGTGCTGACCATATGGATGATGTGACATACGCACATCAGAGCATAATACGCAGCTGTTTGCACAGGCTCTGCAGCAGATGACTGCTGCACTCCAGGCACAGCACTGAATTGGTGATGGGCTGCATCGGATGACATGAAAGACAGTGCCAGGAATAACTTTGCTCAATAAATATATCTTTCATGGCGTGACTCAGTGAAACCCTCTCTGAAAATATCTATATATTCCTCATGGGCAAAGCCTCCTCCATCCCTTCCCTTATCCCTCTGTTACTGGCAGCTGATCTGTGTCATGCCTGGAGATCTGAGGAAGACACAGTACATGGGTCTTTAGAGGTCATGCATGGTGCAGACAGGTGGAGCATGGCACCAGGTGCTAAAGGAATAATTACTGGGAAATGGGAATTTGGAAAGGAAAAAATGTGATTTGGAGTTGAATGGAAGTGGGGACCCCTAAAGATGCCTTTGAGACAAGAGTAGGAATGTAAAAAGGGTGCTTCAGTATGGATAGTCCTCCCCCATAGAGCAGGACAGAGGTGGTCATTAATATCAGAGCAACTTGGGCTATGCAAATAGGACTGAAGAAGGTTTAATTTCAATGTCTTTTTATCTTTTTACAGTGGTACAAACCACAAACCACTTATTTCTCAGACAGAAATACTATGATAGTTGAGAATGGCAGCCTGACCTCAGAATACAAAAGATGCACTATGTTGCCCTGATTAATCATGAAAAGAAAAAAGAAATTTAGATTCTGTCTTCCTTAAAAAAAAAAAAAAAAATCATGTTTAACAAGTCAATAAAATACTCTCATTTACAATTCCTCACTCCTAAGAGCTTCTCTAACAACTGAAAGTGCTCAGAAGTTACCATCTTACCAATGCAAGAGTATGCACTAAAAACATTAAGAGTTAACTATAGATTAATTTTGAACATATGATTTTAAAATTTTGACCCGTGTGATAAGTGATTAGTAAGGCTTTTTAAATTTTCTTATCAAATATGAAAATGGATATACAACTTCAAGTCATGAAATTTCATTCAGTGTATAAGGTTGGAAACTCTCTGAATAAAGGAAATGTGATTTAATACTAATTAGAGCAAATAAAAAAATGAAGAGAAACACAAAGAGCTTCTCAATAGATGGAAGAAAAAATACTCTTTAAGAAGAATAATGTAACAGTCAGAAAGCAATTAATGAATAGGACAGGTACATACATGCCTAGAAATAGCTGTTAATACCACAGAATTATGCACTACTCAGTCATTAACATCACATTGCACCTGGTAGTTTAACAGGCAGATTTTAGTTTGTGAAAAAAAAATTAAGGGCTCAATTATGGATCTGAGCCATGCTGAGAAGGGAGAAAGATAAATATTCTTTCATGGTGTGCTGCGAATCCATATGCCTGTGGAAGGTACAAAATAGAGCTCTCTCCCTACACCTGCAACACATAAAGCACACTAATAGACCAACCCCTTCATGGAAAAATATCTTCTCCAGAGAAACTCATTAAACCTCATTCTGAGTGCAAGGAAACAACCTTAGATATAAGGGAAGTTGTTTTTACCCTCTTCTGATGACTGTTCAGGGAAAATATTGCTCTACAAGAAGTAATGGTAGTTCCTGAGGAAGTTTCAGTGTAAATTATGTGCGATAAGGAGCTGAAGATTCAGGTGGGCATCCCTGGAGCCCTGTAGAAGGGAGATTTATGTCTGGTTTTAGTCCAGTGGTGTCTAAGCTGGACATTTGGAGGAACTGTTTTACCTGAAATGACTATTTTCAAAACAGGCAACCTTGGTGATTTTATGGGACCACATAATTCTGTTATCTTCAAGTGAATCTTCTTAGGCTGGTCACACTGAAAATATGTCTGTGATTACAGTGACCAGACCACACTGTATGGTTCTGTATCTGAGCTTTGCCCTGATTCATCTAGATAAGGTTTTCAGAGCTCCGCCCTGGGAGTTGCAAGCAATTCCTGTCACATCTTTAACTTCCTTCCTTCTTGCACTATAGGATGTATTTGCCTGATCCAATGATGATTCACTCTGCTCTTGTTCTTGGTATAGGCAAGACATTTCCTCTTATGGATCCTGTCCCTTCTTAGTAAATTTTTCATGAGTACTTTTTTACCTCTGTATCACTCATCCACATATCAACTTCTAGTGTTAACAAACTTTTTTTCTATTTACATCTTAAAAATCTTTGCATTCATACTATCATCTCAATTCAATAATTAGATTTTTTTCATTGTTAAGTAATTACAGATATTATGTAAGTAATGAAGACCTACATAAGAAATTAGATGTTATCTTTGTAATTTTTTTCCTCCTACCGTCTATTACTTACATTTACACCTTTGTGAAATTTACCTTTTTGAAATACTGAGAAAACATATATTGATATTTTTGTAGGTAGTAAAAGCAATTGTATCATGATCTCATACAATCGCACAATTATTATTATCACAATGACTTGGTTTTATATCTTGGAAATGCATCTTTAATAAGTAAAATGCTTTTAAGATATCAAATCTTTCTATTTGTATGTTATTATCTGGTTTGTACTTTCTTTTCAAGCAAGTCAGGGATGTTTTAGTAGTGATGACATAGGACTTCAAAATACATTTTTCATTTAATGCTGTGGAAAAAGTCTATCCTGTTGCTATTTTCTTGTGACTGATCTATATTAGTCACCTGTGCTGAAACACGTCGGTCAGAAAATCAATCCCTAAATATTTTAAGATCTAGCTTCTGAAATGTCAGTAACTCAGAAAACAAGCCATGACGGTTTTTTATGTGTAGCACAGCCTCCCTGTTTCCAATAGGAAATGTTCATAATGTAGCAGTATTGTGAGAGAACCTTTTGAATTATGGCTGATACCTAAACCTAATTGTTTCATTTCCTGATGCATAAATGATATGTCAATCCTCGGGATAATCCAAAACAGTGACATCCATATTTATTCCAGAATTATAAATGTGACAACATTTCCTAGGTTAGAAATCAAATTTTGTGATATATAAACCCTTCCCATTATCAAGCCCCCTATAGTCTTAGTTCTAGCTTCACACTGATTTTCAGTCGTACTTCAAAATATAATTTCTGAATGAGTGCCTTTTCCATGGTAGAAAACCTGGCACACAAGTTTTACCCTGACAAATATTCAGGATCACACTAAATCTGAAATATCCACATTCACTTTGTTGCCAATAAAGATTTATATCTGGAACTCCTAAATGTATGTTGTGCTACGTGTCAAGAGAGAGATGTTATTCTTGTTTCTTCTGTTTTCTGGGAAAAGATCATTTGTACATTTTGCTTCAGAGGAAGATTCAGGATGATGAATACAGATTGGAAATAAACTGGTTTCTTTTTATTTTTCAGAGAAAGACACAGAAGTCACAGTAATGGCCACATTTTAGCTGAAGGTTTGTCTCAGCAGTTTCTATCGGCAAACTTATACAGTCCTCTGGTTGTTCTAATGACTTATTGCCCATGTACACTGCCTCCAAAATGAAAAGCATGATGATTTTAGAAGTATTCAAGTTCTTCCATATGAGAAGGTGTGTCTGTACAAGATCTAAGACGGTGCTAGCTCAGGCTACCCTTCAGCAGTGTAGCCATTCCATATGGTGTTATATTCAGGCAAAATATAATGAAAATGCCTTTAGTTTTGGAGCTTGAACAGCATTGCACTGCAAGGGAAAACATGCCCTACATGACCCCATATATCATTCACAGAACGCAGTCACCTATTGAGACCTACAGCTTGCATTGGGCAAAAAACTACCTAAAAATCTGCACAGCATATTTGAGAGGTTAAGGTAGCTTTTCTCTTCTATAGGTCTTGCTTCAAGCTGTCTTCAGAGTGACAGGTGAAACTGTTAGAAATATAATTGAGATGGGTGGGAAACTGGAGAAAGTAGGGTGTTTTTCTCTCAAAGACTTCAAGATACAGTCTTAGACATCAGACTACCCTGTAGGGATAAAAATTTACAAGTTCTTACTGGGGAAAGAAAAATCTTTTTAGAATCTGACTATCAAATATTCAATAGATATATAATTTAAAAGATCCAGTGAAGTTTTCCAATTCTAACAACAAATATCTAATCTTGCAAAAAGACTTTGGTTACTGAGAAATTCAGTCCTAGCAGGTAATGCTTCTGATAATGGTCCTATTTTCTAGATTATTTTTAATAAATTATTATAAGTATGATACAAAAGCTTTTATAGGAATTCATAGTCTACAGAAGATGGAACCTGATTTTAAATCCAGGTATTAGAAAATGTCTAAAAGGGTTAGAGACAGTGATTTCAATGACTGCATGCCATTCATTGACAATGTACAATGACCATTAATGCAATTAACTTGTTGAGAGGACATCTTATTTCTCAATTCTAAAACAATAATTTATGTTGAACTCCTGTTCCCAAGCTTTTCTTCTTTGAGCTAAACTTGTTTTCTGGTTTTCTTCTCTAGGAAATGGAAAGAGAAGCTTCATCCCATTTACTTTTTCCTAAAATTATGTTCTATTAGATGCATTATCCCCTACAGGATGTGGATTTTTCTTCTTTTACTGTAACAGGTGCATAAAAGAAAGACTTTTGTCATCAGTGGTTAAAACAGCTGCATACAAAACATCTTTTCGGGCTTTGTGGAGGAAGATGAGGTGCCTATCAGAGACTTCTGCTGCATTATGGGTTCCATCATTCACCTATTAGTGTTTAAGTTATTTAGGTTTAAAAGGCAAAAATGATTCTCAAAAAACAGTACTTTACTAGAAAAAATTGTGTTTGATCTGCCTGCACATCTTTTTGTGAACATGAAATTATTTACCCTATGTCACCTTTGCCACTTGCTTAAAGGTAACTGAATCTCTGCCATGAAAGCATAAGGCAATTATTCACAGTTGCAACATCCCTAAGCTACTGAAGCATAAAAATAATTACAAACACACATGATTTGGTTGTTCCAGTCCTGGTCCACATGTCTTGAATGAGAAAATCAGTCACAGTATGAATAAATCTTCCACTGACATGAACAGCAAACCTATGACAGAGATGATGAAAGACTTTTAAAGACCTGTTTTGACCAGAGCAATTTTATTTTCTGAACTTCATTTGAGCCAAAATTAAGTCGACCTATATGCTCTGTCTTCATTTGACAGATGCACTAATTCATTGTTTGGCAAGGGATCTTATTCCCTGTTTAAAAATGTTGTGCCCATGACAGAATTAAAGGAGTGTAATGTAGTGCATTGAGCAGCATGAAACGCAGAGGAGGCACAGGAGGCAGACGGGTTTTGTTTCTGGTCTGGCCAGCTTCTTCAAACAGGCATAACTCAACAGGGATGCATACATATGAAGAAATTTTCAGTATTTGCTGAGAGCTCACTTTTGATGTTGATCTAAGAAAAAAATAGCTATTAATTCAAAATATCCTTTTTATAGGGATTCACAACCTTTTTGTCCTATGGCATCATCCATGTCTATTGGGTTGGCATTTGCAGACATTATATGCAACTGGTGAAATGATTGATCATTCCTATTCTGTGGTATCTGGTACAGTCTGCCAAATCAGTCATACCTTAAAAAAATCCAAGATCAGATGACCATGTCCCAAGGCTGATATTACTATTTAATTCTAGCTATGACCTTGAGTCAAACCCAGAATACTGAAAAAGATGTTTTCCTATCTAATCAGATCCCTTATCTCTTATCTTAACATCTGTTTGGGAACAAGCTTTTGAACAAGCTACTGGAAGTTACTCTTAAGTGTGGGTGAAGCTCAGATCCTTTCTGTTACCCACCTAGAAATGCGCTCTAGCCCTCGTTAAGTGCATGGTAATTCAATTCCTTCGAGAATAGAGACAAGTTATTTCAGAGTTGCTGAGAAACAAGTATTTGAACACTGGAATTTACCAGGGGAACCAATGTGATGAAAGTTTTTAGCTTAGTTGATAGTAAGTTAACTCAGCTAGCTATTTCTGGAACAATAATAATAAAAAATAATAGCCCTCTATTCGATTCATCTACTTACTTCTGGAAAGTTTCTCTTCATGTTTCTACTCTGACTCTTGTTGTCTTGTAGGAGCAGCACTATCTTGGTCTCTTCACCTTTGTTCTTACTGACACTTCATCAGGGTATACAATTCCAATTGTTCATGCACACAAAAAGGAAATTAGATTCAAACAGATATAAAGATAGTTTTTAGGGGTTATTATTTCTTCCCCCCCTCATAATCTGTTTACATTGGAACATCAAATAGATACTTTTTGCTCTTATCTGTCCACTTTCTCCATGGATGTACCATTCAGCCAGCAGATGGAAGCCCCTGATTTCAATTCCCTAAACAAAACTTTACCCACAAAGTTAAAGTAAGATTAATTTTTTCCAAATACTCCCCTTTACTGGAAATTTTGACAACAAAACAATCACTTTTTCCTTTAGTCTCCAAGTTACTTTCTCTGCTTTAAACCTGTCTAACTTAACAGTAACAAAATAAGTAAAGAACAGACCAATTCTTTCTAATTCCTTCCCAATTCCCATTACGTTTCTTCCATTTCTAGAGAAAAGAGACAAGAACAAAATGCTGTGCTACTTCTCCATAAACAATATGTTCTAACAAACCAATGCCTTTTTGCTTAATCCCAGAATATGCTGAGCATCCCCAAGAGTCACACCGTGTGCCTGAGAGTATTGTCCAAAGGCTTCTTGAACTCCGTCAGGCTTGGTGCTGTGACCACTTCCCTGGGGAACCTGTTCCAGGGCCCAATCACCCTTGAGGCACAGCTTCAAGCCATTCTCTTGGGTCACCAGAGAGAAGAAATCAGTGCCTGCCCCTCTTCTTCCCCTCACAATCAAGTTGTAACTGCAGTGGGGTCTACCCTCAGTCTCCTCTTCCCAGGATGAACAGACCAAGTGACCTCAGCTGCTCCTCATAAGGCTTCCCTTCAAGGCCCTTCACCATCTTTGTTGCCCTCCTTTGGTCACTCTCTAATAACTGAATATCTTTTTTATATTGTTGTGCAAAAAACTGCCACAATAGTTCAAGATGAGGCCATACCAGTGCAGAGCAGAGCGGGACAATCCCCACCCTCCACCAACTGGTGATGCTTTACCTGATGCCCCCCAGCACACGGTTGGCCCTCCTGGCTGCCAGGGTACTCCTGACTCATATTCAACTTGACATTGACCAGGACCCCCAGGTCCCTTTCCATGGCACTGTCTTCCAGGATCTCATTCCTCAGTCTGTACACACAGCCAGGGTTGCCCCAACGCAGGTGCAGGATCCAGCACTCTCCCTTGTTGAACTTGACATGGTTGGTGATTGTCCATCTCTCTGATTTTTCAAGGTCTCTCTGCAGGACTTTCCTGCCTTTAAGGGATTCAACACCTCCTCTCAGTTTTGTGTCATCTACAAACTTGCTAAGAATCCCTTCCAGTCCTGTGTCCAAGTCATTTATGAAGATGTTGAAGAGCACTGGCCTAAGATGGAGCCCTGTGGAACCTCAGTATTGACAGGTTGCCAATCTGATATTACCCCTTTCACCATTACCCTCCGTGCTCAACCCATGAGCCAATTGCTCACCCACCACATGATGTTTATCCAGCTGTGTGCTGGACATTTTGTCCAGAAGGATCCTGTGAGAGACAGTATAAAAAGCTTTGCTGAAATCCAAAAAGATGACATCAACTGGCTTCCCTTGATCGTGTAGGTGGGTTGCCTTGTCATAAAGGGGAATCAAGTTTGATAAACCGGACTTTCCTCTCATGAAGCTGTGCTGGCTGTGACCCATGACTGCGTTGTCTTTCAGGTGTTTTTCAATATCTCCCAGAATAATCTTCTCCATAACTTTAATAGGCACTGAAATGAGACTAACAGGCCTGTAGTTTCTGGGGTCCTTCTTCTTCCCCTTCTTGGAAATCGGGGCAACACTCACCAGCTTCCAATCATGTGGGACCTCTCTGTATTTTTTTTCTAATGTCTCATTCTTAGTGAGGATAATATCCATTCTAGGATGTTATTCCTTATCCATCCCTTTATAGAATACTTTTTGCATTATTTTACTGTTTCTTGAGTTTTCACATCTCCAAACATTAATAATACACTATGGAAGAAACTAAAAAGTCACTCTGAAGTCTGTGTCCTTTTTTACGCTTTGTTAGACTTCACTATACAAATCTTTTTTTTTATTGAAATATATTTCAGCTATGAAAGAAACTTAATAGCACTTCTGCTATGGAATATGTGGTTATTGCCATATCCCAGCTGGTATTCTAATCAAAGTCTTTATCTATGAGAATTTGCTACTGCAAATATACTTCACTCAACATCTGTATGTAAAAACATTTGACATTCCTTTTTCATAGTCTTGACTCTTTGTACTGTAGTACTTTCACTGTAAGGTTGCTGGCTTTTGTGTCCATCTTTGCTTCATCTCTCTTGTTATTACCACTTGCTGTCTACTTCAAGCTTTCATCCTAGGCACCACAGTGAATTGGGAAAAGCACCCTGCAAAACAGCTCCATCACTGTAGCCAGAAATAAATAGTGCTCAGAAGACCAGCGAAGCAGCCAAAGAAGTCTTGACTGTTGCTTTTTATGCTATTTACGAATTGTCCCTCATGTTCTGCTCCTAATCGGATATCTATTTGCTGGTTTTGTATGCTGAATGTCAGGCCTTGGTGTCAAGGACCACTTTTGATTATGTGCAGAAGAGGGTATGAGTGAGATGATGTGCTGCAAGTAAGCACCTTGATGGGAGTGTGGGTAGCAGAGCCTTAGCTCCTCTTGTTAGGAAAGCTGTTGATTTATACAGTCAGATCCCACACTGCTGGCTCTGGAAAAACTCCAGCCTCAAGTGTTTGTTTTGTTTAAAGACAAAATCTAAAGCTGAGCTCAGTGAAGCTAAAAACTATTTTATTACCCCATTTATTGCCTTTAAAAGACCAGGGCAGAAGCATAAGTACCATTTCTGTGCTCTTTTCACAAGGAAAAAGAAAAGCTCATTTGTTCTGAAAAATGGAACTCTGATGTTTTGTCTTTGTTTCTGGCAAGCTTTCAGCCTACCAGAATAGGATGCTTTCCATCAGGAGCTGCCAGTTCACAGGTTCTGATAGGGGTTCTCTCCTAGGTTTATTGACTGGGAGAGCTGTGTGCATTGTTTTCTGTAAAATATAAAAAAATGCTATATCCCTGGATGTGTGTAGAAAGATGAATCCCAATCTAAATTTCACAGTTCTCTTGGTCTTAAGAGCTTGTGCAGCTGGTCTGTTAATGTACCCACTTAATATCATATATTACAGTAGTTAAAATTTTTTTAGCAGAACTTATCATGTTTAAACAAATATAAGACTCATCTACATAGTGTAGATGATACACACATTATAACAGAAAACTTATTCACTGCTAGACTATTATGTTAAACAATGAGAAGCTAGTAATTTTTTTTCAAATAGTTGGTTTGTTGGTATTTTTCTCCAATCATAAGTTTGAAGGATCAAAGAAATCTAAGTGTGCAATAAAACATTGCCTTTTATCACCTGCTGTTTCAAGGCTCGTAAATATGACAATGAAATCAAGCAAAGTTAACAGAATAAAAAAAGAATTATAGATATAGAGAACAGAAAAATAAAAAAATATTATCTTTACTCATTTAATCTAAGTTTTAGATCAAATATTATCTTATTATGTTTATCAGTATTTCCTCTAGCATTTCCTTTCGTGAATTCATGGAATTTATCAGAATCTCTCTCTTGATTTTTTTCTTTTCAGAAAAATGAAGAGACCGCATAGCTGAGAGGGATAAAAAACTGTTGAAGGAACAACTTGTAAACATTTAGCATTCGCTGTAAGATGAAGGTAAATGTATTCCACACTGCTGTTTTCATCCTGTGACAGGAAGAATTCTGTGACAGCAAAGACTGGTTCTGGAAGAAGCTTCATGGATGCTCTGTAATTTGCAAACCACCATAATTTACTGGAGTATGTGCTATGGCAGCAGTCATCTTTCAGCATTCATATGTGACTGTCAGAAAGACCTCTAGGATGTGATCTGAGGAAGGCAATGTTTTCATGTCACATTTGGAAGAAATTGTTGTTTTTAAGGCTTCCTCCCCACTGCACTTCTGGGAAAAAGATTGTAGTGGACTCAGCTTGGTTAAAGTAACTTCTTCCCTTGATTCAGACCAGGGGTTTGAACCAGGGTTTCCTGTACTCCCGGGAACAGCCAAGAGACAAGGAATCACTTTTATTAATATCAATCCCTACTCCCCTAAAAATATATTAATGTTAAAATTGCATTGAACCTTCAAAATTCAAATGCTCTGTGTTCCTAATGCCAATATTTTTTTTTAAATTCCACCCTCTTTTTAATTTTTATTTACTCAGTTTTCCTACTCAGTTTCTTACTGTATTTAATACTGTTTTAAATATCCCCTGTCTTGACACTACTGCTCTGCAGGATCCTGCTGTGCAAATTGGTGCTTTAAGTGGAGGCACTTCATATAAGCGACTAACAACCACTCCTGGGGAGATACTTAGAGGAACAATTGCACTAAACTGTACCCCTTGCTTTGAAGAAAAATTAGATAGAAGAGAAAGAACTCCAGCTAACAGGAGATTATAATTCAAGTTTGATGTAAAGTATGAAACTATGTAAAGCCTTCAAGACCTGTAAAACTGCAAGAGGCTTTTCACAGTTAAAGGGAAAGATTAAATCACTACTTGGGAACCAGGGCTCAAAGTCAGTGAAGCCCCGCAGTGTTATTAAAATTTTGCAGCTTCTAAGATGTCTGCCTTGTCATCATTAAAGCTGTTCTGTACTCAAAGAATTATTATCCTGGTCTATTTTACTTGGAGTGGCCCTTAAAGTCAACTTATTTTTTATATTTTTATGCCTTTATCCCTCAGGATAGACAACAAAACTGTTATATAATTCATGATTATTCACAGTTGCCTTGGATATTTTTGACAAAACTATTTTTCCTTGGCAAAGATCAGCCTGACACACTTCAGATTGAAGTTTTTTTGAGAATTATTTTGAATTTAATTTCCATTAAGACCAGATTCTTAGGAACAATTTATTTCTTAAGGTCAAAATAAGGAAGTATCATGCAGGTCAGTAAATGGGATCATTGCCTGAAATGTTAACCAGTTGATGATCAAATCCATAATCTGAAATAAATATTGAGTTAATTGTTACTTAGTGATGAGCCAGTGCCTGGTTTTGTTTTTTTGTGGTTTTGTCTTTTTTTTTTTCTCTGAATATTCTTAAATTTTCCCTGCTGTGGAATTAGATAGTATTCCCTGTATACAGCTCAAAATAAGAGTACTCTGTTAATCTAACTCCATTCTCTCATTTTATCTAGTGATTTCTAAACGGAAAATGCACATATTATCCCCACAGCAGAAGCACATGTATGGACAGGCTGCTGGAGGTGATAATTAGTTATTGCTGGGCTAAAGGAAGATACCCTTTATTCTCAGATGCTCCTAAGTGCTCCATCCCCTTTTTCCCTTCTAACTTGGCATTTTGGACCCTTAGTAGAAGGAAATGCAGACTTCAGAGCCTCAGATGTTTCCTTAAGATAGGTAGAGTGGGGCCATTGTTTTCTTTAGTTTTTATAGATGCAAAGATTGCTATTTCTTCTTAACTGTTTGAATTTATGTACATTAAAGTCCAAGTGTAATGCTATTGAACTGTCAAGTTATTATCCTTGAGGTTAATTCGCTTATCTAATTAAACCCATCCAGTCAGGATGAAAATGAGGTTTATCTCCTCTGAAGTAAAATCTTGGTTCCATTGAAATCTGTGGAAGAAGCTTTTACAACTTCGGTAGAGCTATGGTTTCACATATAATTAGAAAGTGCTATTTTAAAGCTATATATTAAGGGTTGGGGGGGACGGAGGGTGGTGCAGAAATGTAGGAAATTTCTCTGAAAAGAATAACTATCCAGTAGCCAAATCAGCAAACTGGAAAAATGTGGGGTTTTTTCCTTGACAATTTTATATTTTAATATTAATATTATAAATTATAAATACTATAATATAACATGAAAATAAATTTGTTTTTTGCAGTAGATTTTTCAAAGCAATGGGAAAAATATATTTTCCCTGCAGCTTTGTGTGCCAACTAATCATCAATTGACAATCTGTTTACAATGTTTTATGCCAATATGAATATTTAGTTAATATAATTTTTCTATTTCATTCCTAGTATTAAAAAAAATGGAAAAATACAGTAGTAAAAAAACATATTAAGGGACAAAAGAGAGGTTCGTACTAATTATGAGCAACTTAGCAATATAGAAAAGAGTCTCTGATTTATGTGGCTGAAGGTAAGGAGCAATTTCAATATTTCTCATAGTATTATGAGGATGATAAATGACCTGCTTTGCTGTTGCAATTTTAGTAATTGCACAGAGCTGGAGTAAAATCTGTTCCTCTGAATCACTCTGGAGATAAAGGCATGAATAGCTGTAGCCATTTTGACATCACAGAAGAAATGCTGTTTTACCCTTTCTTTATAAACAGGAACCCAACCTTATTTTTGTTCAGACACCCATTTTCTATCTAAACTAACCCAAGATTCTACACAGTTTTCAAAATTAATATCTGTGTAGCACAGAACAGGTAGACCATAATCCATAAGGAAAGTAGCTAGTTTACATATTTTTTACTTTATTTATCTGACAAAGAATAACAGTATTTCATTATATTTTGGAGGTTGCCTTTCAAAGGAGGGGAAGTAGGATTTATCTAGGGTATATTTTTTTTATGCTGAATTGCTGTTTATTTTAAGGATTTGTTATCATGAAGTTGAAAAATAGAATAAAAATATGGTCTCCATTCTTTATAATATAAATGCATTTGTTAGAATAGAAATTCAGGGAAAAAGTCCAATGGCACTAAAAATAAAGTCATAGTAAAATTTACAAGTTATTTTCTAGTATTTGACTTACATAAATGAAAGTCAGATGAAAAAAAATGTGCAACTGGAGAAAAAAAAAGAAAATAACCATGCCACCAATGATTTGTGATAGTGACACTAAAAAAAAAATTTCAAGGAAGAAGCTTAGACAATATTTCAAGTTTTGTTGCATATTATGTTAAGATTAAAATTTTTGATTTCAGAAGAATGATGAAATAAATCATGTTCTAAAGAAGACAATGCAAGTACAAATAGTCACTAAAAATAATTCTTTTGAAGTTTCATCTCTAAAATTGATTTGAGAAAAGTGAATAAAACTCCAGTCAAACTTGAATGTGACTCCCTTTTAAGTTCTAAAATATTTATCTTAGATTGTTTCAAAGTACTATCAATTAAAAAAAAAAAAAGCTCTAAAAGGAGAGTATCAGAACACAGGTGACTTTCTGAAGGTAGATGAGGGAACATTGAGGACAAAGACTGTCTTAGCATTATTGATTGCAGGATGGGATGTGCTCCAAGCCAGTTCCATCAGCTGGCTACTGTACTGTTAATGTGTGTGCAATGTATGCAGTTTTTAAATATTTATTGCATTTGGAGGATGCTGGGTAAGTTGCCGATAGTCCATAATCTGTGAAAATATGGACACGTGATTTTCCTTTGAGGTGGGTGTTTGTACAGTGTCATTTCTAATTACAGTTTTCTACTTCCTTAACATGTTCTGTAGCTTATAAACAGCCCATGTGAGCCAGTTAGAATCAGTTCATCTTTAAGAGAGGATTAAAAGAGTCATAGGTATCCTTCCCTGGTGTAAAGGTTCATAGACAAATGCCAAGCTTGTTAAAAAGCAAAAGGGAATTATTATGCATTAATCATGTCTAATCATTTCTTGAAAACTCTTGTGAATGTCAGGAGCCCTTGGTATCCTGTTAATTCACAGAGCTGTCTGTAGTTATGTTGAACTCCTAGAGACCTGAATGACAGAGTAGTCCAGAGGGCAGGAGTTCTGTTCCTCAACAGATAGAGAGGTGACTAACAAAGCTCTGGAGTCACTCTGGTGGCATTCACCAGGGTTGGGTCAAAGATCCAGACCTATAAACCTCTGACTGCCCCTAAATTCACTGGAACTCCTGAAATGAGGGGTGATGGTGACAGGAGAGGAAGAGTCAAGACTGACATGGAATTTAGGCTGTGTAAGTGTGACTGGTACTGGCAAAGACTCTTTTTTTTTTTTTTCAGTGAAGTTCTGGGAAGCAAGAGTTGGTACCCTGGTGCAGTACTGTGCTTGCTTGTGGTGTGGGAAAGGGGCAGCCAAATCAGGAGTCTGTGATCTGTGCTGCAGGGACTCCTCACTGAGACAAGCTCCTCTTGTCTCTTCTGAAGTCCACTAAGGAGGTTGAAATTGTTTTTATGGGCCTGAGATTAAGCCCTAAACTTGAGGCAATGTGAAAACACTGACTTGACAAGTTGTTGACATTTAAAACAAATTTTTTCATAATAAAAATATGTAGTAAGTCTCTTGGCATTGTTGCTGCAATAAGCTGGGATGATTGATTGTTCCAAACACTTTCAAAATCAAGTAATTCAAAGAAAGTTCAAGCTACGTACTCTATTTTCTATTTCTTTTCATCCTAAATTTCAGGTTTTTTTAAAACAGTGTTTCTGAACAGTTCCATTAACCTAAATGCTATGAATACTTACTGGATAAATTGCAGAAGAAGGCAGAATGAAAAGCAGTGAATATTAGCAGAAGAAAGAATCAACAAAGAAATAAAATTATGGAATTTCTCATTCAGATCAGATAGAAAAGGAAGAATGGGTATCAATTTTTTTCTGTAGCCAGGAAACAAATATAATTGAGCTAAATTGATCCTGCAGGAGGGTTTATTTTATTTTATTTTATTTTTTTAATCAAAACTGTGTACTTTTTCATTTATTCCTAGTATCCGTCTTTTATTGCAGGCAATGTGTGCCAGTTACTACAACTGCAAATACGGGGACTGCAATTCTTCCATTAGAACTGCCTGGTGAGTTCTATTCTCCTGATCAGGTGGTGGGGAAGGAAAAAAGAAAGTAAAAATAGTACATAGATAGATAGATAGATAATGTACCATAGGCATATCTACGTATCTGTTAATATATATCTAAAGGAATTCAGATCACTGAGTTAACTGTAGAATGTTTCCTTTTGGTTGTGGATTTTTTTGATATTTGAGCACTATAAGCTCCTAAAAATTGAGCTTCCTTGTCAGTTATTTCATTTCAAGAAACCATAATTTCTCTTAAAAATATGTAATATATTGCTTCTGAGGGAAAATCCCTGAAATAAATATGATTTTTTTTTTTGTAGTTCAACTACAAACAGAGAGGATCAAGTCTCAGTCAAGTTAAGTGCAAATCAGTAAATTATAGCAGAGTATGACTAATATTTTTTCTGTAGAAGGAAATCATTTTTGGATAATAATAATTATGAACAGATGTGTGTTTAATAGCTCTATAAAGGCACTATCAATCCACTCAATTCCTCTCCTATGTAGCGTGTAAGAACTGGTGGTAGATTGCAGTTCAGAAAATAGAGACAGAGAGCAGTTGATAACTAAAACCATGGCAGCAGCATTCTAGCACAAAGATGAAAACTGAAGATATGTCAGCTTTGGGTTCTTGGTCAATTCTGATTTCTTATTCACTGAGTTTGGAATTTGAAAGCAGCAGTTGCCAGCTATAAAACAACAGGATGTAAACATCTTCAACAGAGGCCTGAATGTGGGTCTAAACTCTCTGGAACATGAGTGGGAGGAGATAATACCTAAAAATACCATAAATGATAGCCAACACAAGTGGTTAGGGTTAGCAGTCTTCTAAGAGGTAGAAACAACTGTAAAAGGTCATAAACCATTTTCATACAGAGTTTTCCCTCTCTTTTAGGTGTTGTGGCCCTGTTTTTCAACCCCCTACATTGCCAGTTAGTGGAAAAGGACCTAATGATGATTGTCACTTTAGCTAGCATGTAAAGACTTAAAAGCTGCACAGGGTTAAGTTACGTGTTCATATAAGAATATAAAATTAATACCACAATATCTGGTGAGACAGCTCAGGAACTGCACATTTTCTCTTTGCTGTTTCTAGATCTAAAGCCATTGATCATCAGCTCTCTGTTCAGCTTAGTTGTCCATGTTTAAATAAACAAGAGATTTTCAAAAGCACCTGCTTTTCACTATAGGTTATATAAACATTTTAGGCATTTGCTTTAAGAAGATTTGTACATTAGGAATCTAAAATTTAAGCATATCCTGGATTCACAGAAATTTTACCTTCTCCAGAATAAGCAACAGCTGATCAGATTTTACAAGAGAAAGAGTTTTAGTCCTAAACTCCTGAAGTGTGAGTGAGAAAAAAGGCAGTTTTTCACTGTCTTGTATAGCTGGATGGAGCTGACATTTTTAGCACTTATTTCAAAGATCTCTCTAAATCTCTACACTTCATGCCAGCTGCAGACATAACTGAGCAAAGCTGAACAGAGCTGGAAATTATTTCAGTGATGACAATTGCCTTACAATCAAGGCAGTTTTCTTTCAGTTACTTAAATGGCTGCTCCAATTTTACATTTCTGTGGGGATTAGAGCAAATCTTAGGTTTACAATGTGATTCTAACCTAGAACCATCCATTTTGGTTTTCTCTTCCATAGTAAGTACTAGCCCTTTTTCTTTTTGCCTTTGTGCTGTGTCTTTCTTCCAGTCTACCAGAAGTCTGTAATCATTTTCTCGGATACTGACCTTAAATTACAGATGACCAGAACTGACTGTATCAGTGGGCTTTGTGTGAGTTCACTCCTGCACAAAGCCCACTCATAAGCCATAGGCAAAATGTTCCCCAACCCACTAATTCTGAAGCGTTCAACACCCATGAATATAAGAAAGCAACATAAAATTGACTCAAGGGATAAGCAAAATACTTGTTTTCTCTTTCTTAAACTTTCAAAAGTAAAAGTTTTCAGAAAGAAGAGGTTTCAAAAATATCTTGGAATTGGAATTCAGAGGAAAGATGTTACTTTTACAGTCTTGAGTTGCACACACTGTATCACTCTGAAATGGCTTGCACAGCATCTGTTGTCCTGGCAGAGGCTGTGAATCAGATGCTTTCAGTCAGGTATATGCTGACATAAAAACCCACACCTGGAAGAAGACACTCGTGACTTCACAGGGACATTGAAAAAGGTGTTGAACCCTACATAGGTATTAACAAAGTATAATTATCAACTGGACCTGGACCAATACTCTTTATTCCTAAAAATGTAGCTTGACAAATATTTATTTTAGCTAATTTCAGGATGTCAGTGGGAGTTTCTTATGGTTAACTAAGCAAATAAAATAATAAAAATTTCCATATTGAAAAGCAATGTACTTTTAAATAATGAAAGCAAGTTACCACTTCTGCCTGAAGACTTAATCTAGCTGCATTCAGAGTGTAAAGAAATGATAGATATTAAAGACCTCTGAAAAAGGTTCTCTGTTTTGGGGACTGTGAAAAAATTACAGGAAACTGAAACAAAAAGAATCTTCCTGACAAGAAAAAAAAAATCACAGCAATATCCAAACAGAATTTACATTCATGAATATGAGTAATTTGTAATTTCAAGAATTCTAAGATTTGAATCAACATGTCCTAGAGAGGTTCATTTTCTATCTCTGATATATCTTGGGCATGTCACAGTTTCACTGTTGAAGACATTCAATTTTCTACATGTATAATTTGTAGTCACTTTTATTTTATAGATATTTTATTGCAAATGTACAGTCAAATTTCACTTTTTGCAGAGAATCACTTATGGTCATAACTTCTATCCTTATAGTTTTAACTTCTTGCTTATATTCTTTTCTGAATAGTGATGTATTTTGTAGGTCTCAATCTTAGCAAGACTGACCCCTTTTGACTACTCTCAGCCCCCTTGAAGTCCTAAAGATTAAGGAATAAGTATAGATTGCTCCTATTTTCTGTGAAAGATGAGGCATAGTCTAATTTCCACCAGTAATATAACTTTACATTGTATTTTTGTCTTACATTTAGAATAAGAATTCTATTGTGTGCTAGGGTTTCAACATTGTACTGAAATTTTTGTCAGATGGACCAAGCAGCTCCCTCCTACACATCAGCATGATACGCCAAATTGTGCTAAGATTCTGGTTTTAGCCCAATGCTTCAAATTAATTTTCCATTCTTTCATGTTACACCTCAAAATTGGGAGTTCACAGTCAAAATCTTTTCTTTTTACTTGGAATTTCATTTCAGTTTTTAAGTATACTTTGCCATCTACCAGTTCCCTCAAAGAACTTCTTATATTTGTTTAATGACAACCCAGCCATGGGCACAGTTGCACTGCAGTTCCGAGCAACACCCCAGGGGTTTGTGCCACTGAGTCACCACAGAGAATGTCCAGAACACACTGACTGAGGTGTTGTTCACAACCCAAACAAGTAAGCAAGGTGTAGCATACTGTGCTGCAAACACATGGTTTGTATTCATTCCAGTGTTATTTCCTATTGGAAATTAACTTTAATAATGAAATTGTCATATCTCCTCTGCTCAGTCTCCTTGTAGTAGAGAGCAAGAAATTTTAGCCAGAAACTCTTCAGTCTAAGAAAAGTAAGAGCTTCTGACAGGATCCTTTTCACAAAGTTCATCTTGCTTTAGCACTTATTTCAAACTGTTCTCTGCAATAAGTCCACTTTTCATGTTAATTGCAGCTTGCAGCTCATTATTTTCAGGAATGTTTAAAAGAGGCTTCTGTTATACAAAAGGGTCATTTTGAAGGAGGTGTCATCTTCTACACTCTCTGGCTCACTAGCCCCAATTATTTCGTTGTCATTCTAATTGGTTTCTACTCAGAGATAGAAAATTTGCTGTTGTTTGATCTTTTGCTTATTTGAGGTTATTCTAGTGTTTCAGGTTCTCTAAAAATGCTTGAAAGAATCTAGAGATCAGTAGTGACATTCTGTTCCTGTTCTCTCTGTTGCTGCTCACAGCTGTGCAAAGCACAGGCAATCACCTCCCAGGTTTGGAGACCACTTGTGCCTTCTCCACCACAGCAATAGTTGTCATTTCTCTCCAACACACTAAAGCTGTGTAGGACTGGATTTTGCCTCTCTCCAGCTGCCTAGATGAGGACATAAGGAGAAAAATCTATTTACTTTGTTCGGTTGCCACCTAAACTCTGTGTGCAGGATTACAGATGATGTGCTCTTCTGTATTCCCAACCTTCCACGGGTGGCACAACAGGGAAAATGGATGGGCATTTAGTGTCAACAAAGGGAATGAGTTGAGCATGGAGTAGTTCTGTGGCAAATCATTAGCCTTTAGGAATAAGAGAGAGTCAGAGTAATTTTCCAGGAAAGGATTAAGACCATGACACAGGCTCTTTTAAGGCAATCTTCTTTGCTGAGGTATACAAGAAAGATGAGTTTCTTCTTTTTGCTCTTTTCCACTCCTTCTTGCATTTGATTTAAACTTTGGTGATTTTGACATGATTAAATGCTTTCCCATCCAGCCACTCATTACCAGCGATTGTACTACAACAACACTATAATGCTGAATTTTCTGATAGAGATAACTGCTTAAAACAGTACATCAAATTTCAAAGTTGACTTAAGTAAAAAATGACCTTTGCTCATGGTCAGTTTTTCATGTCTTTAAAGTATGCATGGGCAGCAGAGACATGAGCAGTATAAAACAGAAATGAGAGGAACTACAGAGGTTGTTAAAGAGGGAGCTGCAAGATAATGCTTATTGACAAGGCATTACAGGACTAATTCTTGCAGCCCTCCCATGGACATAAGTGGATCTGGTTGCTAACAGCCAATAATAAATGCACCTCTTAAGGTGGAGTGGGAGGAGACCACCTGCATGTCTTTTGTGGTGGCACAGTGGTGGTTGCAAAGTTTAGGCTTTAAACATAAATTGGTAAATCTATCTTTAAAATTAGCTATATTATTCTCCATTAAGAAAGAAAATGGGGTCTTTAGAGGAAGGTAAGAAGACAGTTTTTTTAAGAGGAAAATATTCTCAGTAACTAATAACAGAATCAGAAGAATCCTGGATCAGGCAAAAAGATGGTGAAATCTGTGGTGGATCCTGTTCTCTTTGAGGGGAAGAAATATTGTGGAAGAAAGGAGAGTGTAGAAGTATGCAATGCTTTTTCTGATCAAAACCATCCAATCATCCCTCCTTTCTGAATGAGGTAAAAAGGAACTAGAAAGTGAATGTATAATCTTGGTCTTACTACCATAAAGACACTTGGGGACTTCAGGCCTTTTTACAGAAACAAAGAGAAAAAATTTTGCAAACACAGTCAATCACCAAATGTTTAATGGCTTCATAATGTCAAGTGATGCAGAATGAAATGGTAAATCAGACAAACTGGGACTATTTCCCACCCTTGCAGGTGTATGTGAAACACTCATTTTCTCTATTTAAATGCCTGACAGCTACCAAATGGCAGCATATGTTTCCAAACACATTTTCCAAATGATTTCTCAGTAATATATTGTAAAAATACGTTTTAAACTAGAACGGAGAATTTAAAAAAAAAAAATAAGAAATTTCTACTTTCAGAATTGCAAGAGAACTAAGTTGTCAGGAAAGGGCCATTTCATACCGGCCTTGTGGTACAGTGCTTCTTAATGCTGGATCTTTCAGAGGTCTACTCATGTTTTTATCACAGATGGTGTGCTTTTTCCTTTGGGAAGTGATGTTACAATGGTACCAAAGATTTTCTTTTGCCTGACCCAAACCCAAGATAATACCCTTAGAAATGGCTAGTTACTCTTTAAAAAACATGAAACCTGCTGTTCCTAAAGAGCTAATCTGTGTTGCTTATTAAAACACAAAATACACATTACACATATATATGTAAAATTGTAATGTAAATTTATTGAAAAGGAAAAAAAAAAAAGACATCCAATTCTTTAGCAATGAAATAAGAGATAAAAGCTTGAGAGATAATAGTTTACTTAAGAAGCAATGCACAGTCTTCTAAAATGGGGACTACAAACAAAATATGTAGTTAAGGATATGCTTTCACATGTATTGTAGAAGTCATACTGTCTTGACAAAAGAGTATACAGCTTTGAAAGAGAGAGTGTAACTTCTGCTATCACTTACGTGCAGGAAATAACTACTGAGATTCACCTTCAACCCAGGATCTTGCTGGATCCACTCCCATGCTCATCACTGAAACCCCCCACAGACCCCCACTACTAATCCCCCTCCACACTGGCAGTAACCCACGTCAGTCTCTGCTTCAGGCATTTTTTAGTTGCATTTACACCATCTTAGGTCTCTTTGCAAGGTGATCCCATCATTAGAAAACAGCTCTCAAGGAAAAATACTGGATTAATTTAGCGTAGTGTATCTTTGGCAATGCAATAATATATCTGATTCCATTTACCTGTGCTCCTTGATTCCCTTTACAAAATTTATCCCAAAGTTTAGTTTAGATAGGCAAACTACCTGTGTATCATGTTTTCTCTTTCTTACATAAAGGTATTTGCTCCTCTTTAGTCAGCTTTTTTATTCAAAATATGTGACTATCGTCTTAGAGCTTTTGATATCTAATGAAGGCTTATTTGTGTTATGTCTCTATGTAAGGAAAATAAGTAAATAAGTAAATAAACCCACCAATCAATATTCTTCAGTTTAATGTGATAAAGGTTATTTGGTTCTTGTAAAAACAAATATCTTCACTTTCATAGTGAATGAAAGAAACATCAATTCCTCTGGGATAAAAACACCCTATTTTGATTATTAAATTGCCAGGCTCATAGCCATACTGAGAGTCTTTAAATAGGTACTCCTGATTCTGTATCTTCATTTCCTTTGTCCTGAGCAGTTTTGATCAAATGTCTTAAAATCTGATTGACTTAGTCTTGGCTGAAAACCATTGATTTAATAGTCAACCCTCCAAAGCTCGTTACATACTGCTAGAATTGATCGAGATTTTAGAAAGCTCGGTGAGGTTATCTCAAATAATGTGACTGGGCACAAAAAACAACTGTTTGCAACAAACTCAACATAAAAGAAAAAGATTTGGCTGGCATCATGTTAAACTGCAACAATTCCAATAGGCATTTTCTTATTCACCAGTGCTGCTGGTGTGCAAAATTTAATGAAAATACTGTACCTTTACTCATATCCCTTACAAGTTCTAGGTAGTCAAGAGTGCTATTAATATTTTTCAAGGGTCTAAAAGTTATTTGATTTAGAGTAGGATACTTACCAGAAAAACATAATTGCAATGGCACAAAAATGTAGTATCAGCTGCCCTGAAATGGATATCAGGTTTATGTCAAGATAGTTTTTGACTGTACTGCTGAAACTGCAGAAGAAAGTAACAGTTTACCTTTTGAATACCACTGCTTTTGAACATCTCTGCTGTGTCCTGCTTTGCTGCATCTAAAGAGACATGAATTCACTTCTGACACTTTCTACAGCTATTCTGTATTAACTTAATCATTATTTGAACTTTTTTTGTGGGCAAAGATATGAACTGGAGCCTTCTACCCATTAGGAGAATGCTCAAGTCACCGCATCATGAGATATGCTGAGATTTGTGTCCTTGTCTTCAGTTCTTCACACTTGTTGAATATGTTGCTCATTCCATGTGATTCTTTTGTCTGAGCAGTTAAGATCTTTCTGTCCCTGCTGCAGGCAATGAGAAGTCTTTCAGTAAACCAGAAAGACACCAAGCAAAAGGTGCTAGACCTTTTAATTTCTAGATGGTTCATTTTTCTCAGGTAGATATGGAGTTTTAACCAGGACTCCTGATACCACTGTCCCTAAGTTTTGTCAGCTCCATTCTTGGAGAGACTGCCCCCTTCATTCCTGTCCTCTGTTTAACTATGAGTCACTTGACACTTTCTGTTCACAAGATGCTTGTTTGGAATTTAATTGGATAAACAACTCTATTCTAGCAAAACAAAAGGATTTTTTTCTTTGCATGTTTTGTTTCACTTCTTGGCCAGTCGTGTGCTGGGGAGCGTCAGGCGAAACATCACCAGTCAGTCAAGGAAGAGGATTTTCCTGCTCCACTCTGCACTGAGGTGACCTTGAATAGTGTGGTAGTTTTGGCACCATAACATAAAAAAGACATTAAGCTGTTAGAGAGTATCCAAAGGAGGGTAAAAAACATGGTGAAGAGTCTGGAGGGGAAGCCTTACGAGGAGTGTCAGAGGTCACTTTGTTTGTTCATCCTGGAGAAGAGGAGACTGAGGGGAAACCTCATTGTGGCCTTCAACATCCTCACAAGTGGAAGCAGAGGGGCAGGTACTAATTCCTCCACTCTCGTGACTAGTGACATGATTCAAGGAAACAGTATGAAGATGAGTCAGGGGAGGTTTGGGTTGGATAGCAGGAAAAGGTTTTTCAGCCGGAGGGTGGTTGGTCACTGGAACAGTCTTCCCAGGGAAATGGTCACAGCATCAAGCCTGATTTCAAGAAGCATTTAGGCAACTCTCTCAGACACATGGTGTGACTTTTGGGGTGTCCTGTGTGGGACCAGGAATGGGACTTGATGACCCTTGTGTGTCCCTAGTTTAGGATATCCTGTGATTCTGTGACTCTGTGATTGGCTACCTGATGGTTCCTAACCAATCAACCCCAAAAACAGCTAACATTTTTTCTGCAGTCTTTGCCGTAACCATTTCCCCCACCTCATTTCCTTAAAAGTATACCAGCTACTGTACTGAGTGATTAAGTAACTCAAGTAATTTGAGCATCCAATTCAACTCTGAATTTTATTTTTCTGGATTCAAATTATTCTTGAATTTTGTGTATTTTCTATACAAAACTTCTCTTAGATACAGTTTTTCATCTCCATCTATGTATATGTCTAAGCATACTTTCACATTATATTAGAACAGCCGTTTCTCTGAACCTGGCAGATGCTGCACTGTGGCTACGGGCTTCCTCCTCTTACCCAGCTCATTTGAGCTTGTTATACCTTTCTTTAAATTGCTACTCTATATTTCTCTCCCACTTCGCAAGCAGTTTCAGAAACTGCCTTTCCAAGCCATCCCTGTCACACCCATCATCTTCTAATCATGATTAGAAAGTGGAATCTTACCTCTGTCAGTCTGCGGTGTCAGGGTCCTTTGCCCATGTTTTACATTTTCAGACAGGTGTCATCAGACTTTTTATCACTTTCACAGCTGGGAGGATCAATCTATAAGCATCAACAGAGCCAGTTACCTTCAGATATGTGGTTGAAAAAATATCCACTACTGTGCTGCCTACAAAAATACACAATGGTAAGTGGCTGCTATGCCTTCAGATATTATCTCATTGTTTCTTTGTGCTCCTCATATGTGTCTCTGCTTGCTGAGAAATGTCACCTCTTTAAAACAGGCACCATCCCCTTGCATTCTGCAACAACTCAAGTCCTGTTCGACAGTAACCCTGTGATTATACAAATAATAATACATGACTCCATATTTCTTAAAGACATTCCAAATCTTCCTCTGTCATTATGTTGAACTGCAGCAGATTGCAGTGTGTTTCCCTACCTCCAGGTATTGGTGGTTGTGCTGGCATATGAGTAAAATGCTATTTATTAGTCTCTGTTGCACTCAGGGATCTAGCAATGGAATACTATCCAGGCAATAATTTTAATTGCAGATAATCACTTGGGAAATGGATAGATGAATGAATCAATTCCAGTTAATTGGAATAATGACATTATTTATGCTGGTCACCTTTTTTTACTACCATCTGTAGGAAGATTTCCAACTGCAAGGCCAAATTCTTCCATGACACAGATCCACTGAGGCTACTGCAATCAAAGCAGGAATGAATGTGGTGCATTGTAAGTATGGAATAAATTCCCTCACTTACTTATTTTGGAGAAACCATGTGTGCAGCTGACCTGGGAATACTACAAATTACTCTCTTTATTCCACTGCTGCTATCCTGTCATTAGTAGTGTTGCAACAGGAGGTGTTCTTGGCACTTGTTCTAGCAGAAATGTATAACTTTTGTTTTGTTTATATACTTATGCAGCTCATTACTATGTGAAAAACAATCTGCAGCTTAGCATTTGTTAATGGGATATGGAACAAGGAAACAGCAGATGGAGTATTGGGATACTGAATGGATAATGAGTTTGATCCTGAAAGTCCTTGCGTGATTTTTCAACTCAAGATGGTTGCTAAATTCCACTGCAAAGCTGAGCAGAAACAATGCCTGTGTTCAAGTATGACAGCACATTTTTTGACACTAAACAGACACAGAGGTCAGCTACTCTACACCTGATCACCTCTTAAAGGGAAGCAAAAGGCACAATTTCTCTTGTGATTAATTCTGTCACTTATTTTACTATTCAAAGAGGAGTGCTGAAATTAGGATGGTGTTGTGGTTTGACCTTAGCTTAAACAAGCCCCACAGAGCCATTCATTCCCTTCCCCTGCATCAGGATGGGGAGAGAATTGGAACAGCAAAAGGGAGGAAACTTGTGGTTTGAGATAAAGACTGTTTATTTAAGGAAAAGCTGCTCGTGCAAGGAAAGCAAAACAAGGAATGCATTCACCACTTTCCATGGAGAGGCAGGACTTCAGCCATTCCAAGGAAAGCAGGGCTCCATCACACCTAACAGTGACTTATGAAAACAAATATCATCACCCTGAACATCACACGGGTTTATATACTGAGCATGATGCCATATGATAGGGAACATCCCTTTGGTCAGTTGGAGTCAGCTGTCCCAGCTGTGTTCCCTTCCAACTCCTTGTGCTCCCCCAGCCTACTCACCAGTGGGGTGAAGACAAAAAGTTCTTGATTTAGTGTAAGCACTGTTTAGAAACAACTGAAACTTCAGTGTGTTATAATTATTCTCATAAATCCAAAACACAGCATTATACCAGCTACTAGGAAGAAAATTATCCCAACAAAACCCAGGACAGATATTTCAATCCCTGTAAGTGACTGAAGATAAACTTTGCTGTGATTTTGTCCTACCTATTTTTGTCCTCAGTTGAAGAGAAATATAGTTCTGAATGTTATCTTCTGCTCACCTGCATGTCTAATGCAGACTGGTGCCCAGGAGGTTCACCAGTCTGAGAATAAGTAAGCAGGGCTATAACCACTTTGTACTGAGACATCTTCATTTAATGTGTTGTAACACCTTTGCACCTCTCAGAATAAGATCTTGGGGCAAAATCATTTCTGTATAATCTATTTGTCCATCTTCATCTTTGTCCATCTTCATCTCTGTGTCAGACTGAGTGGCTCTTCAAGTCTGATAGAATAGATTCAAATCAGTTGTCTTCCAGAGACAAAGATCAAATCATTCTGTGACACCTGGATCAGGATACATTGAGCCCTTCAAACGTCTGGGACTGCAGCATGGATTAGACATATCTGCCAGGTTGCAGTGAGCTAACTCCAATTTTAAGAGCCCTTTCTGCAGCAGAATGTCTCTCCAACTCATCTAATACAGACTTGCTTAATAAATCACAACCTTTCAAACTTTTGGAAAATGTTGGTGCAAGGTGTGGCAAACAAAAGTTGACAGTCTTAGTATCTTTATTACTGTATCCTAAATAGCTGCAACAAAGTTTTCTGCATATACTGCATGAGATAAGCATGATGGAGAAGAAATCTTCCATTTTTCAACAGCAAGTGAAAGTACTGCTCCCGCAAAATGTGATTTTTTGGGATGGGTGAAAAAAGGTTGGTAAATGTTAGGACAGGCATCAAACCTGGAATTTCTCACAGGTTTTGGCTCCTTCATTTCAGGAGCCCGTTGAATTCAAGCATGATGTCTTGTGTGACCACAAAGGGGAAAGAATTGCTTGCAAAGAGTCAGTACCTTGAGGTTCTCTAATTTTTGCACTAGGTTGAATTCAGTTCTCCTGCCTCACTCAGAGACATTTCAGCAAGACAACATCTGTGACCCACAGCATGAGCAGATCTGGATGGAGATAATGTTTTAAGTTAAATGGGACCCAACAGGCTGCTGTGAATGTTACTTTTGTTTTCAGGTTGACTCTGATCCTCCATCCAGTAGGGCACAGTGACAGAGAACTGTCAGAGCCACTGCATGCAGGCCCTAACCTCTGTGCTAACAAACAAATAGCAGCTACGTCAGGGGGACCACACAGCATCACCCCACATATCTACAGATGCTGTGGGGCAGGAAATGCTTCCTGACACCTACCAAAAGACAATGGTATGCCACAGGAAGAAAATAGGAGGAAGTGAAAGCATTATCTGCCTTCCAGATTCCTGGACCTTTGTCAATAAAATTCCCAGACAATGATGACGATCCAGGCTACAAAAAAAGTAAACTCTGCCTCTGCTGAAATTCTTCCTAATTAGGAAAAGAAAATCCTCTGGACTCCATATCCGATAATTAATTTAACACATTGAGCTGAGTAAGTAGGTGAACACCTGTAGGTATTTAATGTCACTAAGATTTACGTAGTATTAAGATTTAAGTAGTATTAAGTCCTACAAATGCTCATAATTTTGAAAGTATTTAAAATTACTGAAGTTTTTAATTATAAAGGATCAGTATATCTCATCTTTAGCTTTGCTTCACCAAACTATACAAACCAAAGTCATTCAGTGTCTCATAGTACATTTCCAAAATCACTTTAGCACTCTATATCTTTTTTCAGTTTTACTTCATTTCAGTGTTGGTGCCTAGAAAAGTCTGAACTATTGAAAATGAATTTTTAGCAGTATTTTCTGTAGAGGTACTAATAATTTCCTGGTTTTGCTAAAAAAATACCTTAAAGAAGCAAAGCTACAATTTTACCACTGACTTCAATGAGGTCAGGATTTCACTCCCACATTCATTAAAAAAACTCTTTTTTTCCCTACCTATGATATAAGAAGTACATCCTAGGGCTTAATGCCTATGTCTTTCTCCTAGGAACGTCTTATTCCAACAAGTGTTGTGTAATGAGTTGTGTAATGAACCCAGCCAGCAGGGATTTAGGAAGGGCAGGTCCTGTCTGACCAACCTGATCTCCTTTTATGATCAGGTGACCCACCTGGTGGATGAGGGGAAGGCTGTGGGTGTGATCTATCTGGACTTCAGCAAAGCCTTTGACACCATCTCCCACAGCATTCTCCTGAAAAAGCTGGCAGCCCACAGCTTGGACAGGGGCACTTTCTGCTGGATTAAGAACTGTCTGATGACCGGTCCCAGAGAGTGGTGCTGAACAGTGCTGCATCCAGTTGGCAGCCAGTCACTAGTTGTGTCCCCCAGGGACCAGTGTTGGGCCCAGTTCTGTTTAATATCTTTATTGGTGATTTAGATGAGGGGATTGAGTCCATCATCAGCAAATTTGCAGATGACACTAAGCTGGGGGGAGTGTCAATCAGCTGGAAGGCAGGAGGGCTCTGCAGAGGGACCTGGATAGGTTGGAGAGTTGAGCCGATTCCAACGGGGTGAGGTTCAACAAGGTCAGTGCCGGGTCCTGCACTTTGGCCACAACAACCCCCTGCAGCGCTACAGGCTGGGCACAGAGTGGCTGGAGAGCAGCCAGGCAGAAAGAGACCTGGGAGTTTGGATTGAGAGGAAGTTGAACATGAGCCAGTAGTGTGCCCAGGTGGCCAAGAAGGCCAATGGCATCCTGGCCTGGATCAAGAACAGTGTGGCCAGCGGGACCAGGGAAGTGATTCTTCCCCTGTACTCAGCGCTGGTGAGGCCACACCTTGAGTGCTGTGTCCAGTTCTGGGCCCCTCAGTTCAGGAAGGATATTGAGGTACTGGAGCAGGCCCAGAGGAGAGCAACGAGGTGAAGGGACTTGAGCACAAGTCCTGTGAGGAGAGGCTGAGGGAGCTGGGGTTGTTCAGCCTGGAGAAAAGGAAGGTCAGGGGAGATCTCATTGCTCTCTATAACTCCATGAAAGGAGGTTGTAGCCTCCTTGTGGGGGTTGGTCTCTTTTCCCAGGCAGCTATCAGTAAGACGTAACAGTGGATAGAGCCTTCCCAAATCTTCGTTCGTGAAGCCTAGCCATGATCAGTAAGACAAGAGGGCACAGTCTTAAGCTGTACCAGAAGAGGTTTAGGTTAAGATATTAGGAAGAAGTTCTTTGCATAGAGGGTAATCAGGCATTGGAATGGGCTGCCCAGGGAAGTACTGGATTCTCTGTCCCTGGAGGTTTTTAAGGTGAGACTGGATGTGGCACTTAGTGCCATGGTATGGTAACCATGGCAATAGTGGATCAACGGTTGGACTTGATGATCTCAGAGGTCCCTTCCAACCCGGCCGATTCTATGATTCTACGATTCTGTGGTTCAGATGCAACAACTAAACAGAAAACTGAATACCTGCATCTTGAAATACATTTCCACTAGCTTTTCCTCCTGTCATCTTATCAGTTTTGATGAAGTAAACATGTACCCTCAAATTAAAAAAATTATTATGAAAAAATTCGATCCAAATAAAACACACAAAAATTTTTAATCATAAATACATATTTCAAGCACTATTCTGGGATTGAGGAACTAAATCATGAGTAAAAGTGTTTATATAAGCCACTCACATTCTGATACTCCACAAAATATCATTTTTCTTCTGAATGCAGAGGAATGAATGAGTTAAAGTCATTTCATGCTAAAGAAGGCAGTATGTTTTAGATTTTAGATCTAGAAATAATTCTAAAATACAAATAAAGCCCAAACTCACAAAACAGAATATCAGCTATACAGGCCTTTCAAATTTCCCCAGGTATTACTGGAATATTGTGAAATTTGTGTGAAATATTTGTACATCTGTTTGTTTGTTTATTTCCCCTTTATGTAGTTTACACAGTTTTAAGTTTTATTTAGGAAATGAGCATTTGACTTCTAGCAAAATGAATTCCTAAACAAGGGAGATACTTTTTCTGTGCACTCCATCAGCTCCACAAGTAACCGCAGAGCCCATGGAAGGGCTGTAAGATGCAACTCGGTTGCTGTGCTCAGCTGTGCCCTGTCTCCATGGGAACATTTCAGCAGATGTGGTACCCACTGGAGACCGAACAAAGATTTTCCTATTGTTCTGCAGAAGAGGCAAAATGTAATCTGCAGTGAATACAGTATCTTTCCTTGACTCTGAATCTGTAAGCATTGGCAGACCAGAGACATCACATCTTCCTTTTCTTTTATTTTTTTTTCCCCCACGGAAAAAGAAACGTAAATGGGGAAGAGGGGAAGAAATGGGATGTGTAGTATTTTAACAATAAAAAATCTATTTACAGAAAGATGCAAAATTTTGAAGTCAAATTCAAAACCAGTTTTTTACAGAAATGAAGCCCTCAAATCAGACACTCATAGTTCAGAGAAAGGTGTTTCAAATCTCAATGGTGTGCTTGCTGGATTTATATTATAAGATAAAGAAATAAGAATAGTGAAGATATCATTGTATGAAAGAACAATAACCTTCATTTCCATTTCAGCTACTTTGATCTGAGTTTTATAGCCTAGGGAAGGTCTTTTCGCAATCTTAAAGTGACAGGAGTGGTTAGTGCTTTTGGACATAGTGTTCTGTTGGAGACAGCCTAAAGTAGGGAAAAACAATCTATATGAGATCTGGAAAAATATAGAGAGAAAGAGACCAACCAAAAGAATCTTGTCTTCTGTTCCAAGTTAGAAAAAGAAGCAAAACTTAAAACATACTTACTTTAACCTTTGGTGAAACTCCTTCAGGGACTAACAAGTTTAAATGAGAAAAAAATTATTAATATGTAGGATTTTCTGTGCATTCCTCTCAATACCCAGTTCTGGTCACATAGGATGGAGCATTAATTCTCCTTTTTCTCTGTATCTTCTAATCATACATGAAAAGCTTATGCAATCACAAGAGGAATTCAAAACTTACACTGATAAGTCAGATGGGGTAAATATCTCTACGTTCTTTTCAGTTTCTGAGTACCCTTTGAATAGGGCATGGTGATAAAAATCTTTTCAGCTGTCTCATCCTTTAGTATAGGAAGGATGACACATCTGTATTCTGACACAGATGCCAGTAGTATGCCTACTTTATGTTTTCACTACACAAAATAAACCTTGCTAAGTAGCAAGGACAAACCATTAGTGTGATTACTACTAATAGTCTGCAACCTCTGCATATAAAAAACCTTCTCTAATTAGATTTGTCAAGGATGACAGAACATGTTTTATTTATTTTTTAAAATAATTATCACACTGATATTGTCAGCTTTGTTTACCACAACATTAGTATTTCAACAATTTATGATGATTATGGTTTCTTCTAATTAGAATTGAGATTTTGTTTAAAGTTTTCTACTCAAATAATTTAGAGCAAAAGCTGATGTAATTCCAGCTGATGTTAAACTTAAAAATGTAGTGCTGATATTCTTTCTGAAGAACTCCTGTTTTGTTCTTTTTTCTTAGGAGCTCAGAATAATTTCAGACTTCCAGAACTAAATTATTATAATTGATATGTGATAACCAAAGCTGTGTGTTCTTGTGCTGCCTCCTGGGCAGGCAGGAGCCAGCTCAGAGTTACACTGGTGGTGGTGCTGGTGCTACAACTTGAACTGTCAAGTTCTGTTGAAGGCCTCTTAGCTGCAAATTAGTGCCACAGATGCTGTGACTTTGCATCAAACCTGTGCTCTATGTCATTTAGGATTTATGAGCATCTGCTTGCAGATGTGAAAGGAGCTGGGTACAAGAGCACAGTCAGCTGTTCACACACCTATGCAGGAAAAGGAAACCTTTTAAAATTCAAATTCAAAACATGTTTTCTTAGTATGCCCCACCTTAAAATCCTTTAGTGTTTTGGCTAAGGCGAGAATGTGGTGAGGATGCTTACATTCATCTGTTAAGAAAAATTTGTGATAATATTCAGCTTGTTAATGTGAAAAGATGCAACTCTTTCATGAAATACTTCCAGGTGTGTTTAGTACTATCTCTGTTAGGAAGGCATTTCCTTCAAGAATTACTTTGTTGTGGTTCCTGACCTCATGGTGAACTTGTTACTACCTTCATGACCCAGAAAATACATTGCATTAACTCCCTTGACCAAACAGGATGGTCTGTAGTTTCTACCTTCTAGAGACTATGAAAGGCAGAAATTAATTTTAAAAACTGCTGCTTAAAGCAATCTTGCAAGCAATGGCTGTGATATGTAATACTTCTTTCTAAGAGTAGGATAATAATTTTCATTAATATTGCATGAATTTTCATGCCTACACAACAGTTATGAATAATTTGTTCCTTTGTAATCTCACCCCAAATTTGGTTTAATTCTTAAAAGTGTTAAGTCTGTTGCTATCACTATACGAATAATTGTAGATCCTTATTTTGTTGCAAACCAATTGAGAGAATGTGAGAAAAAAAAAAGGAGTCTCCTGGTCCCACTTTTGGAGAGAAAACTAAAATATTTTGGTTTATTTTTGAATTGGAAAATTGTCTTCAAGGCATTTAAAATACTATCAAAAGAAGACATACTTGCAAAATATATATTCAAAGGAAGAAGGAAAAAAATTTGAAGTTCTTTACTATTCCATGGTTAGCATTGAAATTTGAAAATTAATTTCTTACTAGTATTCCAGATAGTTTATTACAGACAGAAGAAAACTTTTCTTTCCAAAATTGCGTGTATACCAAAAATTGAGACTTTCTTTTTTAATGAGCAGTAATATTTTGAAAAAAAACAGACATAAATTTTTTGTTTATTTTTGAAAAACCAAAGTCTTTTTGCATTTCCATTTTGATATTTTCTCTTTTTTTTCTACAATAGAATGGGAAAAAAGCAAGACAAAGTGAGGAAAGAGAAAAAAATTGAAAGCAAAGTGGAATTAAAAATCGAAATTATAGAAAATTAAAGTTCTTTTGAAACTTTTTTATGCTACTGAATTTTATTTTGCAAATTAAATTAGTTTGAAAAAACTGTTTGATGTCTTGTTTCCAAATAAGTTGATTTTGATAGAAATACCTTTTTATAGAAATCTTTTGAAATCTAAATTCTTTGGTAATTTTTAATTCTTCTGGATTTTATCATAAACTGATATAAGGAGAAAATAATTTAAGTAGAATTAAAAATCATTGAGCAACTTTTTTTACATATAAAAAGCTTATTCATTTCCATTCATAACTCAACAGTTATTGAACCATTAAAGTAGAAATGTCCTTTCTATAGGCCATAGAATGTGTTCATTAGTTAGAATTTACATGAAGCCAATTAACTCATTACTGTTCACTGACAATATTTTTTTTTAATTGTTATTTTTTATTTAGCCTAAAAGGTATGCATTTTCTTGAGAGTCAAATAGTCATTTAGAGAACAGGAGACATTTTACATGCTATTCTTCTAAACAAAGACAATCATCAAAAGACGGTATGGTACTTAAATATTTAACTTCTGTTTCTTATTAAAAAAACAAACAACAACAACAAAACCAAAATTTTTAAAATAATAAGTAAACATAAACATATTTAAAAAGCATCTGCTGAACAGTAAGAAGTACAGACTTGAACTTCCCCAGGTCACAGTGATTTTTCAAAGTTCATATTTTAACTTTCCAACATACAGAAGAAAATAACTGCCTTCAAGCTCCGGCTGTTTCACAAAATTAACGTGCAATTTCCCAAGTTTACCTAAAACCTTAGAGAGGCAAGAGTTGTGGAATATGAATTTTCTAATATTTTTTAAAAATAAACCACAAAAAAATTGTTACCTGTAGGTTTCTCTGTGAGCTTGTTTCTTATCTTGCTTTGCCAACAGCTAGAACAAGTAGCATTTCTGTGATTATACACTGTAATTCCCAGTCTTCCTCTGTGTGCTCATCACTTCACCCCATCTCCATCCTTACTGAATTCTTTAGGAGTCTTTCATGAATGCAGGATAAGATTCTTATATTTGAGAGTCTATTCCCAAGGTATTGAAAACCAGAAACAAAAACCCTCTTCTTCATGCTACGAAATCCATTTTTATGTTACCTAGATAATTACTCACATGCCTGTAGCATTCCTACTCTATTTCAGACCAAGACAGAAAAACATTTAAAGGCTTTTTTTTTTTTTTCTAAAGGATTTCATACTGAAGTGATTCATCTTCTGGGGGAATGTTCTGATATTTTCTCAGGATATCTATGTGGTATTGATTAGAAAGCTAAAATTCTGTTCAATGCCCGATGTATTAAATACTTACTGGATTCCAACGTATATCCCTACATGACAGGTATAAATAGATAACAACTTATATTTATCTGAGATGAACAGACATCAAAGATATGAAGATCCTTGGAGGGATAGAGAAAGCTGTTTTCTGGCCCCTCGATGTAGACGAAGCTATGAGTTTGTTGTCCTGTAAATAAGTTTAACCATCGACAACGAACACTGCTATTGTTTTTTGATTTGCCTTAACTCTTTATGACACACTTTTTTCACATGCAAGCTTTCTGCATATACTGTCACCATTAATTTATAGGGGATTATCAGAGAGCTCTGAGAAAGATGATTTGAAAAAGATATACAAGGCATTACTGGCTGGTGGGAAGCTAGAACTACATATGATACTTTGAAAAATGTTGAAGTAGGTTTAAAACCTTTCTCTAAAAATGTATCAAACATAAAATATTTAATTTATGCATCATATTTCAAAGATGCTGTACTTGAGATGTGAGACAAATGCTAGTCTAGATTCAAGTAACCCTACAGAACTCTGTAGACTTCCAGAACACCTTGACTACATATCTTAGGCTTCTATAGGGTTTTCAAGGTTTGTCTTCTACAATTAGAACATCACAGAAAACCTGTGTTCAAATATTATTTTCTCCCTTTTTATTTTTTTTAATTGGCAGACAAATATAATCATATTCCCTGGTTTTAAAAGTTTTTCAGTCTATAGTTCTTTTGAAGTACCCTGAAATTTAATTTCCTCTTCCATTTCCTATTTTAGAATTTATTTTGAGGTGAAGCTTTGTACATTCTATCTTTTCATCTGCATCCTGAGCTGAAGTAATTTTAGGCATAATTGAGCCTAAAATAAACAAGTGTTCTTCTATAGATCTTTTGTTCTCTCTATCTTTATTTCACTGAATCTGGAAAGAAATATGTGTGAATGAGACACAGTCCAATGAACCTGTACATTTCAGTAGTTAGAATTAAAAAGAAAGGAAAATTACTATTAAAGTCTTTAGTTCAGAATTGAGACTGAGACGTACACTGTAATAAGCAAAGACTCTTTTCTCAATTTTTTATAGAGTTTTTACTCTGTTGATTAACTTTACGAATACATTGGTTAAATCCCAGAATTATATTATGGAAATTCTTTCTCGGCATTATTCATACCCGTTATCTGAGCAGTTATTTCTATTTTTTTCCTCTTCTGAACAATTAAGAATTTGCAGTTGATCTGATCCTGGATTGTCTAATTTAACCTTTATCAAATGGAGCCACCTTCAGGAAGGCCTGCAGATCTGAGAATATTTGTCATTCCACATCTCCTGTTGTGAAAAACATTCAGAAACTTGAGACAAAAAAAACAATGAGACACACTTGCTAATCCATAACCATGTTTCATATATCATAACTCTGTGTTTATCTGCATGAGAGTAATTTTAAATTCAAATTCCAAGCACTTTGTTATTCCTTGTGCAGGATTTGCTTGTACAAGCATAAATATAAATTCTTAAAGAAAATTGGATATAATACCAGATTTACCCAATAGAAAATTAAAAATGTAAATTTTAAAATGAGATGCAGGATTGTTTTTACAGTAAGAGCTTTTATGTTTTTACAGGCAGAAATAGTGAAATGGCATTCCACCACTGGGTAAGTAATAGAAAATATTATGTTAATGGAGACACAACTATTAATTATTTAATAGGTTAATTTCTTCATACAGTCCAACTGCTCCTGCCTTTCATAGAAAGATCTCAATATTTAGATAGATGTTGCTTAAAAGAATAATTTTGATTAGCTATTCATTAACAGTTAACTGAGAATGTCCTGCTGTGCCACTGAGTATCATCACTGGATAGTGACTAAGGGCTATTTTTCAAGTGAAAACTCCCTGTTCACAGTTGATTACCTTGGGACAAATTACTACTTCATGAAAACCTTTCTTATTTCTCTTTCAAAGTAAACATAACTAAAACTAAGAAAAAGATTGCTCCACCAAGAAGGAATGGAGAGACAGTGATGGGATAATACGTGGTATCCTTCCTCAGTTACAGGAATTACTTTATTTTTTCCCTTGAAGTTAAAGGAAAATAACTTTGTTTTCATTTTTACCCCAAAAAAGGTCTGTGACTGCCTTTCTGGAGCTTTAAATTTAGACAAGAAAACCATGTGTGTACTGATACCTTTCATCCTGTATTTGATTCCCGTGTGCTGCAAATTGGCACAAGGGGGTATAATGTAAGGAAGAGTTGAAAGAAGAACAAGAATGGGGAAATTGGGGATCTAACCATAGATATGGTAAAACAATATCTCAGTCGTTGCAAATGTGCCAACAAAATAGGATGAGAGGAGGACTTGCAACAATTCTCTAGTTAGCGGACTTGCAACAATTCTCTAGTTAGAGGACAACAACATAGTTTGATTTCTTGTCAATGCAGGGAAATGGAGGCAGCAACTTGATCATCTTTAAGAATACAGGAATATGGGAAAAAATGTCCCAGTTTAGCAGAATGCAGACCAAGTACCAGAGAGGAAGTTATGAGTGATTTCCCAGAAAAAAGGGCCAAAAATAATAGCTGGACTATATTTTCTACTTTTCTTTGTATTTTGGTTGTTTTACAGGGAGGTTACAGTGGATCCCCATAGAAAGAAATCAAAAAGTTTCATATCTCTGAGTGTTGACAAACAAAATGTATCTGAGAAACAAGAAGTACAACCAGAAAGAAAGATGAGTCCAGTGAAATACTGAAACAAATTTAATCAGAAATAAACAACAAAATAGACAATGACCAATGCAGGATGAGGATTGCCTGTTGCTATACGAGTTTGGCACACATTCTCTGCAGAGTTATAGAGTATGACCCACACGAGGACCTTTGGCAGTCATTTCCAAAGGTCAAACTCAAAGGTGGTCAAACTCAAAGGTGGTCAAACTCAAAGGAAAGACCATTAATTTCAAGACTGTCTGCCTTCCACTGCAATTAAAAATAATTGAGAAGGGAGAAAAGAAGTTATCAAAATCTTTCTTAAACTGATCAAAGAACACCAGATAGGTCTAAAAGAAGCAGTTCCTTGTAAAGGCAAGAGGATATGAGGAAACACAGTGAAAATGAACAAATGGCAACAGTAGCAGAAACAGAGAATTATAATCAAAACATTTCATGAGCACTTTACTGCTAGACTGAAATGCTCACACAGTGCATAAGATATCATATCTGAAGCAACTACAAATATAAGTGCAGCTTTAGTATCTAAGTAGTTCAGAAAGTTATTATCTGTCTCTACAAGCATTGATCAGAAATTTGATGTCATCAGCTTGTCATGCAGTATGAAAAGTATTCCAGAGGACTACGGAATAAGGACAGATAAAACTGTCTTCAATTTTTAAAAACCATAGAGTCACAGACTTGTTTGGGTTGGAAGGGGCCTTAAAGATCACCTAGTTCAACCCTCCTGCCATGGGGGGCTGTACTGTGTTTCATGGATCTCTTGAAATGCTTATGAGCAGTATTACAGGTTTTAATGACTTGTTTCCATACCTCTTTCCATAATCTGAGCAAATAAGCAATAAAAATGTTCCCCATCAGTTCTATCAAATACTACAAACCTTTCAGCAGAAGTCGTGATGATAAGGTGAACACGAACATAAGCTGATCCAGAAAGTAGAAGAAATAAATTCATGCCACTGTGTCCCAAGAAATGGACAGTGAATTAGTGTGTCTTGTACAAATGCTGTGCCTTGTTAAATGTTTAATTTTGTACTACAATGCTTTTTAACTTTATTCCTGAGATACACTATCAAATTACTTTATTCTGTTGCAGAATATGATTTTCTCCTGTTATTTGCACTTGAACATTATTAGTACCTTAATTAACCTCTTGATAAGTAAAGATGCTTTTCCTTCCTGATAAAAATTTCCTTTATCTTCTACCAACAACAGAAAAAGGAAAATTCTAAATTTGAAAATTTATGATCTGATTACAGTTTAAAAAAAAAAAAATTTTCACTTTAGATTATTTTGTATGATTTTTTCTGTCTTCCAGTGTGCAACTGATTAATTCTCACTTCTGATATAAATGGCCAGAAGTAACTTTGTACAACACGTTATTTCACAATACAGATTCCCACTATAATTACTCTGATGTTTCTTTTTGAGCAGGTGTCTTGCCCATGGATAGCGACTCACTGAAAAAAAATGCACAGCCAGATGAAAACAAAGCAGTACGTTGTGCATGAATGGCCACTGACTTGAACAGAACTCATTCAAGGAAGACTTTTCAGAGAAACTAGTACATAAAAGGCCATAACTTATGTCACATGTTATGGTCCAAGAGAACACATCACACTTTACTGGAGTGTGAATTGTTAAATTAAAAAAATAAGTCCCCCTAACTCTTTTCTCCCACGTAGAGTAAATCTGTTCATGCATCACAGTGACTAACTATTTAAGCCTGGTTTATTAGCAGAATTCTGTCCTACTTGGCTGCTTGGCTGATAGATCAAGCTCTTCTTCTGCAACATAGTCTCTGGATTTCTTTTCCATCCTACCAGACTCAGATCCCAAGGTTGGGTCCATATATTACAGACAAATAAATTACAGTAAATTAGCTCTGAAGCTTCAAAGGTTCTTTAAAACATTGCAGTTCTTCCCTATCACCCGAACAGACAACTTTGCAGAGGGCTGAGTTCAAAAGGGTCACGAACAAAAGCAAACCAAGCCATTTAGTACTTATACTGTGCCCTAGTGTAAATAAGTATATTTGTAGACGTTTCCGCTGTCATGGTGGGTGGACGTATTCCATGTAAAGGCATTTTGTACTTCTTAGCCTTCAGCTTTTTGCAGATGAGATCAAGATATGTTAAGAGGACTGATCAATGAATTTCCATCTGCCTCTTACTCTCCACATTCCTTCTTCAAACTCTAGAGCATTCAAGAGCAAGTGAATCTCAGTTGGCTTAAGGTAATTACTTTAGATCTGAGTCACAGAAATGTACATAGTGTTTGGAGAAGGATCTCATGGCCTCCTGACTTTGGCTTAGATGTCTGCATTCAGGCCAGTATGCAGTTCAGCACAAAAAAATTTTGTGAATCTGGCCCATGTGTGTTTTTGATAGACCTGTCATGCTTCAGCTGGAAGGCAACTGGAATTTTGAGATGACTGATAATGTGATAAAATTAATTTTGCAGTTCATCAGCTTATAAATTCATTAATTTTCTGTGAAAACAAACATACAATTTTCTCCGTATCTCTTCCAGTTAAACAGGAAATGTAGATGTTATAGAAAATTAACCATCTGAAAATTGTATAAACAATAAATGTAAGCCCTGCTGCTTTCAAAAGTAACTAATTACTTTGACTGGATAGCCTCCAATTATTAAAGAGCTAGTAAGGAGAAGCAGAGCGAGCTCAAGACAAGTAAAATAGCATCCTCCTTCAGGGACGATGGAAATTGCTTGTCCAGCTGAGACTACACAGTACCTACCTCCTACTTCCACATTTTTTTGCTCTTGTTGCTCTTGAGGGACTCAAGATAGGTAATGGTATACCAAAAATTGATTTTTAAGATGCCTAATTTCAGCAGACTAAATCCTTTCCTTGCTCGTATTCGAAATTTTGAGCTAAATTCTAAGGATTAATTAAAAATTAAGTCTAAGTAACTGATTTGTTCCTTAGTTAAAATCATGAGAATTCCAGATATTTAATTTTTTAATCACAAAATCTTAGAAATAATATGGCTTGCAGTTCTCAGAGAACATTTATTTCAGATGAGGTTTCTGCCTTTTTTTCTTGAAGACATTGGTCATATACCCTCAGTTTTTTCATCTCAGTCCTTTATAAAATGTGTCATTCTTTCCTGCACTCCTACTTTCTTGTTCTTTAGCCTTAGGCACACTATGTCCTTCATCTCACTCTCTGCATATATATTTACTCCACAACAATCAATTAAAGAATCAATTAATATCTTTCATAAAACCCCAGAATTTCCATACAAAAGCCTACCAAAAAAAAATGTCACTAGACAAAATGAATAGATGTAATTTAACTGGTCTGACCTTTACTAGAAGTAAATGATCCTGACAGCTAGAGGAAGCCTGAAAAAAAAGTAATGAAAAAATTGAATAGACTATGTAAGAAAATAACAGATGAACACATCTCTGCTGAAGTCATCAACACTTTCAAACACTTTTTTTCCTTTTCTGAGCTGAAAATGTACAGAAAAACACACTATTCAGCAGGCAAAAAAAAAAAAAATTAAAACAATCCTAAAAGTTCACCATTTTATAGTTCTGTGTGTTGTACTGTGGCAATAAGAAGGTCCATTCTAAATACTATTGCCAATACTTATCAGCCATAACCCTCAGTACAAAAGAAATAATATTTCTTATCATAAACATCACATAGTCCTGGCGTGCAGGAGGATGCTGATGAAGATGCTGACTCAGACTTTACATTAACCTGAATATTTTTTTTACAATTTGTTAAAAATTAGACACGAAATAAAATTAAGAGTTATGCAGAACACCAAACATTTATCTAGTTGTTTTCTTCCATACAAAAGGGAGTGGCTATCCACAGGTTTCTAATTGGAACAAAGGTAGATTTCATTACATTGCTAGGTTTCACTACCTTAGCTTTATTTCCCTCGTTGCTTAAGTTTTGATATATTTTGAGTGAAATGCTGATAAAAGGAAGCTAAGTCAACTTGCAATCAAAGTATGACAATGCTTTGTGGCAAGAGGTTGGACAGGAAATCTGCAAAAAGAAAATTCATTAATACATAATCTTTGCAGAAGTGGAAGTTTTTCTGAAAAATAGGTAAAGTTAAACCTACCTCAGGTAGCTGCTGAGTTAGGAGCAGATTCATATAACGATGACTAACGAATGAATGACTGGTTTCAAATAACTCATCACATTAAATTAGCATTGTTGTCTGTCTCTTCTGGTCCATACAGTACAAATACATATTTTCACTTAGAAAACAGATCAAATATTTTTATCTAAGTGAAAGGCATTCTTCCTTTCTATGAAGTATTTCTCTGAGTAGTTATTAAGAATAGGTGAAAGGCATGAGAAAATCAAATTACAGACTTAGCAAAGTAGATATCTTATAACAAGGGTTAGAAGAGAGGTCCTTCACAATAACCCTGGCAGAGATAAATTGCATACTTAAAAAGAAATTCACTTAAGTATTCTGTACATGGAGTCCATCAAAAGCAGATTTTCTCAGTTATATTTTCTCCTTTTCCTTTCTTTAGAGAAGGATAGAAGATCCACTAAAACTGATTATTTTTTAACCACCAAAGACTATAATGCTGTTGATTTTGAAAAGAGCAATTAGAAATAAGCATATTTTTCTAAAATTATCGCTAGTGACTAATTTTAAAATTAAAAAAAGAATTTTTCAAGTTCACAGGATGGCATTTTTTGCAATAGAATAACAAAAAATTAATTCTAAATTTAACAAAGTTTTATGTGGTTAACTGGGAAAAAAGTTTTTCTGGTTATTGTATAAAAGCCAGATCAAACCCTTCACAACCAAGTAGAATCGTATACCATGATGTGCAAAAGTCCAGGTCAACATGTAGGGGGTGGAAAATGAAGTACAACACAAACTGAAGAGAGGTGACTTGCAGATATTTGTCCATGAAAATGTGAAAGGACTCACACTGTCAGGGTAGTATCTCCCAGGCAACCGCTCCTTAGACAGAAATAACAACAAATACACACTGTGACTGCTATCTGTGGCATATTGATGATACTCCATTTCTTTATTCTTTTACTTGGCTAGAATATGTATTTCTACTCTAAATATGAACGTGCTTTGTAACTGCTCAATATTTAATCATCTGCACAGAAAACACAAATAGAACACAACCAGCTGTATACAATTTACATCTTTTCATTATAATAATCTTAGAAAACTGCTATCCAGTCCAAAATGTAAATGGGAGAAAAGAGTAAAGTTCATATACACATGGAACAATGAATATAACACACATATATAAATATATACTTGTGTCAGTTTATATCTACAATATAGGTATATCTGAGATACAGTTTTATATACATATATATATTTTCACTTATGTATATGCTCATTTATGTTAATCATGTGTGTGCATATATGCGTACATGCACACACACAAACATGCCTACATATTTATTTATGTATTTACTGCAGATACACAGAAAAGTTGAAGTTGGAAGGGTGATCATCTCTTACAGCCCTCTTTCTCAAGCAGAGCCTCCCAGAGCCAGCTGATCAGGCTCATGTCCTCATGATCATGAATACCTCCAAGGATGGAGATTCCACCACCTCTCTGAGCAATCTGTGCCAGTACTTGGTCAGCCTCACAATGAAAAAGTCTTTCCTGATGTTCAGACAGAAAAGTTGCAGTTTGTGCCCATTGGCTCTGGTCCTGTCTCTGGGTGCCACTGAAAAGAGCCTGGCTCTGTCCTCTCTACACCTTCCCTTCAGATATCTCTATACATTGATGAGATCCCCCCTGAGCCTTCTCTTCTTCAGGCTGAACAGTCCGAGCTCTCTCAGCCTTTCCTCAAAGGAGAGGTGGTCCATCCCTTAATCACCTTTGTGGTGCTTCATCAGGCTCTCTCCAGTACATCCATGTCTTGTACTGGAAGCTCAGAACTGGACACAGCACTCCACATGTATCTCGCCAGGGATGAGTAACAGGGAAGCATCAACTCCTTCAACCTGCTGACTGTGCTTTGCCTAATGTAGCCCAGGTTTCCATTCGCCTTATTAACTGCAAGGACACATTGCTGTAAATATATACAAACTTATATACATATGTTCTGATTTATCCTGTTCTTGATAGAACAGATTAAAAAAAGGATTTAAAAAGTTTATATCTTACATGGAATAATGTGTTGTATTTTTCTCTTCATGAAATATAAGATAGTTTAGTATGTCATTATTTTTTTCAAAGTGTCATCTCTTTTATAGAGACACATACACTCTGGTTTTATTTCACTAGATTTTTACTCACTGGCAGTATGAAGTTAAATAACATCTTTAATATTCAGTTTCCATCAAGCAGGCTAAAACATCCTTTGGAGAATGGAAATCTAAAGGGAATAGTATGTACCTACCAATTTTTCAATCTTACTGGAGCTTGGAACTCAGCCCAGATTTATAGTGATTAATTCTCTGAATCCAAATGTGCCTAAGCTTCACTTTAACTAAAATTAAGTATTCAGATTCTCAATGGCACTTAGGAGCTTTCAATCAGTTTAAATTAAACTTAAATAGAAGCTAGGAGCTTAAGTGACTTTGTGAACCTGTGTGTAGGTACCTTACATAGAGACTAAGAAGGTGAAATCCCTGTCTTTCTGTCCAAATGCCCCAGCATCAAAGACGTTGCATCTATATTAGGAGATTTTGCAGACTAACGTTCTATTACCCCTTATATTTTGAGATATGCCAACACATCAGTTTATTAAAGTTTAAAAACCTGAGAGTTTTTCTGCCAAAATTCCCCACTTAGACTGCCCCTGTGCACACTGTCAGTGCAATAGCCCTCAGCCTAGTGAGCGAAACATGAATGAAGGAACAAAAGACCTAAATTTCAAGCTCTCAGCAATAGGAGGTCTTGTGAACCCTGATCTTCTGCTCCCTGGGAAAGTTCATCAGGACTCTGAGTAGAGTGGTTAGTAAGAAAATAATAAACTCGATTCAAAAATGGTACCAAAAGAGGCAGTTCTGGGTTTTTTAGATAATGTTTGAGTAGATGAACCTAGATTTTAAACTTCTTTTGTGCACTTGGACTTTTCACCTCCACTGTTTCTAGAAGCCAAAATACTGTCCAAACCTACCTCATACGAGACCTCTGCAGCCCTGTTGGGACACACATGCAGAAAGGAGCAAGACTCCTGCGGACAAGGAGACACTAGGCAAGCGTTACCTAGCTCTACAAGCAAAGGATGACAGTACATCCCATCTTGCAACCTTGGGTTACAATTTTTCTTTAAGGAAGAGAATCTAAGACTTTGTCACTACCAATCCCTTAGTAACTGCAACTGGACTTGACATCAGGCTTCTTCCCTTTCTTAAAAGCATAATCTCACACTTTGTCATAATTCATAGCCTCTAAAGATCTGACAGAAATTGTCCTAATCCTAGTTTTTTTGAAAGCCTGATAAATTGATGCTATGACAACTATACCAGTGAAGTTATAGATTAACAAATCCCAGACTGAGGTGAATTTTTCTTTTACTTTTTGCATGGGTATTCTAACCAGAGGACTTTTATTCAAAAGGTAAGTCAGTAGGTGAAAATCTGAACTGAAAAACTTTTACTATATGTGCAAACTTTCTCATATGGGACAGGGGATGATGAACGTAGCCCAGCTTCTGAAAAATACTTCTATTCAAAAGTAACATAGCATTTGTTTCCCCTTTCTTCATAACTCAATAAGAAAGGCCTATTCATTTTGCAAGTCTCACAGAAAGAACAAGTGTGGATTGGATTTGCCAGCTGTTCTTCATTCAAAAATCCCCAGAAGCTAATGTTTTCAGACAGGAACCACTCACAAATAGAAAACTTCCCTTTTAACTATTTTTGTGGTTCAGGTTTGTGTTTAATTCAGTTGAGTGCAAGATTAATGCTCTTATTTTTTTCTTGTGACCTTTATGTTTTCAATAAATGAAGATCTGTAATGCATTCTTCTAGTCAAGCACAGCTTCTACCCACGGTGTAGAGGTGTGCAAGTTAATTAGCTTTCATGGTTTAAGTCAAGTGAACCTGAACCGCTGCTCTATTTCTATTCATCATTCTACAAAGCATTCACAACTCACTAGCTGTGTCTCATGCCAGGTACTTCTTTCAAGTGGCCTCATGGTGTTTGCCATGTCCGAGTGCACAAGGAAAGAAAGACACACAATCTGGATGGTTGCAGTAGAGCTAGAGACAATGGCCGTGGTTGTCCGTGGCTGAACTAAACAAATTCACAAATTGTTGTCCTGCTTCTGGTTGAAAACTCTGTATTAAGGAGATTTTCCACAGGATGGATATGCTGATTTTTATCTATTTCAAGGTTTGGCTCCAATGAGGACTCACAGCAGCAACTCAAGCTGAAGTGAGTAGGTAGTCAGAGAGAAAGTAACAGTATCAGTATAAAATCCCACTAGGCTGCACACAGCACATTGCAACACACAAATGTGGAAGATAAATGAATTTCAGCGTCACAGATTGTTACTCACATTTAGCTGAAACCTTGTATTCCCTAGTGACCTTTTCTACAGTATTTCACAGGACAGATAACATACCAGATCTCTGGCTACCATCATTACTATCTTCTTGCAGCTATGGGCAGGCAGAAGAAAAGCCTTTTGAATAGTGTTACCTTTTTAAGATACAAGGTGGGAGGGAACAGCAAAAGCTTGGTAGAACATCCCAGCCTAGCTTAGTGGTCCGTAGTATTTGGGTGTACTAATTCCTCCAGATAGAAACTGGAAATGAATGCAGAGACCTCTAACATTGCCTTTTTAATCAGTTATTAAATAAGGTGTAGGTGTTTCAACATCTGAAATGCCCTTAGTGAGTCACAGGATTAAATTTACTCACAGCCAGTAACCAAAGATGCAACCTTGAAGAGGCAGCAAACTGACAGAGACACAGAGTAATATATTTCCCAGGATTCCTTGTGCCAGTGCTGGTACCCTGGAAAGCAGGGTTTCTACTGCTGTAGAGGGACAGTATGTGTCTACCTTGGAACTCAGTCCATAAACAGAATTCAGTCTCCATTCCTCAGTTCTGTAACACCATTAATTCTTGGTCATTCATTTAGCAGTGGCCCTTCCCTTCACCATAGACAGTTCAGTCCCATCTAGGCTTTTGCTCTTTAGAACAGCAAAATTCTTGGTCTGCATTACTGAGAAGCTTAAACTGCTGGTGAGCTTTTTTATTCTCCCCAACGGAGTCTGATAATTCTTTTATTCACTGCACAACATTTCTTTCTTTTTTTTTCTTTGTCTTAAAGCATAGCAGCTTTGACAACTACATAATGTCCCCGTGTTTAAAAAGTGCTCGTTATAGACTTCCTTTGGGAATTTCCAAGTTTTATTCTTACTAGTCATTTACTGCCTTTAAACATGCAATATTTTTTGATGAAAAGAGAGTGTTTGAGATAATGGGGGAAAAATTATTATCTCCATCTTACTTTGCAGCTCTTTCTGCCATCAGAAATGAAAAACAAGGATTCATATTACTAAACTTTACTAATATGATCAAGAGTTCCAGAACAGAACCTTTATTTTAAGTGAAACTCAGGAGACTTAGAAGAACCAGCTTCTCATATGTCCAATACTTCTCCCCCTAATCATTTTTGTTGCTTTTTACTGGGCTCTACAGTTTCTGAATATCTTTTTGGTACTCAGAGAGGAGAGGTCCAAGTATGTCCTGCAGCCATCTGTTAGACTCTACTGCAGCCAGGGCACACCATGGACTCCCATCCAGCAGGTCCCCACACCGTTTTCTGCAAATTTGTCGCTGAGCTGGTCAGCTCACAGCCTGTATCAGAATACAGGGTGGTCCAAGGTGCAGGACTTTGACTCTGGTACTGTTGAACTTTAGGTGGTTCTTGCTGGCCACCCCTCCAGCTGCCTGAGGTTCCTCTGGATGGCACCCATGTCCTCCTCCAGCGTATCACTTGCTCCTCCAAGAAGGAATGCTGGAAATTACTCCTTACCCTTTTGAAAAATACCAGTTTTTTAATATCGAGGGCAGAAGGTACTGTCTATTTTTATAGACAGGTCTTGTCTTATGGGATGATTAACAGGTAACTTCATTAAATAAACCATCTCTTGCTTGTGATTTTTTCATGCATTATTTTTGTAAAATTCAGAAGTAGGGACTGTTAAGAGCAACCAAATCAACAGACCCCAATATCCAGAAGTATTCTTCCCCAGCTGGCATGCTGGATGTGAGGCAGATGCTTTTTCCCATTCACAAGAATGGCTGACAGTGATACTGAACACAAGGATGTAAATATGCCTTAGAAAACTTTACATGAGGATTGACCAGTCTATGCCTTTCAGTGTGTGTAAAGAATAGAGATTTACAGAACTAGCTGGTGCGTTCACGGAACAAACTCAGCACTGTGCATGAAGTCCTGAGAGCATCAGTTTCCCAGGAAAGGTTAATCAGTAGAGGGACATTACTGAAATACCCATTACTGTTTCTAAAGTGATGGATAGACACATCTGGTTAAAGGACCCTTGTACGCTACTTTCTGTATGGTGCATATTGTCTTGCATTATCCACTTACATCTACTAGAACTGTCAAGCATTCATTTGTGCAGCATGCTTTTGTGCCAATTATTTAACTTTAACCTCTTACAAACCTACTGTTTAAAATGCTTTAGAACTTACAATATTTAAAATGTCCCATTGAAAATAAATGGATGATAGAATTGTAAAATCATAGAATGGCCTGGCTTGGAAGGGACCTTGAAGATCATCTGGTTCCGACCCCATGCCATGGTGAAGGGCACCTTCCACTATAACAGTGTTACAGGCAGAATGGGAGCTTCAGACAAAGTATAGTAAAGAAGTTCTCCCATTGAGTCATGAGGTGCAGAAAAGACCCCCTTGCTTTCTAAACTCCTTCTCAGAGAGGAGTCTAGGTGTGGCTGGATCCAATCTTAGCCTCACTTTGTCAGCAGTTTGTGTCTAAAGGGTTATATAGTTGTAATTGAACCTTTGTACAACTTTGTCCCACAGGATTAAGATGGTAAACCAAATATATTTTTATATATATATACTAAAAATTTTATGCTAATAATTAAACTATCTTAATAATTATTGTTTACTACACAGTATGGATAGCTATAGCTCCTAGGATAGTGCACTGTTATTGAAGCAATTATATTAAAGCAATTATATTGAAGCAATTATATTGAAACTATTATATTAAAGCTAGCGAAAATAATTATGAAGTCAAGATTGATGTTACTCCCCCATACTAACAACCATGGGCAAATCTCTCACTCAGCCTTGAGGACTAACCTTGAGAGACATCCTCAGTCAAGGGAAGAACTTACATACACACTTCAAAAAGTCCTTGTGACCTTTTTGATATTTTAAATACATGAAAATATAAGGTAATTGAAGTTTAAACAGACAGCAAAGACAAATTTTATTGCATGGTATGTAAACATGCACAAACTGCATTAATGCATGCATTAGACATCCTGTAATACCAGTAGAAATTTTTGAAAAATGGTTCTGTAATATTTTCAGCAGATATATTTGGGAAAGCTTACATTTACACCTGCTAGTCATTTTTTTGCTGTCTTAAAGAAGTAATAGGTGTAAACCAGAAAAAAAAAAACAGTCAGTAAGGCTTTGCTTTTCAGGAGCAACAAAAACAAATATCTTTGTCACTGATTGAGTGAAATTAATCTTGCAGTTGGATTCGTGAATGCTCTTCCCAGTAACTAAAGAAATGTGGCACTCCTGAACCTTAGTATAATTTAGAAAATGTATTTGTTTCATTAGTTTTTTTCCATTCATACTGATTAATTATAAAAATTTTGGTAATGGGGTTTACTTGAGTTATCCAAGTAAAACTCGTAATTCTTTAGCAAGACAGTTAAAAAAAAATCAAACCAGAGAACTGGTTAATTAAAACCATTAACAACTCAACAGTATTCAGATAAATAGCAAAGGGATTTCCACACATGAAAATAACTTTAATGTGGCATCTTAATGTGACTCTTAACAGTAATGCAAACATTGTTACTTCATTCTAGTTCTTCAGCAGCCATGCAGCAGTGATCTAAATTCTCTGGCAGGGAGCAGCCTTCACTGAGTTATGTTTTAGGAATTATGCAAAGTGAAATACAATCAACTCTCTTATCTATAGTTGCACTTAACAAAATACAGTTTTATTTCAAGCTCCACCTTCTACAGAGCACTTGTCAGTCATGTTAGTTTATGGTACTTTGGAATATGTCAAACAAAGATTTGAATATGCCTGAGGCATGTCACATACTAAAATGCTTCCATTATGAGCCTTTCATAATAGCTGGATTTTTTTTTCTTAGAACAAAATTTAACTATTACTTTAAGACTTCAAAATGCCCTTTTTAATCCTGAAATTATAGACAGTCAGCTGTGCCATAGCTGCACATTCTTCCCCCCCCATGATAATTAAAATGAATATATATTGTCTAATAATAATTACCTATTTCTATGGAAATACCATGCATTTCTTAATGTGAAATGGAGCGCAAACATCAGTTTATGTTGTCACTTCAGATTATCTGACATCTATTGTCTCACTGTGGTATATGATATCTGCCATCTCTGAAGCTATTACACTTATTTAAAATACTGCCTGCTCTTCACTTTCATCCAGGAAATATATTCCTGGATTGTCAGTACATCTTGACAATCGTACAAATAAGTTAGATGAGTTTTGGGAACTTTTTGTTCAACCGCTTTGCTTCTGCAGAATCTTTGAAACCTCTTGGGTATCCAGATTTTAAGAGCCAAACCTCTTGACTGGATTTAGAATAAGAAAGCTCAACTATTACCACAGCCTGATGGAATTTTCCTTTTCTCACAGGCTCAGGACTAGACTGCAGGTGTTCAGATCCCATTTATTAGAGCTAGGAGAGCTAAAAACATCTCTCAGAGCATCTGGTAAAAAGTACTTAGCAATGTGCACTTCCTGACAGCGTTGCCACTCCTGGGAGTTGTGTCACCAAGACTAGAATGTGCTCCTCCAGGGTCACTGGTGGCTTTTCCAAACCCACTCTTTCAGATGGGATTGGTTGTTTTGCAGAGCAGCTCAGCAACTCAACCAACTGTGCCAGGAAAGTCTTTCTTACTGACTAAATACCAAAGTGAGAGACTGAATTTAAAGATTATAATTTTATATACAAATTGAGCACACATACAACTACAAGTATGCAATGATTCCTGAGGGCTTCAGTGTAGCTTCCTAAGTGGGAATTTAATCACTTAATTCCTGAGAGCTCTTCTTCCCTACTTAAACCTACTTGTTTTCTTGAAATTGTGTGCACTGTCTCTTGGATCCTCAGGATTATTCTCAGATAAGTATTGGTAAAAGTTTGTCTGAGCCTAAAAAACAACTTTTTAATGACTGTCACTTTATAAAAAATAATTAGAATTAATAATTTTATTTATCCTTTGGTTGTACGGATATCTGATCTGTAGAAGATCATTTATTCTTTTTTTATTACTATACAAAAATAACCTCTTGTCACAGTATTTCTATGCTATACATTCCTGTAGCTTTCTTTTTTTTCCTTCTTCTTTCACAGAATTTAAAAGTATGAAAGCTAGTCTTTATCTTCATATATCCCAGTATGAAAACTAGTATTCATTTTCTTCATGTTTTTCACCCAGAATAAGTTTATTTTAGTTGCATCTATTTTCTCGTTCTTTATTCATGAAGGAAAACATCTATCTTAAAATGATGGTCACAGTTCTGATGCTTAAATCAACAGCTAAAGAAAAAGACAGTCTTTTGGTAGGAAGGTTAAATTTGCAGAGTTGACCTGAATAAAGATAAGGAAAAGTTTGTTTTGGAATTGTTGAAGTTGTGAGATGATATAACTCTGACCACACCAAGGCTGGAAGGTTTTTTGAAACAATAAGATAAGGTAGAGAGAAAAAAAAGTTTAAAGAGGCAAATATACAGGAAGTCTCCAATCCAAAGTCTAATTATGAGCATGGAAAGACTAATTTTATCTTAAAATAAAACAAAACAACAAATTATATACCTCATTATAACATTTGAAAATGTCACTACAGGAAAAGAAAATGAGAGCAAAATTTTACCCTTGAGGTCCTATATTTCAAAAATATACTTATTTACCAAAAATATATTTGTAAGGGAAGCTGCGCACACACACACACACGCACACACGGAAAGAGTTGATGTTCTGGAAGAAATGGATGATATTATGTGGTATGGATGAAAGGTATTTGAAAAATAATTTGGATTTAAGATGATTGTCTCATTTTGTTAAAACAACCTGAGCTCAGTATACATACACATAAAAACATATATCCATATTTAATTTTCCCTGAGAGGAAAATTAAAAATTCAAAACACTTTTAACAATTGCTTTCTTTTAAGTCTTTAATAACTCACCAAGACTGTTAAGCAAGCTAATAGATCAAAATATTGATCAATAATGTAATAGGTTCTATTTTCATTTTGTTCTTTCTCAGATGATAACTGCATATTCACTTCTTAAAGCTTATCATGTTTAATACTAAACACCATCAGAGCATGCACTTTTATTCTTCCTTCTTCACTGCTTTAACAGATAAAATTTTAAAGCCAGCCAGATTCAGGAAGAAGTGTAGTTTTTGCAGAAGTTTCCTGGTGTACTTGATTGATATTTGAGCTCTTACGCCTGAGGTTGATATCCTTGGACTCTGGAGATTCTGCAATGCAGACAACAGCAACCAGGGTAAGGACCATAACTTCTTATCACACAGTAAACAAACATTTTGAAAGTTCCTTTATTATTATTTTTTGCCATTTTTTCAAACAAGTAAGATTAATTATCTAGTTCCTATTTGCCTCATTGACTGTAGAAAGGGCCCAGATGACTTAAGGTAGAGGTCTCTTTATAGAGTTAAAGTTCCAACCCTCACAGTTTTTTATTTATCTTGTCTTTATTTAAGCAGTAAGTTCTTAACTTGAATCCCACTTTCATCTACAAACTAGGTAGAGCAGTGTGGGAATTTTAAAAAACATTCAATTCCTATGATGAAAGGTACTACAGAAGGGCAAAGATGTTATCATCCTTGAATACATGTCTGTAGCTTCTTATAACATATTTGATATGTCATTATTTCTAATCTTGTTGCTCTTTTAGTCTCAGATGACATCTTTGATGTTAACATGATTTACTGCTGATGTTATTTAATATGCATGTCTCTGTGCTACCTTTCAAAAACAACTGATTGATTTCATGGTGTTCTTTGATCAGTGTTCTTTTGTCAATAGTTAAACTATTAACTTTCACAAACCAATTAATTTTACAATAAATAACTTTAAATTCCTTCTTCATGCCTGTCTCTGTTGACCTATTAAGATGCTCCATATTACCAGCAAAGTATGTTCTGAAAAGTCTGTCATGACTTCAGGTTAGAAGGGAGAGAAATCACAGTGAGGAGAAACAATCTTTCACTATATTTTCAACTAGATATTTCAACTTGCTTTGAAGTTGAATTTATGACAGATAAGAAAAAGGACTGAAGATCTTGAAACGCCTTCAATGCACAAAGAATGCTCTGTAAGGACAGAGTACTCACTTCAGTATTTTACCCTGGTGTTAATTTCTCATAGCATTTATTATTTTTTATGTAACTTTTAAAATATTCTCACAGTAACTGATATATGAAAGTTAAAACAACGATGATTTTATCCAAATATATCAGTAGTTTTCAATATTTTTAATGTATAGGACCCTAGAAATTTTCAGGCAAGCTGGGAGTATTTTTAGAGACTCCATGTACACAGGATCCAATATTGTATATATTATTTTTTTTCCTTTTGATATTAGTTCATTTCACAAAATGTCAGGAATATAGAAAAACAAAATTGTAAATGATTAAGCTTATCATCATTACCCATTGTGGATATAATTTTTTTAGACAACTATTTAATAATTAAATAGGGAGTTTTTTTAAGTATTTACTCTGCTCTTGACAAGGATTTTACAGTTCTGCTGTTTAATATATTGTTGTATTTTAGCACAGGTTATTAGAGTTTGCTGCAATATAGCATTTCTATTCTTCACAATAATTGGATTTTTGAGGTGGCAGGAAACTCCCGAGGGAGTTCCTGCACATTGTTTCATTCTCAAAGGTCTGGAAGCTGGTCAATGAGGTGGGTACCTGTGGGGAGATATTTCCATGATGCCCTAGGAAAAAGAGCAGAAGGCCAATCAAATGCTAACCCACTCTCAAGTGAGTTTCAGAAATATACTGTATCCCTGTAGGACCTGTAATTTTATCATTTTATTATTATTATGCTATAGTGGGAAATGATCAGTATTAGGTTTTGATATTTGAAAGCTGGAGGCTTCTGAAGAAAGAGGCTCCATCCTTCTTCCACCATGAAAACTGGGAAGTACTTTACCAGCCATGGAGACATGAAAAAACTTACTACTCACATAGTACTGTCTAATCTATAAGTTGTCACCAAAGTTGGCATCCAAACCTAACCTTGAAGACTCATTGCTCACATTTCACATGTGGAAGGAACAAGATAAAGCAATGGAATCTGGTAATGCTTCTGTTGCAACATCTATTGCCCTTTCAGTTGAAATAGTTACAAATATTCTATGACTACACAGGTAAATGCTGAGATGTCTTGGCTATATTTGAACATCTGTTGAGTTCCAAAATTACTAAGTATTATTCATCATCGAAAAAACCCCAAAACCCACTATCCAATACAGAAAGATTGTCTCCAGGAAAAACAACTAAGCAAAGTGAAAATGCAATATTTTGGTACTGCTTATGTTCTAAAATAATGCAGTACCCAGTATTTTGCCTTCAGTGAAGCAAGTCAAGAGCTAGATCAGCCAATGAGCAATCTTTCATTTAAACTGTCTTTGATTCTCCAGTTTGCTGACAAGGTCAAACATGCTCACTTGCTCAGCTTTCCAAGAGCACTCAAAGATGACAGATATTTTTATGGTGATCACATTCATTGACACATTTTCAACATGGAAAAAGGCAAATGCAGCTCTAATTATGAAACATTGCATTAATCTGTAAATATATTGGGACCTGGAGTCACAGCAGGGAGTAGCAAGGAGTCAAAATGGCTTCAAGACATTTGCAGAACAGTATGGAAGTCATTTCACCCTGTTAATATTTTGAGAAAACATGTAAGAAAATGATATTGCACAGTTGAAAGTAGTGTAGTACAGAAGCCAATGGCTTAAGTCTTTAAAATTAGAATCAATAATTAATTTCCAAGCATAAGGGTCTGGTTCCATCCCATCTAGCTGTACAGTTTTAAAATACTGCTTAATTAAGTATCGTAATTCCTTATAGATTGATTATCCTCAAAAGCTGGAAAAGGGGAAACATTTCAGCTGCCATATGAATATTATCAGATTGTTTCTATAAACACAGGATCATCCAAATTTAGGATGTTAATTAAGCTTTCTAGTGAAAGAGTGCAATACTGGGTAGATTCAGGTTTATATTTCCACTACGAATCTCATACCTACATGTCACATAGGTACATATGCTTCATATACAGCACACAGAAAGAGGTAACGTCTCAGATGGGCTGTTCAAAAATATCAGAGGTTCTGTGAGGAAATGCCAAACAAAGAAGGAGGGTAAAGCCACACTACAGGAGAAGGCGATAGTGTCACCATCACACAAAGATGAGAGGCCACAACTGTGTTTCCTGCTTGAGAAGACTCAAGCCCGTATCATCTGTTTCCTAGCAGAATGTCCCATCCACCAGGGCACACAAAGGAGACTGGGGAAAGGGATCTTCACCCTGATTCTCATGACTTGGAGTCAAGAGAGAGCTAAGGCAGGAGAAGCTTGATACCAGGAAAGCAAAAACAAACCAGCGACTCTGTACTTTAGTGACTGCACTACAACTCCTTCAGAGGTTGCTTGCAGAAGTGGATAAGAAGGGGTGAGTGGGAAAGGGTTACTGCTTCCTCCAGAACTTTGTATAATTCTATTAATTAAACCAGAATCCAAAAAAGGCCTGCAATGCAGAGTTATGCTAATAGCATAGGGACACAGGGACCTCCTCCTACTTTTGGTATGCAGTAACCATTATTCAGTACTCTCAAGACACAGGGTGCTGAGTTCTGAGAAGCTGAAGACTGGCACAATTTGCTAGCATTGTGCTTTAATATTGATTTACGCTTCCTTCACCTCAGAAATAACGGGAATTTAAAAGTGATAAATGGTTGTAATACATCATGGTCTGACTTTTTCTTTTTTGGAATTCTCTTTGTTCTGTAGAATATTGTGAGAAAAATTGCAATTATACAGGCTTTAAACCTTGCCTGCAGTGAACAACCCTTTTGAATATTAATGAGAACACATACACAAAATAAAATTTCAGGCAAAAGGTATGATTGGGCTAAAATGAAAGCAAACAATTCTTTTGCTATAAACAAACATGCCAACAGTCTTCCATTGCTTATAATAAATAAATCAAATAAGCAAATGTAATAAATGACTAATATTAAAAATAGTTTTTTAGAAATAAGTAGAAAACCCAGATAAATAAGATTATGTTCTGCAAAGTGTTATATACTCCCACCAGCAAAATCAGCCATGAGAGAGAGTTTACTGAAGAAAAAAACAGGTTCATATGGTAGGCAACATGACATTAAAGCAGGACAGCAACGGCACATTGCACGTAGTAGCAAACTTGCTTGTGGTAGTGTCATAGGTTAAAGCAGCTGCATAAACTACAGCAGCTCATTTAGTCTTGGTTTTTCCTACAGCTGTAGGTAGAGCCTGGGACTGCAAGTTGTTATTTGGAGAAACTACTAAGATTATCAATTTCCTGGAGCAGTTGCAGAGTCCCGGGGTTGCATTTCCTGTCTGAAGTGCTGAAATTACTTTTTTTGTGAAATTTCATAAATTTTTATTTCAATCTGATTTGGATGTGACAGGTAGCACTGCTTTCTGGTCAGTGCCTGTATAGGCACTCAGGAATACATCAGTATTTACTTTCCAGCAGTACAGACAACATAACGTTTTGAAGCATGTGAAGGATAATGCAGGTTAAAAGGTTATTCCCATGCCATTTATTGAATAATATCCTGTAAAAGCTTTGATTTATCACAGAGATAGTGTGCAGTCCAATCCATTTATTTTATTTCTACCATTTTGTACTATTTATTTAATCCTTGACTACTGTAGATAAATACAAAAGGTAGTTTTGGGCATCTGTATTTTAATGTTGACATGATTACATGTGACTACAGTGAATGAAGTCAAGTGAAAAATGTTGTTGATATTAAACAAAAGAGAAATTCCTCTAGCAACATCTGGGATAAAGTGAAGATTGCATAACTTAAAGCTGTCTGTGGTCACATTGAATTTTCATTCTGTCTGCTAAACACACTTTATCACCCTGTAGTGAAGTTTGTGAATCCTGCTCTGTAGAGTTGCTATGGAAATAGTTAGACATTTGTCATCATACTTCATGAAGCCAAAGATCTAAATTCAAAAGAGACCTCCACACACCATGACTACCATCTTCTACAACTCATCCTAATACAGACAGTCTGAGACTTTTTATTACTTCATGTTGCTTTAACAATGCAGTTTTATGTGGTATATCCCTGAAGATGTCAACAGTGACACTGAAACTCATCTTTCCAGAGTACACTCATTATATTTTGCAATATTAAGAGATACTTCACTACCTTTGGGCCAGTACATTGTGGTTTTATAGGAAAAAAAACCTTTTTGTGTATTTTTTTTTCTATTTCTGAACTATTTTTGTAAGTATGTAGTTTCTGAAAATAGTACTGTACTACAAAAATAAAAGAAAGGGGAAAGTATCATGGAGGGAAAGAAAAATATTTCATGTGATGAAAACACATGACATTTTGAAGCAAGACTTTTGGCTTTGAAAAAAGACTCTTAAAATAAATCTGAGACAAGTATTTTCAGTGTAAAACCAGGTCTTTTATTGATGTTATTAAAATAATTTTTCAATTGTCCTTGGTTGATAAGTTAATTTGTTTCTTTCCAGGGAACAGCAAACAATGGGGTAGAAAGGAAGGATGGAGAGGGATAAAATTCAGTGATGTGAAGTATGCTATGCATAAGTCTTTATACTTTGATGTGTTGTGTAGCTTGGCAGTTTATGGCATGAGAGCAAAACTGAATCCCTCAGTGGACACTGGAGAGATTGCTCCTTACCATAGAATAATGGGATGGTTTGGGTTGGAAAAAATCTTAAAGACCATCTAATTTCAACTTCCACCATGGGCAGGGATGCTTTCCACTAAACCAGGTTTCTCAGAGCCTCATCCAACCTGGCCTTGAACACTTCCAGCAATGGGGCATTCACAGCTTCTCTGGGAAACCTGTTCCAGTGCCTCACTACCTCGCAGTAAAGAATTTCTTCATTATATCTAATTTGAACCTACCATTTTTCATCTTAAAGCCATTCCCCCTTGTCCTATCACTACAAGCCCTTGTAAAAAATCCCTCTCCATCCTTTTTATAGGTCCCCTTTAGGTACTGAAAGACCACAATGAGGTGTCCCCAGAGGCTTCTCTTCTCCAAGCTGAACAACCTCAACTCACTCAGCCTGTCTTCATAGCAGAAGTGCCTCCAAAAAAACTCTTTGAAAGAAAACTGCAGAGGTACTCCCAGGGTCACTGAAGTTAATAATGGGAACTGTATGAACAGTCAATCTGCTCCAGACCCACTCTTAAACTTTGGGCCCTCACTACTTCTGTAAAAGCCAGATCTTATCCCACGTATGCATGGGAACTGACAACTATATGAAGGAGAAGCCTCACATTGTTATTTTTTCCCTCACATAGGTAAAGAGGAGGTGGAGAACCTTTGAGCTGACAAAAGGTGCAAAGAGGCATCAGATTTACGCACTGAGGAAGGACAAAAGTCCTACATACTGAGTGGTTTTCTTTGTTGGGTGGTTTTACTTTAACATAAAAGTGGGATAGCCAAGGTTGAAGGTGCTTCCACAAAAAATGTTTGTGTTAAATGCACAAGAAAAACTAGCAGTAATTGTTGTCAGTGATGTAACATTTTCATAGTTGATTCAGTTCTGTCCCCATTTCTCATAAGACATGCCAAAATTCACTTTTTTTTTTTTTTTGGTGAAAAACCTTAAACCTGCTGAACTCTAGTTATATATTCAAAGTCTGGGGCTGGGAAACACACAGTAATGAGTAACTTAGGGGTAAGATAAGTTACCAAGAATGTTTCCTAATATAACCAGCTGCTTGATTTCTTCAGCAGCTATTCATAATCACGGAGTCAGATTTGTGCAGGGTCTGATCAGCAATAGCAGACATATTCCCATATATTTCATGGGAAAGAGTTTCTCACTGTCCTTAAATGTACAGTACTCTTAGGTAGTCTTCCAGCAGGTACAGAGGAGGACTAGGAGCAGGGATAATAAATCACACTATTCCTTTTACATGGAAGATGGAAGAGACTGGAGTCAAGCTTGCTGAGGAGAGAGATATGCTAAATCACACACTGTCACAGGGGCTCTGGAACACCTGAAACAGACCTCAGGGCCTTCATGTAGAACAAATCTCCTTTCCAGACACTTGGCACATTTATAAACATCGACTCTTAGACAGCTCTGTTTAGCTGCCTGAAACTAACCTCCCTACTTCAACATAAGAGGTAAGGTCATTGCAAATATTTGACAGTATCTCTCCAGGCCTTCATCACCCCCTCTGAGCAGAATTCCGGCCCTCCACGCATCCAGCCCCAAGGATGTGTCTGTGTTGCTGCACTTAAACTGAGATTTTTGCCAGATCGTCTGAAATACACAGTGACCTCATGAGTTGTATTGACCATTGACTGCACTGGTGCAACATTGTCAGTGCTGATGTCTTTTTCTGGTTGTCCACACACACATCTTTAATACCATGCGAAATGCCTGAGGATATGAAATCTGCCTGGATGGGACTCACATATATAACACAGGACTTTTTGGAAATCAGCTGGAAGCCAGGTGAGCTACCTGATACAGAGCCAGTGACACGGTGTGAATACATGTGTGCTGCTGAATCATTATTCCAGGTGGCTTGATGGGGAACCAAATCCCACAAGGCATGGCAAGAAAAAGTCAGTGATATTAGTATTCAAATAACTTTTGGTGTCTTTTCATGGTAACTGAAAAATCAGACTTTCATCAACAATCTCTGAAGGCATCTTCATTTTAGATGCATAGTTCGTTACCAAAGACTGGTACCTCTGAGTAGTGAAGAATTTTCATAAGGAACTACAAGATCTTGTATTTGAAATTTTTAGTTCACATTGATATTAACATGAACAGAATCTCTCAAAATATATATTTCAGGTTTTCTAGTGTGGTTTATACAGAATGGTAAAATTAATGAGACCAGGAATACATCCTGCACAATGGAAAATCTTTAATTGAAATGAAGATTAATATTCTGTGTTTGAGAAGGTCTTTGACTGATTCCTTTTGTATATGTTAAGATTACCAGAAAACAACAAAACCTGTGGTCAAAAACTCTGGGTCAAATCCCATTCAAAATATTGTAAAAAAAAGCAATATGCACTTATTCCCTCTTCCTTCTGTTCACCTACTGTTTGCCTAGAGGTCTGATCTCAAATTATTTGGTTCTTTGCTTTTTTAATCTGAGTCTAGATTAATCTATTATGATGGGGGGTATTTATTTTGAGATAGCATGCGTTGTTCAGATAAATTGAGTTGTTGTTCTATCTAACATTTTAGGATTTTTTTTTAATGTTCTCAGAGCCGTCTAGGCACTGGAACAAATTGATGGAAAGTAAATTATTAATGTACATTTGGTCAGGCATATCTAACTAACCCAATTTAAATACATTATGTCTTATATAAACAAGTACTGCATATATTTAAATATTTACCATAACAATTTATACAGTGTCTAGGATGCAGAATACCCACTCTATTTTAGAGAGTGTCTGAAATGGTATATACAACTCAAGCAGCTATAGGCTCAAGATCTCTAGAAAAGAAAGAGTGAATAGGTGGAGAGCCAGTTTGTTTATGGTAAATTGGGTTGTGATGATGAGGCTAAAAAGTTTATTCTTCTTCAGGTATTTAATTTCTAACTTGAAACTTATCAACTGCTTTTTTCAGAATTTTGTTAATGACCACATGACTAGTTATAGAGCATGTAGGGCTTCTTTCTCACTTTTTAAAGTTTACTCGTGACTAACATTGAGTCAAACAAATGGGAAGAAAGTAACTGAGTGATAGGATTGTGAAAAGATACCCATATTTTAAATTTTGGCAGAAATTTCTCATTTATGCATTCTAGAAAAGCATATCAGTTGCCAACATTTTGTCCTTAGAAAGATATTGCAAGGAAACATGAATGCAGCTGTAAGACTGCTGATACTTTTTTTGAGGTTTTCTTCAGAAACTATATTTTTTTCAGAATAATATGTTTAAACATGTAACAGAAAGGATTTTGTGCCAATAAGATCTTGCAAGGAAGGAAACCAAAGTTAATAGAAACTATAACAAGCCAATGCTGGAATCCCACAGAATCACAGAATATTCTGAGTTGAAAGGGACCCACAAGAATCATCAGAGTCCAGTTCCTGACCATGTACAGGACCATCCTCAAGAATCACACCATGTGCCTGAAAGGATTGTGCAAACTCTTCTTGAACTGTCAGGCTTGGTGCTGTGACCTGAGGACCTGGGGACCCTGTTCCAGTGCTCAACCATCCTCTGGGTGAGGAACCCTTTTCTAATATCCAACCTAAACTTCCCCTGACACAACTTCAGGCCATTCCCTCAGGTCCTATCGCTGGTTGCCACAGAGATCAGTACATACCCTTCTGCTTCCTCTGACAAGGAAGTTGTAAGTGCAATGAAGTGTTCCCGCAGTCTTCTCCAGGCTGAACAGACCAAGTGACCTCAGCTGCATCTCACACGGGTTCCCCTCTAGACCCTTCACTGTCCTCGTGGCCCTCCTTTGGATGCTTTCTAATAGCTAAGGTCCCTTTCCTCAGCTCTGCTCTCCAGCCTCTGAGTCCCCAGTCTGTACCCACAACCAGGGTTGCCCCATCCCTGATGGAGAATCCAGTACTTGCCCTTGTTGAACTTCATATGATCGGTGATTACCCACCTCTCTATTTTGTTGAGGTCTCTCTGCAGGGCCTCTCTGCCTCTTCCATTTTTCTCTGTGAAATTCACTACTTCAAAAATAGTTTTGAAAATGTTGGTCAAATTTTAATTTTCATACTTCAGCTTTAAAGCTAAGAAATAGCAAACGGAATTTTTTGTAGTTTGGGAGAATCCCTTTTGGATCCCTCTTTCCCCAATTCCATTTTGATCTCTTCTTTCTTATCTGTATTTTCTCCTGAATGAAGGATGGAAATGTTTAAAATAAAAGGAAATTTATAGCAAACTTTGAAATAATTTTATACTTTTCAAACTGTCAAAAAGTTGAAAGTTACTTAAGTAGTATACCTATTTTATAAAATTATTCCTTCAATTAAAATATAGTTTTCAGGGTTGTTTTTTTTTTCTACATTTACTTTTCTTGAGATACCTAAGAACTTACTGTTACTTAAGTATTCCTAAAACAAAATCTAACACAGAAATAGAATATTATTATTAAATATAGTATATCTCTTCAACCAGAAGTTTTATATATCTGTAAATCAATATATGAAAAAGATTTTATGCTAAAGTATAAAACAGTAAAAAGTAATGTGAACCTTCAGATTCATGAGATATTGCTAATATGAAAGAAATGAAAGGCTGGCAAATCTATGGCTATCCTTTGCATTCCAGGTGCTATCAAAAAGATAGAGTAAATGACATGATTAAATAAATCCAGCACACACAAGAAGGAGGACCTCTACCACTCAAGATATTATTATATTTTGCCTTGGATGACTTTACTTAGTCAATAAGGAAAAAGCTTTTAATGCTGAAATGTGGCATCAGCTAATCAAAATATCAGCAAACTCTCAGACAGAAATGTCATTTTCGTATGCAAATTCTAGGAGGGTATAATTATTAAGAGACATTTTTTAGGATACTAATGAAAATAATATCCTTATATGTCTGTTCTTATTAATGGGACATGACATACACTTCTTCAACCGTCTTCATTGTTTTGTTGGGATTGTGCGGCAGCACTAGCAGGTTCTAACTCTAGTACTTTCTCTTCCCTGTATTTCATATCCACATGCTTGATTTTAACATTTAAGTACTCTATTTTTATTGTTAGTAATTGTTAGTAACTAGTATGCAAATTTAAGGAAATATTTTTGTAATCATTTGTTTTAAGACAGTATTAGTAAAACATACTCAAGTGTTTGAAATTCTAAATTCCTCATCTTTGTATAATTTGCTTGTTAAAAAAGAATAAAACTTGAGAGTTTTGGATTGTCACTATCACACATGGGCTCAGTTTATGTATTACAAAATATAGAAGCAGTAGTATTTTACTATAGAAGAAAAGAAATTGGTTTTCGATTTCATGTTATCAGAAAAAAATACAAATCCATGAGATTTTGGAGTGGTTGTGAGGTGGAGTGTCCTCACCTAAAAACTCAATCTAAGAATTCTTTTTCTAGCATGGAAAAATAGATGTAGCTCTGAAATGATCCATGACATTTTTTTTAACTATTTATTTAATCTTTCTTTAGAAATGTCAGTCCTTCTATAGAAAGTTCTCAAATAATGTTGCTTAGACTCAGTAAGCTAAAATTTATTTATTTATTTATTTTTATTTTTATGGTGTTTTGTTGGTCTTTTAATGAAAGAACTGAGTAAAAATGGCTCTGAGATATAAAGATGACAGTGGTTTTTGCTTTGCAAAATAAATAAGCAGCATTAGTAAGATTTAGCCCATATTAGGAACTAAAGAGTTTTAATGAATGGCAGTTTATGGAATTGTTAAGGGAATTCTAAACACCATCTATTTGTATTTTTTTTTGGTGGATGCTTTGTCGAATTCTAAATCTACATGTAACCATATTTTAAATTAATGCTTTAGTAATGATGAAAATCATGTGATATTTATAGGAGAATTCTTGGCTGTGAAGAGGTTTATGAATTTTCCCTTGGCCTAGCAGAATTAAAAAAATCTTGTATTCTTCCACATATGCAAGAGGTTTGATACTTGAAAGGAGATACTTGGAAGGAGAAATAACAATTGTTTGTGAAGTCAGACCCCATAACAGGAGAGCTTTGGTCTGGCTCCATAAGTGGAGAAAGGCTTTGGAGATGTATTTGAAATCTCATAATGATAAAATTTCCTCATTAGCCTAGAAAGTTCCACTTAAACAAGTAAGAAAAGTTGTCAAAGATGAGCACATCTCTTGACTAACAGTAAAAAGACTTTAACAGTTCCCTCAGGAGGACTATTTGATCAGGTACCAAAAGTTTACCTAAATATTAGAGAACTGTGGAAGGTGGCTGGAGGTGACACTTGTAATTTTCTGTAAATTCACGAGTGTTACAAACTACCCAGAAATTGCCGATCAAAAGCAGAATAAATACAAGCTCTGTTTGTTCTCCATATGTGATACCTGAGAGACACACATCACATAAGACTTGACACTAAACATTTCAGAGTAGAAAAGTAATTTCTGCAACACTGAGTAGACTGTGTGCATATGAAATAATAAGAACTGCTGCAGTTTCTCTCTTCTTATTTCTGGTTCTTGTATATTAACAAAACATGAGAAGGAATTAAACACTAGATTGACAAAACTGAGTTTCTAATTACCTTGAGAGTTTGCTGATCAATATTTAACCAAGAGAATTATTATAATCTAAGTTGATTCTTTCAGGTTGCTTGGACAGGACGTTTAATTCCTTAAAACAAGTTACTCTGACAAACCCTGCAAAATTAAACACCACACAAAAATGAGCAATACTGCTGAGGGGCAAAAGGTAATTTCATAACTTCAAATTTAAAACTACATTTCATTCCCTTGGAAAAAGACAGGTCTATGAGTCCTCACTGAGTTAAACAAACAACAACAAAATTGCTGATATCGCAAAGGTGATATTGCTGACATTGGAAGGCTAAGGGCCAGTTTAGATTAACCCCAAAAACTTTATTTTTTAGGCAAGGTCCCAAGAAAATATGATACATGTAACTCTCATTTTAAAAATACACTCTTTGTCCTATTTTCTCTCAGAGAACAAACAATTAAACCTACCCTTAACTCAGCTACTAGGAGCTCACCTGCTGAAAATGTTTGAGCTAATCTGACAGGAGAGGTAAAAAATTTGTGGGTTATATTGGGGTTTTGTTCCCTCTGCATTACAGAAAGGATGCTTCTGCCTTGGAAGATTAGAAAGCTGACAGCAAAGGAGAGACTGTGCATTAATTACCATATTTTTGTCAGGTCGTTTGCTCTTGTATTTTTCCTGCAGTTCTTTAGGTGCACAGATGAAACACTGATAGGATTATCTAATCATCCATTGCTTTTTGCACTGTCAGTCCTAGAGGAATACAAAAACAAAAGGAAAAATAAAAATAAAAACCCCCCAAACCCAATGATGTTTCACAGCCCTTGTATATATCAGTTTGCAGTAGCTCTACTTTCTTTCTGACCCTATTTTCTACCACTGACAAAAGGAGTGAGAGTGGAAGACACATTCCCTTTTTTACACACTATAAACATGCATAAAACTGGGGGAAAATTAGGTCTAACTATAACAATTCTTCTATCTATAAGAAATAACAACAATCCAGTATCTGGGCTGTCAAAAGATTACATGTAGGTTTGATGTATTTAACTTGAGAATTATTAACATTTTTTAGAACAAGAAGGCAGTTGAAGAAAATGTACTAACATTTGGACTCACGTCAAGCTGTTTTGGAAGTCGTTACTTGTCCAATAGCCTCAGCTGAGATACAGAGTAGTAAATCAAAACTCAAAAACTATTAAAATGGGCTGAATGAACTCAATATTTCCTGCACATATGGGTCCATAGTTTCTACTGAGGCAAAGGACACACCCTAAAGAAGCCTCAGAGCTATGTTGCATCCCTCAATTTGTTATAGAGACTGAGGATGCAGAGCCTCCAGCTGCACAGGAAACTCTGTGTAGAAATGATGTGGGACCTTCTGCTGTGCCAGTTGATACTAATCTGATAGTTTCCTTTGCCCAGAAGATTTATAGCTCATTTTCCCAGGGCACCAGATCTGAATTTCAAAAACTAATTTTAGGGGACCAGTTCCACGGCAGGGTGTCTCAGATAGCCTCACACTGCAGGACAGCAGACTGAAAACAGCTCTGTCAGAGCCTGGAGTTCCTTGGTAGAAAAGGGAGACTGTTGCCAAAGTGTAGAACTAATAAATACCAAATTGTGATTGTTCAAAGAACATAAGCATCTCTAAACAGAATTGTGAACTAACATCAGTGGCTTCTCCCTCCTCCTGTACAACTGGTATTTCCTCTCGAACTGTCTTGTATTGTTGCAGTCAAAATTTTTTACATTAAAAAAAAAGAAAGAAGTGTCAGTAAATTATATGAAGGATATATTTTCTTATGTTATTTTTTCTTTTCCCTTTCTCTTACATTTTCAGACAACTATTCTGTAACTGTGTTCCCTTCTCCAAATACTTGAATACCTGCACTTAGAGCAGAACTTGTATGGTATTAGTTGAAAGAAAAAAATAATCATTCAACCAGGTCTGTCTTGCTGGTTCTAGTACAGCAGGATTTGCATCATCCACCAACAAAGACAGCTATAACCTCCAAACTCATGAATTGAGATAGATTTCTCCCTACTGTTTCTATTACACCTGCAAAACTTCCTAAACTTGGTATAATCAAATAACAGTTCTCTTTTAAATAAGAAGTACTATTTAAAATGTTCTTTACTTGCTGTGTAGGCTTTTTCCCATTATAACTTGCATTTGAGTGGGAGGAAACAATCAATCAAAAATTAATCCCTAGCAGCAATAGATTAGTGAAAACAAATTAAATGAAAACAATTCATTTAATTGCCTTTTGAGTGAAGGAAACTACTAAAAATGCAGCTTTTCAGGCAGAACAAGAAACATTAATATTAGGCAAAGAGTATTCTCATTTTAAGATATTTTGTAAAATGTTTAAGTCTAGTAATTATTTTGTTCTGAATTAACACAGCAATATATGCTATAGGATGTAATGTGTGGATCCATAATCACCGTTTGAATTTGGTATAAATATGATGCTACAGCATTGTCTCTTTTGCAGTTATAGTATAATATAAAAGTTCTATATATAATTGGAAAAATATGTACTAATTCTACCTCCGAGATGTAATTCTTTTCAAGGATTTTTATCTTTCCTGAACACCTTGCAAGCCAGTCATTGGTTTCCTGATGAGGCACAGAGGAATTTAACATTTAAAACAAATATTCATACTTTTAGATTTAGTTTATAAATACTTTACAATAAATACCTTCTTAGAACCAACAGACAAATAAACACCTTATAAATAGTAATTAATGCTAAAAAAAATATAGCATACATCCACATGATAAATAAAAAGGGGAAGCTGACTCTCTTTTATTATTCTTTAATTTCCCTTTTACCCCTCTTGGTTGATCTAGATGATGTGGTAAGTTTAAGATATATTTGCAGGCTGTCCTTAAAGCACTCTATGTTATTTTTTACCTCAGTCTTCAATAATATGGATGAACTGTGGGCTGCTTGGTCTCCCAAGGACCTGTGGAAGTTATTCAAAGATGCACCGGGGAAATTTAGACTGGACATTGGGAAACATTTCTTTACTGAGAGGGTGGTCAAACACTGGAACAGGCTTCCTAGAGGTGATGGGTGCTCCAAGTCTGTCAGTGTTTAAGAGGTATATTTCACTTACAACTGAAATATTCTGCTCTTATTCTGTTCTACGCTACTCTGTTCACTCACATTTGCCAATTTACCTTTGACAGAAATAAGCTGAAGGTAAAAATTCTTTCTTTGGAACATGGGCACTTTTAATTATACGCTATTGCCAGAAAAAAAGCAGCATGTTAATAAGTTTATAAATTAGTGGAAATTGGTACTTCCTTGATACAGTACTAGAAAACATTTTTTCCAGAAATGTTTTATCCGTGGAAATTTCAAGACCCAAGAAGCAGAACTTCAAAGAAAATTAGGTACTTAATCAACGAGTCAGCTGCCTAAGAGAGGCAGAACTCTTAAAATCTTCCTCTCACTGAAAGTTAAGTGTTGAGAAGTTAGCATCCTGTTCAAGCAAGGCATGATAGATCTTTCCATTGCCAATGGAGGTAAAGAGACACTGTTGGAGGGTTGTTCATCTTACCTGTTGGACAGATTTTCTCAGCATGGGAGGAGTTTTCCCCTGTAGACTTTTATTTTTTTCCCCATCATTGATTAAAGGAAACTTTTTAGCAGATAGATTAATTGTTTCAAGCCTTGAACTGGCATAATTAATGTCAGATCTCACCAAATTCAATGTTTTGTTCAATTCTTAGGGGTCTTGGAGAAAAAGTAAAATCCTTTACTTTCCTGTTGATATGCAAGCAATGTGTGGAAACTATTAACTACAAAAGGCAAGTTTCCTTGAGAGGGAGGGAGGTATTTCCAACAAAAAATAGGAATTAAACAAAGTGTAAAATGATACAACTCTTGTAAATATGCAGCCAGTTGGATCTGAAATATTGCCCTTTCTTTTGACTTCCATTCACAATATTTTTCATTTTATCATTACCCCGGTGACTGTAAAATATGTTCAATGCTCTGCTCTAAACCAGAAACAGCAAAGCCATTATCACTAATCTGTCAAGACAGTGGTAAAGGGTGCTTACATTTCTGGCAAGATCTATGTAAAGCTGAAAGATTAAGTCCACAATTTCACATTTTCTCAGGCAATTGATTAATTATGTCATGTTTTATCACTATTTTGTAAAAATAACCAGTTATTTCCTAATCTCCTGGGTTTCCTTCAGGTGATCTCAGATTTTAATGAGAGACCAGTTTAATCAAAAACTAATCTCTCAAAGAACTAGATAAGAACAAGCAAATAGGAAGCATGTCAAATACATTCAAGACATGAGAATCTTTGAAACTAAATTTTTCTTGAACAGCAAGAGATCTCTAGATGAAAACATAATTCTCACTTATACAAATATAAAATATGCATTAATCAGTCTGCATTGCATTCAGAAAAGAAAATGCCTCTTATTGACTCTTTAATAAGATTCCTGCTAACTTTCAGGGTGTTGTTATTGAGAACAGTGCAGAAATACAGCTCAGTTTATGAAACATTTAAAAAACATCAATATGAAACTGAATGAATCAATAAGTATATTATAGAGACGTCTGACCTCCAATTAGTGAAAATTAAAATAATGTTTACAGTTATTTGAAACCATCTGTCTTTCCAAATGATTGGTATAGTTAGGGATCTTTTTGTTGATAGTATTGCTGGTTTGAGACATTTATTTCTGAGTGACAATTACATATGGTTATTATGGTAACCCTGGTGGTCAGTTGAGCTGCTTGCTCACTTTCCCCCATCAGCCCCAATAGAACAGGGGAAAAGAAAAGAAAGAGCAAACAAAAAAAAGTCTAAACTTTTAACTAACTTTATATAAACAGCACCAAGTGGTTAATGGCAGACCAAGAAGGTATCCAGGAAAAAATGGGTTTATCTGTCCTAATATATGTATCTAAAGGTTAAACTTAATAACTCTGCACTAGCTGTTAAGCTGCCTCTATAGTCAGTGAGGAAAAATCAGATGGCATTTATTTTATCCAAAGATTAGTATCTCTGATAGACCTAAGGCCTACTAAAAGAGTCCTTAAAAAACCTTCTGGATTCAATTATCTTTGAGGTATATACCAAATGAAGAATGTATTCAAATACAAAATGGGGCTCTGGGAGAAGGCTTTTCTGATATTCTCAAAGCCTCTTTTTTATAGAACTGAAGACAATATATTGATTAACAACTTGTAACTATTACAATAGCATATTATATATCCTGTAAATTTTAATACCTGAAAGTACAAAGAAAGAGTTTTATACTGGATGAGAACAACAACAAGGGATTGTTGGGATTTAATGCCTATATAAGACAGTTAAAATTTTTTTTTCTCCTTCAGTAATGGTTTTGTATTTTGAAAATGTGTAATGTTTTGACATTTGTATTAAAATCAAAAAGATGACCCTGTGATTAATTAAGTTGAATAGCCAACCTGACAGAAATGTAATAACCCTCTTGTGTTTGTTGTCGGACTGGGAAAAGTACAATTTATTATCTCAGCAAAAATATGAACAGAAGTAAGGTCTATCATCCATCTTTAGTAAAAAAGGTGGCAGAAATAAGAGGAGCTATGATCAATGTACTAAAATAATAATTACTTCATTATAGTAAAGCCAACTCAATTTATCATTTTATTTTTACACATCTATAGCTGATAAAGTAAGTCATAGGTTTTGGAAGCACAATTTCAGATCTGGCAGTAAAATGACTGATGATTAAGAATGAACTAGGCTATGAATAACTGCATAGTACATATTATGAAATTAGATTCAGAAAGAATTGGACTAAATAAACATGCTACATTGTTAAATACTTCTCTGACCAGAGAGTGGAAAATTTGTCATGGGAGTCTCAGGCGTACGGAAACTGAATGTGAGATAGAAGATACCTATATTTAAACAGGTACAACACATGGCAATAGACAAAAATTATAGGCAACTTCTTAATTATTGCCCTTCATAATACATTATGATATCCTACTCTTTGTATTTATTTATTCAAAATTTCCCAGTCTAGATTTATGTAATTAATTAGAGTATTAAATATTTATATCCTGTACTGGGGGGTTGAAATAAACTATCTCTAGAGGTCATTCCCACCAAAACCATTCTATGATTTTATTTTAGATCAACTTATTTATTTACTTGCAACTTCTTAACACACTGTTGGAAGTGCAACATAACCTTGCAAGTGACCTTGTTTTACAAAACTAAAAGCATTTCTAGAAAAAGACCAAAACTTCCTAAATTAATTAATCTTTCTATTCTAACCAGCAGCATTTTTCTCTAATGTAAGAATATGACTTCCAACATCTGCATGCACATGCATTAATCTGCTTTTATCAAAAACACTTTTTCTCCTTCTTTTACAAAACCAAAGTGTCAAAAGCATCAACAATAGCAGAGTCATTCCGGGACACCTTTGTATGTTTTACCAAAGGTAACTAAATTGTTCTGCTTCAGCCTGTATTTCCTAGTGACAATGTTCCACTTGATTTTCCACAGAAAACTGTATCTGACAAGCTGCCTGGAGGGGGGAGCATTCCCTTAGGTGTCACACCCATCTCTGTCCCCATACACCCAGAGGGAAAAAACCAGAAACCATGAGCACTCTGGAGATGTGTCTGGACATTTGTTCTACAGATTACACACACTGATAGCCAAAAAAATTCAATTGACCCCAAACTTTTTTAGGTATAGATCTTCAGACTAAATCAGAAATCCTTTGGGTTTACCCTTAACCACTGAGTAGGAAGACAGAAACATCTAAATGAAGAAAGTTTTTATTTTCTCATAACTTTGTTTTCCTTAATTATTAAAATGCATATCAAAATCAAGAAATCATTTGATTTCCTGTTTTCCTATTCTGATGTTGACATGTTGATATTCACTTGCTATCATCAGAAATAAAGCAATTTACTGAGTATTAAAAATTGCAAAATGAAAAGAGAAACCTATGAAAGAAAGGTTAAATCAAGGTCTCTTCCTGTAATTTTTATCCTTGCAAACTATCTTTTTTTGTCCTTATAGTCCTTTTGAGATGCAGATATACTTTTCTAAGAGCTTAAATCTGACAAACAAAGTTCACAGTCTGCTGATGAAATGAAACTGCTTACAGCCATTAAAAGGCAGGACAGGCAAAGATTTCTGACTCAATGAGATTTTTTTTGCACACCCAAATTTGAATACAAGGGTGCATGCTGATTTGTAATGCTTACATACTGATTAAAGTAAAAAAAATAAAAACTAAACTTTCAATACATTTGGGTATAAACACATGAAAGTCTTTTTATGTATATGGGTGAAAACTATAAATATACATATGAACTATTAATTACACAATTCCAAGTAGAATTGTGTAATTAATAGGCTGTTATGAAACGCTGGCCTGTCTTCTGGACAGCTAACCATTCTTTTTGAATGATCCAAGTATTAAATTAATTATTTGAGTGCACTGGATATCACAGGTATTTTAATTATCCACATGGCTGTCAGATATTAAATAAAACTTTAAAATGTATTAATAAATAATTTGACATATGCCTTTTTTGCTCCTTTTTGTCTTTCTTTCAGACTGACTGCTTCGAGTGTGAACAATGTTGAGGTTCCTCCACTAATAAACTCTTTTCTTAGTATTCCTCCAATAGATGCTGTTGTTTCCACTGAGACACTGTTTGTTAATTACCAGTGTTAAATGAAATGTGCTGTCATCCCAGAAGTCACGCTACTCCGGTAGACCTTAATTAAGATCCTGGCTACTTTAAGCCCTACATGTCCCATGACATTTTCCAAAGCACAGAGAGGACTTAGCTTGGTTGTCCAGCTGAACTGTAAACATGTAATGAGATTTGGCCTAATTTATATTCCTCTATATCCACAACCTGCCATGGACAACACACATTTCTCTGCAGTCTATAAAAAATAACAAAAATGTTTGGCCTTAAATCTGGTATTTTGCATAAACTTTAGGATATGTAAGGTTTTTTTAGCAGGGGAATCACTCACTATATTTAAGGTCAATATTCCCTATTAATTCAACAGTAATTTTGAAGTTGATTATATGGCCTCCAGTTCAACATCTTTTCTCTTTCAGAAAAATACTTAGACATGGTCAGATACAAACAAGCATAGCTAAAAGCCTTTAAGCACTGTTCAGAGCTATAGTTGCATTGAAGCTGTAAACAGAAGACTGACAGGGAGAAACACATATTATGTTAAAGCTAAATTTTTGCATCCACACTAAGTGCAGATAATAAAATCTACAAAGACTGCAAACAGAACAAAAATCTGTGGGAAAGGATGAATATACTACAAAATATTTGAAGGAGGTAGACTACATAGGCATTAACACTTGATGTTAATTGTACATATTTGAGGTTTCCTTTGAATATTTTCACCTCCCCCTCTCCCAGGCTACACCAAAAGACCGTTTGAATTTTGCTCATCATTAACTTGATTTTTGAAAAAATGTAATGACCTTAGCGCTTTTTGGTTAGTGTATAGCAAAACAGGGATTTTGCACTCATGTTAGTAAAAGGTATAATATTAGATGAGTCCAAGACAAATTCACATTTATCAGTGGTTTAGTGGTAATATGTTCCCTGCAAGATCCTCCAACACCAGAGGCCAATGGAAGTTTTTGCTGGTAAAGCTAAAATATGTTTATGCAGAGCGAGGTCGGATGTTGTTGGCAGCATATTTATTCCCAAGTATGGTTGCTAGAAAGCTAGAAAAAGTTGGAGACTACTGATTGAAACAGAAAACTTTTTTTTAACTAAGTTCCTCTGTTTCTGTGCCTATTTCAGGATCCCTTCCAGCTAATGGACAATAAAAACAAAGAAAGTCAAAGTTCGAGGTCTCAAACACTAATTATGAGACCAGTGTTCTGCTGATTAAATGTCATTCAGATTTGTCATCATAACCTAGATGCATATTTTCTGTCTAATACTTTAGAAGCACAATCAGAACATTACAGAATTATTGACTGAAGAATATTTGATCAAATTCAAGATAATGATACACAGCTGGTGTTTTGCAGTGACAGCTGTTTTGTTCTGGCTGATCACATATAATATAACACACTACATGTAGAGGGGAAAAAAACCCCACAAACTTTACATCTTTAAGCCATTATACTGATATTTGGTATACAGAAAATTAGTTTTTGAACTTGGTACACAATATTACTAAAAACTAAAGTGCAGTCTTTACCCTTTCTACTTCACATCCTGTCCATACATTTGCCCCTTGAGAGGCAAATTAAGAAAAATATGTCATTTATATGCTTTCACAAAGGTAAGTAAGCCTCTGGGCTGTCTCAGAATAACAGGAAAAAGAAACTTCATTGCTGTGATCACAATAGAAAAACAACAGGTTTATGTCTGATCTAATGTTGTAGTATCCAAAAATGTTAAATTCTATAGAATTTAGATACCTGTGCTGCTGCAGGGAATTATTAAAGCTGTTTCATTACTGCCGACTGCATTCAGCAAACTTTCAAGTGTCTCTAGATCACCTCATTAAAATGCAAACCAGGACTACAGACCTTTGAGAGGTGGATCAAGGGGAGGCTCAGATTTAAAAAAAAAAAAAAAGTGATTGATGACATGCGTAATTGGGTAGCACAAGTATTATAGTAGCAACTGAAGAGAACAACAACTCATTTGAAATAAAGATATGGTACTACTTTCAGTATTGTGAAGGACTATACAAAAGAGCAGAAATTCTTTTTTCATTTTTTTTGACATACAACAGAAATGTCTTTGTTCCTCTCATCCTTATAAAGAATATTAACTACACTGGTGCATCTATAGATGGATTTAAGTACAGCTTTGGGATGACTGTTGTCTTGTGTGCACACACGTAAAAACCTATGCTAGGATTTTACATGGGATGCACAACTGTACAAGTAAAAATTACTAAGGCAATCTAAGTCTTCACTAAGATGTCATTAGCACAGTTAATGAACTAGTTGTCTGTTTAGCTTTCTGCTCTGTTGGTCATTTGTGTATGGTGTTGTAGAGAGCCCTCTACCCTGTCCTTCAGCTCCACACAAGGCTGCTGTGAGCCACTGTACAAACTGCGTGCAAGTGTGCTGTGCTTGTCAGTTTATTCTAATGGGACAAGCCAGATGAAGAAGAGGGAGAATATAGTTGTTATCTCTCTACACAGGAGGCAAATTGAAGAAATTTTAAGCAGCTAATGTGAGATTTCACAAGAAAACTTTGGCTGGCAGAAGCTAAATATAGATCATGAAACCCTGATACCCTGTCTCCCTCACAGGGCTGTTGTCTCTGCTGACAACCATGAGTACTAAAATGCTTTGATGTTCTGCTCTTGAAAAGGAAAATAATAAAACAACATTAATATACATTGGAAAAAATGTATTATAGATTTGGTAGAGTTCAGGTATGAAATAAACTTCCACAGGAGTTCAGATCTGGATCCAATAAAGCTTTTATGCAATGCTATAAGGACCAACAAGAAAAAAAAGGCTTTTGATACTAGAATAACTGGCCTGTTAGAGATCTCTTTTTTTTTTTCTCTATTTGCATGGCTTCCCAGTAGTGGTATAATGAAGTCTCTGATCAAAGTAATTAAGGCTTCTAATTAATAGGGGAAACTCACACTTACATATGGTAACACTGCAAATTTCAATTAATTGCTCTAGACAAGAATTTATTCCAAATTCTCTTCCTGACAAGGAAAAGTCATTACTAATTAGTCATTTTTTCAAACGTGATATCCTGACAGAAAAATAGAATTGACATTGTTCTAGCACCAGATAACAGTCAAAGTTTAAATGAAAGGCTGTGTATATGACAAATCTTTCATACCTGTGAGTGAGTTTAGTTATTTGTAACAGTTCTGCCATTTTTCAGGCAATTCTTGGGTGGAGAATGTGGATCTGGTCCTGGCAATCACAGTGTTTTTCCTGGAGAGTTAAAACTGGATATTAATTTTTTGTATTCATATATTTACTTATATCATCACATTTATTTATTTGCTATGAAGTCCCTGGAACCATTCTAAAACCATTTCCCAACAAAATAAGATCAGCTCTCTGCAACTGTGGGCAAGTTGCCTTTACAGAAAGTTGTTTGTAAATAAGACATGCTCATATATTCAGGAATTATCCTTTCCCCTTAGTAAAATGAACATGTGACACATGAAGATGAATTTGTCATTGGGTTTGGTTCTTTTTTTTAGCAAGAAAACTGAAATTAAACATCTGTCAATCATAAATCCCCCTGCATATTCAAGCAATCTTTATTCATGGATGGAATTTGAGTCAGACAAGTGTAATAAATACCCTTTATCTGTCATTACTTATTCAAGTCTAACAGATTCATACACATATCTTAGGTTCTGGGCTTGCAATTAATCGAATTTGATTGAAATCAGATTATTTTCTATCTGTGCAGTTTCTGAAAGAAAGGCTGATTAATGGTGATCCATGATATGATTTTACTTCTGATTCATGTTCAGCCCAGGATACAATTCCCTAGAAGTGGTTACTATGCAATGGTTAGCTATTAAGCTATTTTTGAAGCCCTCATAAAGCATCTATCACATCACTGACAGCTGAATGTTCTTTGACAGTAGGCCCCTAAGTATGTGACTCTTTCCTGATTAGCAGACCACAACTAGTTTTTTCATCTAAGATAATCACTCTAAATCACCCTAAATTGCACCACAGTCAATGGTGAGAACAGGATATTACCTAAAATGAGATTAATCTACCACTGTCCCATTTAGGTTAAGGGAGATTCTGGTGGTCACTTTAGACTTTGGCCTTGAAATTACATAAGATAATTTTTTTATCTGAGACTACATCTGTTCTACTACTGTATCTATAAAATAAACAGTACCAACCATCTGGACTGTTTAATTATTACAACATTCCTGGCACAACATCGTCCCAGGGCAAATCACACTTTCCCAAATGGTTTCTGGAAAGATTCTGGGCTACAACAGGTCAGGAACCATCCTTAACAGAAATCCTGCAGGCACTATATCTTTATCAGAAGGTTAAAAGGATTTAGCAACATGGATGAGGCCAGCCTATACCAGCTGGCCCAGGGAATAAGTCCCAGCACTGCTCAGCTCACTAGGATAGATGTAGCTTCAGCCTGCTGGCCAGTTCTAAAGGACTTAAACACCCCAGGCAGAGCACCACAGAGATAATCTCCCTTGAGCTTCTCATGGCATTCTTCCCAATGCAGCCCAAGATGCTGTTGATCACCTTTGCCATGAGATGACACTGCTGGCTCTTAGTCACCATTTTGACAATCACAACCCCCAAGTCCTTTTCTGCAAATCTGTTTTCCAACTGGTTGGCCTCCAGCTTGCCCTGGTGGCTGAGATTATTCCTTTTCTTTATTTCATGAGATTCCAATTTGTCAAATTCTCCAGCCTGTCCAGGTCCCTCTGAAGAGCAGCGAAACATGCTTGTGTACCAATAACTCCTGAGAGCTTTCTATCATTTGCAAAACTGCTGAGATACATTCTGTTCCACCCTCCTAGTCATTAATGAAGGTATTAAATAGTACTGGCTCCAGTACTGACCCTTCAGGTGCATCACTAGTGACTAGATTCAAGCTGGACTTCAGGATGCTGGTCACCCTTTGAAGCCAGGTTGTCTACCTTGTTGTTCACTACCCCAGCTGGCACTTCATGAGTTTGTCTGTGAGGATGTTATGGGAAACAGTGTCCAAAGCTTTTAAAACATTGAATTCTCTCCCCTCCTCCACCAACACAGTCATATCAGCAAAGAGAACTATCAGTTTGGTTAAGTGCTATTTCTCTTTCATATATACATGCAGAGTTCTGCAAATCACCTCCTGAATGTAAATCAGCTCTGCTAATGTCTTTGTTTAAAGAATTGCTGATAGAACCTGACCCATCAGTCAGGACCTTGTGACATCAGGCAGCAAGCCACAGAAGGTAAGCAGAAGATAAGGGGAAGACAGAAAAATTACGAGCAAAAATAATGAGGGAGTTTGTCATCAGAATTACAGAGGAGTTCAGGATTACAGAAGTAAGAAATATATGGTACATAGGACACAGCTCCCATATATAGACTGTCAGGCACCACTAGTTCTGTGTTATCAGAACAAATTGTTGTGATAAAAGTGGATGGCACTGAAGTGCTTGTGCTGCAGTGAATGTTTGGTCAATACAGACCCTTCATCAGGAAAAGGCATCACACTCAGTGTCCGTTGGTCTGCTGCCTTGCTACAGAGCTGGGTGACTTTGAGTGTGGGTATTTGCAAAATTATGAATGAAAACTGGTCTTTCAACATAGTCGGTGAGATGCTTTGAGAGTTCACACATATTCAAGTTTAAGAATTTACATTTAAAAAAAATGTGGAATACAACTATGGGTATAGAAATGTAACATTCATGTAAATTTCACTGTATATGTCTTTATCTTTTGTGTTCTCTCTTTTGTTTTTGTTTTTTTTTTTTAATCTCACCTTGATATCTTCCCTCACAATGGACTGATATTCTGATTTAAAATGTCCACTTAATAGATTCGGAAGTGGACTTAAACCTCATGACCCTGACATCTAGTCCTAAATTGTTTAAAACAGAAGAAGCAGGTTAAACCATTATACTTTAGCAAATACATTGCAGTAGGAAAAAAAAAATTGGAAAGATTTGCTTTCTTTACATGAAGGTATACTCAAGTTAAAACACTACTTCAAAAACTGTAATTTAGTTCTTCTAGTTATTCATTAGTTAAAATTTCATTAGTGACTGTATTGCACAGCTTAAAGCCTTTTAATTTTTCAGTATCTCCCACCCCCCTCCCTCATTCAAAGCAAACAGCTTCCCTTATATTCATTTGCAAATGCACTTCCTAAGGCAGGGATGTCCCCAGCTGAATAATGCCATCAGCAAAACACCTGGAGGGCAGATGGTACAAGAAACTATATTATATCTTTTTATCTTCTGCCATATTTTCTATATCTTCTAGTAGTTTCCTGTCTTGTACAACTCTGTTTCTGTACTGGAAATTTTCAACACAAAAAATTGTTGCTACAATCCAAGAAAGTTCTGCTTATGGAAAGCTGATCAGGCTCTGCACACAAGAATAATAACACAATATAGTAGTTTCATACATAACAGTGGGTATGCATAACATCATATTAAGAGTAAGTAATTCAGAACATATTTATAAAGGACTCTGAAACAAGGACTAAAGTGCAATTTTGGTAGCAACCACGTTCTTGGTATGCAGTTCCATAGTACTTTGGAACTATCAAGTTCACATACAATTAATAATTTTAAAATTCCTGCACTGAGTTTCTCTGATGGCCAGAATTTTCAGAAAAAAAAAAAAAAAAAAAAAAAAAAGAGAAAGTAGATAACCTTTATTTTTCAGTAATTTTCTCTGTCTCTCTTATTTCATACATTTTTGATGGCCTTTTAGACCTGGTTTACTGCACTTGACAATGTTCCTCAGGATATGGCTGTGGAAAAAAAACCAAAAAAAAGAGAGGCTAGGAGCAAATGCAAGCAAATAGTATTTGATTACATGGCTTCTAAGATGTGAATGACCTTCTTTTCCTCATATTACTTTCATGGCTTGGAAATCAAAACCAAAGACGTGTGTGGTAGTGAGAAGGAACAAAAATATTGTAGGTAGAGGTGTAACTGAACAAAGAGCCTGTGTGTTGCTGATATCAGCTGGCAATAGGTACAGAAATATTGTTTAAAGTACTAAAGATTCTGAAATAATTATGCAAGTTAGTTCTTAGTAGCTGAAGAACATTTGTGATGCAGAACAAGAACCTGTACCTTATCAATGGCACAAGAACTAACGGATGTCGGGAGACAAACCGACCCAGTAGATGGTATGAAAATGTCTCTATATATGGATACAGTGTTGAGACCAGAGACAAATAACAGCCTGTTATCAGAGGATGCAGAACAGGTTATCTTAAACTCCAGAATTTTTAAATCAATTACACTAGAACATCTGTCCTAGGATTTATTTCTTCCCAGATTGTCTGTAAATGGGGATGTGTTTTGTCCAACAGGAAGCACCATCTCTTACATTTGTTTTACACTGTTTAACTAAAGTAATTGGAAAATATTATCCACCATATGCTACTTCATTTCAGTGAATTATAAAATGTACAGAAGCACAGGCATAGCAATGATTAATAGTTAACCCTGTTTCAATGAATACAGATCCTGGCATGATAACATAGAACAATATCAATGTTGCCTGGCTAGGATTGCTTGCCTCATTAGCATCAGTGGAGGAGTAGGGTGTTATTAACACTTCAGAGAAGGAACCAGATTTCTCTTTTGGTAGTAGAGGTAATCCTGAAATAACATCTCCTTATGCACCAGTATATGTAAAACCAGCTCTTTTTCTTGTGCTGTACCCTTGGCCTATGTTTCATGTTGTTCAGTTATCTACCATGTCCCCCTGCACTGAAGTTTTGTAGCCTTCTCTTTTATTTTCATGTGACTGGTCTGAGGCATTTGACTTCAACTAACATCCAACTGATAAAACCTCTTTTTACTTCTGTGGCTCTTTGCATCATGACTTAGTCGCCCAAGAATCCTATCTTTATTAAGTCTTGTCCTATGTTGCCTTTCAATTAATTTATAAAAAGAGGCTTTGACCAGCAACTAGTCCCTGTATTGTCTTTGGGAAGCACGTAATATGACTGTAGAGGAGTTTCATTCCTATTATGTTTTAAGCTCTACTAATTAGCCAGTAATTTTTTAGTTTAAGATTAATATATCTACTTTCATATGGTGCTAACATAATTTGAATATTGTGTGAGTGTCTAGCAGAAGTGCAGGCATGTCTCACCATCTCCCCTCCTCATCCCATTTGCTCTGTGGGCACACTGTTCGTGTGAGACTTGTTTTGTTAATAAAGCCAACAAAAATAAACACTTATTTAGGAAGGATATGAATCAGTGCTTATACCTAAACATAACTGGAAAGTATAGATCTGTTTATCTGTAGAAAAATCTTGATACTCCATCATTTGCCTGACCGCAACTGGAACTTGGAGCATCTGGCACCTATTTGTAATGTGATCTAGATTGAATCAGATTCTAAACTGGGTGTGAAGGAATCCAACATAATGCAATTATGTTGTCAAATATGTATTTTGGCACTGTATACAAATAATTATATGTATTTGTGTATTCATATATATTACATGTAATTTAAAAAACCTGTATAGTGTCCTTTTCAAAAATACTGGTCTATAGCGTCGACTGTAGAAATACACATCTACTGCATCAGCATTTTTGATAACATTTTTATTTGTCAGAAGAAAAGAACAGAGCAGCTCTTTCTGGTGCTTTGAACCCTCTCCTACTCTCCATTTCAAGTTAGATACATTATCTACCCTTTACCTAAGAAGCTTTTGCAATCTTGTCTCCCTTAATAAAGAGAAACAAAAGACATTACCAGAGCAAATTGGAAGGGCTGAGCAGTGGGGACGACATCTGGTCACAGTCTAATTTTCATGAAGCTGTACCAGCAATTTTTTCTCTCTTGTGTTGTGTTGTAGTGAAAAGCTAGCAGAAGGAAGGTGGGAGATGAAAGGGGAGAAATAGCCAGACACAAATAGAGGACAGTTCCATTCCTCAGGATCCAAACAAGTAAAGTGCTTCTATCTGGACTTAAACACACACACAAAAATGAAACAGGAGCCTTACCCATTCCTTTTTTATAGAACTACAAACCAATATGCTCTTTTGTAATTGCCCTAAAAATATTCTGTGCCATCTTGTTAATTTGAGAGAATAAATTGCCTTAAGTTCTCTGCCCTCTTACTTTTTTAGTTGTTTTTTTTTTTTTCCACTTATGTCTGCAAACTTCAAGTAATTTGAAACATGTGACTCTAAATGTGAGAGAGGATTAATTTCCTTAGTAACTGGTTTAAAGAGAAAAAAAAGTTCAGGAGCACTGAGAATCAAGGCTAGCTCCCTGTTTCAGAGGACTACTTTTCCCTGTCATGCAAACAGTATTTCTATGAGCTTTATTTCTTTTCCAAGAGAGTACAAAGGGGTCAGCAAAAATCAGTAGCTAGTATTAAATTGCATTTCAAAACCTTAAGCTTCCTGTGCTAAAGATTCATCATTTCTATGGAAAATTTGGCTCCCTCTGGCAACATTATACATCACTCTGGCTAACACTGCAGAAAACTGCCAAAGGTATGGAACAAATGCAGCATTAAGGGTGCTGTAAATTTACACCTTTTGCTATGGGGAAAATCAGTGCTGCAACCCCTTTTTCAGAGGCCAGAAATTCCTCTTAAAATGCCTTCCATGAAGATCTCCTAAGACCATGCAATTGCATATATCTTTGGTAGGTTTGAAAATGATGCATGTTCCCACTACTAGAATGGAGAGGAAGCAATGCTGTATTTTCCAGGATAACTGGTAACAATGTGCCGATTGCTTCCAATCACATGAGGAGACAAAAGACTTGATCTGTGACACTGTTTAGTAACAAACAAAAACATAGGACTATTTATTGCCAGAAAAGAAAAGGCTTTAACTCTCCCCACGCAGGAGCCCACTCACCACCGGTATTGCATCTACAGAGCTCAGAGAAAAAGAGACGGTTAAGATAAGAACAGGAGGTAGGAGCTGATCCTGACTGGTTTAGATGATTGTATACTTCAGCTGATTATTTGCTTTCTTGTAATTTCTAAGTAACATTTATCTTCATATCCCTTTGGCAATCACAGAATGGGTAAATCCTTCTCTTTCTATCCAGTGTGATTTTATGTGGGTTTGTATAAGCATATGGTCTTCTACGTCTGACCTCTGATGATTAATCATACCTTCATTTGCATTTTACTCACATTGAGATGATGTGTGAATTCCTACTCTGTCCAAATAAAATTACGAAATTGTGCAGGACCAGAGAGACAATGTAGTTATATGAATGATATGTGTGTGCTGGGAGTGGGGAGGGTATTAAGCTAATTCTCCCTATGGAAAAGACATTATAATTGTGAGGCCTCTTGTTGATCTCTGTTGTTTGTTTTTTTTCTTGTCTCCCTTTGCTAGACTAGAGGTGGCAAATTTAGAAACATGAAACATTTATTACTCTCTTGAAGTTTCTGGTGGAAATTGGCAAGTGATTAATCACCTCATTTTGGTATTCCACTGGAGAATTAAATTACTCAGCAGAATTTTTGTTGTATTGAGAGAACTTCTGACCATTCCAAATCAGAGAAGTTTGAGGAAACAACACAGGGAAATAAATACATGTTATATGCTGTATGTATGTATGTATTTTATACAGATTTTGAAATATATAAATTTTTTTTAATTTCTGTTTCAATTGGTCAGGGGGACATTGTCAATACTGCATATAAAGGTTATAGATTTTATTAGAAACCAGCCCAGTTTAAGTTGATACTGTTGTTTTCCGAGGGTACAAGCATCTATCATTTCATGAATAAATGCTACTGCTCAGGTCATTATCACCATCTCTTCTCAAGTACTGAGACTTGGCTGAGTCACGCTAATTGCCCATGTGCATGATCTTCATAAAAGGCAAATCCAGTGTTGTCAAATGTCCTTGGGATTTTGCCAGCTCCCTATTCTGTTCTCATTCAGTCACTCTCAGCTATGAAGGATGATGATGATCTAGCAGGTACAGGTGCCTCCTCAGTGGCATCAATTATTGAGGTGCTGTGCTCCCTGGAGTTGCATTTTCTTTTTTCCTGACTGAAAAGAAGAGCCTTGGCTTGCTCTAGCCTCTTGATTCCTTGATCATAAATTTGAGTACTCAGGGCATCATGGCACTGTATCTTGTTATTAGAGTACACAGTACTGACACCTGCAAGAACATACATTCACCTAATAAGGCTGAGCACATGCAGAATTGCACAAACAGATTAAAGGAGTAATTTGAAGTTTCCAGTAGGTGGTTAGAGCTGTCTTATTCTTTCTCTCCTCCCACTCTTCAGCTTGTAATATAAATTTATTTATATTCCAGGCAAATAATAAACATTTTGTAAATAATTTAACTGGAAGAGAACTTTTTTTTTTTTAATTAAAGGCTGTTGCACACCTCTTTTTGCCTGGCAGTCACTTGCAATATTGTTATGTGTGCATATTATTTACAGTATATTTTTTTCAAGAAGTGAAAATTTTATATTGCTCTACTAGTACATCCTAAGACACTGAGTGTTATTTGTCACAAATATGTGCTGTCAAGAAAGGCATCTCAACACAAAGGGAAAGGAACAGTAGGAACAGCTGTGTTAAATCTTTTATGGTACCTGTACATCCTGTCATTTGTTATGGATAAACGATAACAGCACACGAGTGTAACTTTAGAAGACAGGGATGAACTGTTGGGGCTGGAGACACTGTGAAAGAATGAACAAACTGCTTGTTTTCTGGGGTTACTTCTGTGTGTGCCTTTATATTAGTTTGGCTGAACAAGTCTGACATAAAGATTGATGTATCTTACTGGCTGCAGAGCTTCTCTGAGAGGCTGTTGTCAGTGTCTTTCAGGAGGAAGGTTGCAGTGAATTGCTCCATGTATTTGGCAAGATGTGATATGTTTTAATGAAGTCTGATGGGCACCTGTATATTTCGCCAGGTTCATTCTATCAATGCCTTATTTCAGAACGACTTCATTTTATTTGCTGCTCAAAGTCCTAGAGAAGATTAAACAAATGTAAAGGCTGGCTCTTCAAATATATACTTGTTTTAAGAATGAGAATAATTTCCTCTGTCTTCAATGTCACTATTCATATATCTAATGTCAAATGTACTCTTGCTCATCTGGACCCTTTTGTGAGCACTCCAGTTTGCAATGAAGTTAGTGTGAACTTTTACATTACATTTGATAAAGCTTTGGATAAAGCCTTGCATATGCATACATAGGAAATTAATGTCTACTAATTGCAAAGCTTTCAAAGTACCATAGAGACTCATAGTGCACTTACAGCTAATCTACTCTGAGTTAATTATCGGTCTTGGTAAATTTATGTTAAAAGCTTGGCACAAATAGTGAGTCAAACAGCAGAACTTTTACCCACACAGAGTGTGGAATTAAGTCCAAATTTAGATTCCCCATCTCAGGGAGAAAGAATTTAAACATATGTCTCAAACTGCCTGAAAAGATGATGAAATTTAAACTAGGCCTCATCTGTAAAATCTGAAAAGAGATAAAATCTTATTAAATTTTGATTAAGTCAGCTCATCTTAGACTAGTATGAGTTAGAAAATTCACACTTTGTAACTTGATTTTTTTATCAGCGCAACACCACAGGGCAGTCATTTTTTATACTGATATTATTAAAAAATGGATTGTGATGAAACATGTACTGAACATTATGATTAGAAATTTAAAAAACAAGCCAAACATTTTTATTGTTTCATTAATTAAATCAACTGTAATTCAGATTCTGCATGCAATGAAACTATTTCTTTTTTAAATTCAGGTAATAACTATATTAATTAACAATATTATAGACTTTTGGACAAAATTTTGGTTAAAGAGAAATTGGAAAACATTACTTTTGGATGCTAGTGTGTATTTTGCAGCCTGAACAAAACTTTTGTTACAAATAAACAGTGTACTTGATTTAATGAGACAAAGATTTCTGTACATCTCCCAGAAAAAAAAAAATTCTATTTGAGGTAAAATTAACTTTTCAAGTTTCAATATAGTAAAAAATATTTTTTTCTCATAAAGGAAAAATTGATATATAACATAAAGTCATAGAATTACTTTCTCTTTTGAAACATATATAGTAACCTTTTTCCCTAGTTTGACTATTTAGTTTATAGGATCTTGGAAAAATCAGATTTGTCTAAGTCGTACAGCACACTTGAAATCTCTCAAAATGTCTTCTGGTAGCATTGTATTTCTGCATTTGGTCTGAGTACCACCTCAGGAAGCCAGAACTAAGTATACTATAACAGCATAAAATAAGACTATAACACTGTAAAATAAGGCTATAATTTTTTTTAAAAATTCTTTTATCAAAAATACATTTATAAGTATTTTTTCCTTATATTTATATCAGTACTAACTTTTTTTTATCACATATTTAACTCCTCAAGTTATCAACTTTTTAAATCAAGATAAGTTTTATTAATATTATAGTTGTGAAATTGTAACATTTACAAACATTATTAACACATTGCTCTTTGACTTCAAGAATTGTAAAGTAATGAGAATTTGTAATTATTTTTATTTATTTGAACCTACCTAGCTACTTCTGGAATTCTGTATCAGTCAGGCACACAAACACAGAAATGTACAAAAAATACTGAGACAAAGAACTGATAAGATGACAGAAAAAGGAAATCTGAAAAGGAAACTTGACAAAGATATATATTGTGACAGTTTAAAGTTGTTTATACCCTTGAAAAAGGCCTTGTGTAATGGTCAGGATTTCCACTTGCTTGAAGAGATATAGGAGAAACCTCACTAATTTATGAAAACGTGCTACAAGCACAATTATTTTTTAATATTATATTAAATAGATGACAAGGAGACAATAACTGGTTGAAATAAGCAAGTCAGTTAGGTAAGGGGTGCCTTTTTTCTGAGAAAAACACAAGCAATGCCAGGTATTCCATAGCAGGAAAACAGTGCACAGTGATCAGTGCTTACTGAGTAAGACCCAGTTATTCCACCTTCACGACACATTTGGAAACTTCTACAAGCCAAAAGCTCTTTTATTAAGGTTGACTATTTTTAGCAACACATTTTGTTTGCTGAATCTACAATTGTTTTCAATCATGAAGGAACCATTTTATGAATATTATCGTTGTGAAATTTTAGTGTTTAGGCAGTAATGGTAAAATGCAGGCACTTATTATAGGCATTTAAAGTTTTGTCTCAATAACTTTAGGTATATGCATGCTGTTGCTTCTTCAAATTAGCAGAAAAGAATGAAAAATAGTGTTTAATGTGGATAGAAAGTCTGACAGGTTTTTATGAATTCTCATACAGGTTTTTTCAGACAATCAAAACAAGTAGATTTTTAGCAAGACTAACTGCAACATTTCTCCATTGTTTTTTTAATGACATGTAATAAAAATGGAGACAAATTGCTACAAGCATCAGACACACCAATATGAATCTGTCTGTATGCGAATCATTTCCCATAAAATGCTGTATTACCTGATCAGTATTTTTGTCTTTTTTTTTTCTGGTCGTTTGAATCTTCTGGCAGCATGAATTTAGCTTTCATTAATATGTTCCTTCTATGAAGAGCTGGGCAAATATGTCCCACAGCATGCATGTTACCATTGTGGCATACACATTGATCAGTTACTGAGTTTTTTATTCTAAAAGTCATGCACTGGATGTCCCATATTAGTCACATGGTGACACCTTAGCCAGTGTTATGCTAGTCTTTCTTTACCCTTGTGTGTAAGTACACATGTAAGAGCTTGTGTATTTGAAGAAATACGTAAATTTCAGGAAAAAAATGGCTAATTGTTCCCAGAGAACATCACTGCAACACAGAGCTAAGGATCTTACATGTCACATTTTACCCCTCAGTGTAAGCTGAGGGTCCATAAAGCTCCATTGTCACTGGCCTGTTCTTCAGTCAGTGTCTATTGTTGAAAGCAGCACAGACTCAAATGTTTTTGTATTTCTTGTGACACCGGTGACACATTTCCTGAATACTACACGTCAGATAGATAATCACAGTATAAAGATTTGGGAAAAGTATAATGGTTTCAACCTGAGTTACAACCTTCAGTAAGCTATTTAAGATGGTAAGAAATATATTAATCATAAAAATTGGGTATTTCATGCATGAACAAGTATTTGGAATATAATGTTAATGGAACAGAATAAATATGTAAAGCTTAGACAGGAACTTAATTTTTGCTTTATTTCAGTAGTACAAATGCTTATAATATCAGAATATCATCAAATTAAAATAAATTTGATATGTTTATAAGCATCTGCAGGGAAGTAGGTGCTTATAAGTAGGGTTTAAATATTTTGACTCCACAAAGTGGCTCAGGTGCCATGTGAGCTATAATAAATTTGCAACTTGGCCATATAGCTCCATGTGCATTTTATCAGGTTCACAAACTGTTGGTAGAATGTCTTGAGTAGTGAACTACACTTGATCTTTTTCAGTCTTCTATCTTTTGGGATCAGCTCTAGGGTCATCTTTAAGCAGTTGGTTTACCTTTAGATATTCGGTCTTAATGAAACATTTTGTAGCTTCTGTATGAACTCTGTGAGCTCTTATTACATAGCATAGGAAACTTGGAACAAGGCAATGGATAACTTCAAATTTTACATTCAAGCATTAAAAAAAAGCCAACTTATAGATGGTGAGTTAAAATAGACTGCTTCTTATAAAAAACATTTTCTATACCTTGTTTGTTATAATGTACTAGAGAAATGGTCTAGACATCGTATTTGATTTCTTACAAACATAATACAAATGAATAAGCTTTGAATAATAAGTATATCCCATAAAATACAATAATTAACTTCTTTGCACATGACAGTTTTACATAATGCTTATTTATATCATAAAAATTTGATAAGCATTCCAGCAGGGACTTTCACAAATGTGCTCACCAAGATGGAAAATGGGCAATACAAGGGAAAGGTGGTAAAGAATGAACCTACTGACACTGGAGAAGGTGGATTTGGTAATCAAAAGATGGATAGTTACACAAGGTGAGTGACATACAGTTGCCATTTTTAATAGCAGTCATCATAATTAGCTCCCATGCTCCAGGACAGAAAATCAAATTTATGATATTAGCAAAAAAAGTGTAAGCTTAACAATTCAATTGACAAATATTAAACAGAAGGAAAAATGTTGAAAACCTACAGAATCTAAGACTTCTGGAAAACATAATTCAGATGTGAAAAATTATGTAGGAGACAAAAAATGGAATCTCTCAAGCCCAGTGTACAAAGTACAGATGTAAAGACAAAGGAAAATGGAGTCACTAAATTAATCAAGCAAAAGGTGCAGCCTAAAAAGCCAATATTAAAGTAACAGAAACCTCAAAACCTTCATAGATGACAAAGCAAATGATTATTACCATCAAAAGGAGTTGGAGAATACGGTTACACTGATGAGTAATGCATAGAACAGGTATTTTTCAAGAGATCATGTTCTCATTGTTCCCCAAGTCTTTTTATCTGCAGAGAATTATGCACTACAAAGATAACTGCAAATCCTACTCAGAAGTTGGATTAACCTTGCATCAATGAAGTGTAACAAACTTCTAAAGGTGACCAAAATATGATTGTCTATACCATTTCTGAAACAATGCTTAAAAGGAAAAGTAGGAACTATAGTGGTTTTAAATGTCTAACTGCAGAAGCAAAATACCTGCCTTATTGCAATTGCTGTCACAGCAGAGCTTTATTGACAGTACCAAGGAATTCCTAGCAGATTATTGTCTACAGTGGAAAAATCCAAGGATAAGAAGCAGAAATTAAAAGTATGAAGTTTCAGAGAAGGTAGATTATGTATTTTGAATTCCACGGGAAGCTTAAGAATAAATTGCTAGTCATCATTAACTGTACTTATTTTGATGCTTTGTTTCTGTTCATCAGAATATTTTATGGAAGGATAGAGAAGTAAGTACAGATTTTTTTATTAATATAAAGGACAGTAGAGTGCTCCCATGTTATATTTGCTATTCCATTAATGGTAGGCAAAGATTTTCCAAAAAAATTGTACACTGGCTTGAAATAACAATAGAAGATGAGCTGTGTGAAGTGCTACTCTTGTTGTTCAGACTAGTGTTAGATTGACTCACAGAAGTAGAGAAGCTATGGAATTTGGAGTGACAGTGGAAAGTCCAGTGATCTGTGGACAGTGTAGATCCTCCCTTAGCTGCTATATGCAATATATAGACAAAATCCCAAAAAGAAAGAAGACTAGTTATCTCCAGTGAAGGAGCATGAAAGGTTGCAAATAAAATAAAGCAAATAAACAAACAAAAATCCAAATATGCCTATTGGAAAAGCCATGTTGTGGAAAATAATGTAGTAGGAACAGCCTGAACAGATGCAGAGTGAGTTTTGCAAGGAACTGGGCAAGTGGATCCAGGCCAAGTTGGTGTTTGCACACAATTGGTGGAAGTCCTATAAGGATCAGAGGGAGTGGGGGCAGAATATAGGGTTTAGCAGTTCACGAGAAGGTATTAATGTGTGTAATGGATACAAAGACAGTGTAGTGTAACCGCTGGCAAGAAGGGACAACAGTTACAAGACAGAGCTACAATATGATGTGTCCCTTGCACACCCCACACATTACTCTCCTCAAAGGACTTCTTCCCTGACCGGGAATCGAACCCGGGCCGCGGCAGTGAGAGTGCCGAATCCTAACCACTAGACCACCAGGGAATATGGAGATTTGATCAAAATATATTGCATTAGGACATCTTAGATTAAATTAGAATACTCATTTATCAATCTCTCAGGGAGTGCTTGATCTCACCTAAACTTAGCTACCTAAATTTTATCCAACTTAGGGATTTTAGTTCCCTCAATAGTCCTTGGAGAAAGAAAGGGAATTCTTCTCATCCTTCTAAAATACATATCTTCATACAGTATGGGTCTCCCGCCTAATTTCCCTGTTTCTCTATGACTTACTGTCTAAATGATCAGGTTAGACTAGTTATCTAATGTTTAAATGTCCAGGGGTACATTAAATTATTCTTACTTTGGGGGATGATTTAATTTGTTTCAAAGTACGCATCTAATGGGTATGTGCTACACTTCTGTGAGGCAAGGAGGCACTTGGAGGGGCCTGGGGAAATCCTTTAGGACTCCAGGAGGTAAAATCTTACTGAATATCTGTCTTCAGGCAACTACATTCCATAATGATGCAAAAGTAGGTCTTAAATCATACAGTCAGTGCTGCAACGGATGGATATAAACTCTTCAGAATGGGTGGACAAGGAGAGAGGGATTGTGGGAAATAGTTAGGGACTGTTTTGATCATCTAGAGCTTAATGATGTTGAAGACTAGAGCTGTGTTTATGAATAAGAATCAAGGAGAAGGCCAAGAAAACAGGTCCTGCTTTACCAATCTGCTCTCTTTCTATGACAAAGCAACCCACCTAGTGGATGAGGGAAAGGTTGTAGATTTTGTCTACCTGGATTTTAGTAAAGCCTTTGACACCTTTGCCACAGCATTTTCCTGGAGAAACTATCTATTCATATCTTGAATGCATGCATTTTTCACTAGCTAAAAGACTGGTTGAATGGTCATGTCCAAAGAGAGCTGGTGAATGTAGTTAAATCCAATTGATGATAAGTCATTAGTGCTGTTCCACAGTGCTCAGTATGGGGGCCAGACCTGTTTAATATCTTTATCAATTATTTGGATGAGGGGGTAGTGTGCCCCCTTGGTTTTCATATGACACCAAGTTGAGTGGGAGTGTTAACCTCTGGAAGGGTACAAAGGGTCTGCAGAGGGATCTGGACAGTCTGGATCAATGGGCTGAGGTCAGTTGCATGAGGTTCAATAAGGCAAAGTACCAGGTCCTGCACTTGGGTCACAACAACCCCATGCAGTGCTACAGGCTGGAGGAAGAGTGGCTGGAAAGTGGCCCAGTGAAAAAGGACTTAGGGGTTCTGGTCAACAGTGGCTGAACATGTGCCAGCCATGTGCCCAGGTGACCAAGAAGGCCAATGGCATCCTGGACTGTATCAACAATAGTGTGACCAGCAGGACCAGGGTAGTGATCTTCCCCCTATACTTGACAATGATGAGGCTACACCTCGAATCCCATGTTCAGGTTTGGGTCCCTCAAGACAACGAAGACACTGAGGTGCAGGAGAGTGCCCAGACAGGGGAAATGGAGCTGGTGAAAGATCTGGAGCACAAGTCTGAAAAGGAGTGACTGGGGGAGCTGAGAGTGTTTATCCTGGAGAAAAGGAGGCTCAGGAGAGACCTTATCACTTTGTACCACTCCCTGAAAGGAAGTGGTAGTGAGATGGATGTCAGTCTCCCAGGTAACAAGTGACGGGATGAGAGGAAATGGCCTCAAGTTGCACCAGGGGATGTTTAGATTATTAGGGAATACTTCTTCACCGCAAGGGTGGTCACACATTGGAACAGGCTGTTCAGGGAAGTGTTTGAGTCACGGTGCCTGGAAGTGTTCAAAAATGTGTCAATATGGCACTTGGGGATGTGGTTAAATGTTGAACATGGTGATGATGCTGGGTGGATGGTTGGACTTTATGATCTCAAAGATGTTTTCCAATCTTAACAGTTCTGTGTGTTCTATGTTCTGTGGTTTAGGGGTAGACCTGGCAGGGATAGATAAAGAGTTGGACTCACTGATCTTAGAGTTCTTTTCCAATCTAAATTGTTCTACGATATCTCTATTTCATAGTGTTAACAGGGTTTGGGTTCTTTTTATTTCATCTGTGACTTGTCTACATTTGTTTTTCCTTAGCAAAGCCAAACCCAGCTGCAGTTAAGACCCAATGTATACCAGGCATTCAGGCATTCAGTGAAAGCTGAATCAAGCTTGCTATTGAGTTTTTCTGTGATATCAGTCCAGCCCTTCAGACCTAATTTGTATGGATCTAAAGAAGCTGTCTTCTTTGGAGCATTTCACCTCTCCTAACTGTAGTGCTAAGCTTCTAAGACAAATCTTTTCAATCTCTGTGCCTTTACAAATACCTCTGTATTTGCAACGTATATTCAAGACAAGGTAGGAGCCATGTGGAACTCTAGATTCTCTTTCTACATGCATTTGTGACAAGGAACAGTCAAACACATTATTCTTTTCCTTTCTAAATATTAAAAAGTATTATGGGAGTGATGACTGCAAAAAATAAATAACCAATGTTTTCCCTCTCTCCTATCAGTCAATACGTTTCCTTCCAGAATGAGTTTTACCAGTCACTGAGTATATTTTCTCAAATAGAGCAATTTGTCTGTTTCTCTCATGCTGATTAAAAAAAATTAGAAACATTTTGCATGTAACACTAATCCCCTTCAGATTTGTTTGAGAGCATTTTGGTCATTTAGTCTTAGTTTAATAAATGTGAAACCATTAGTGTATTGCAAAGGTCACCAATATGTCATTCATGCACTGAGTGATTTAAACTCTTTCTCTCTTTTCTAAATTATATCATAGATAAAAAGTTCTTTTTGGCTTGAAAAACTACTTCTGAATACAGGAATTTCTTGTTCAGACTTTTTTCAGTATAATTCTACCATACTTTGGGCTGCAAGAGAGAAAAAAAGGCTAAAAGGGACTATGGACTAAACTCAAGTTATGTCAATCATTGATTTGTGAAGAATTAAAACTAATTTCATTTGGGAGAAAAAAAAGCTAATACTCTTAAGAAAACCCCATATCCCTGTGCATCATTTACGTAAAACCACAGGTACACTTCCAAAACATGCGAAGTATATGTAGTTCATTAGAACTTGTTTTCCTAACTAGCATGAGAATTTAAATTAGAAAAAGTATTTGCCTTTAATTCTTCAGTTCTAGATATGTATGCTACTCAGACTATTTTTCACTAAAGGATAGTTGGGCATATTGGAATGAATCAATTTTACAAGTATAACAAAAGAACACATAGTTTATAACTGGAAACATACTGTGAAGAGCTCAATAGGGAATCATGCACTGCTCTGGGGAGGCAATATGGTGCTAAATGTCTTCTTCAGTGCTTAATTTCTGGGACATAAGAATACTAAAACAAACTGAGCTATGTAACTTATCTATCTACAAAACAAAACTGTTGATAGATAAAAGAAAATATATTTATGCTGTGCAATAGTGACTATTGCAAAACCTCACTAATTCACAGAACCTCTAAGGGCAGAGTCATCTAAGATCAGAGCCACTGTCCAGCGTTGGAAATAGAGAACAATCTCAACAGGATTCAATAGATATTTAGCAACATAAGTACTAGGCTTTAAGAATCTTCTATAATGTTGCAAAAGGAAGCAATGGTTTGTTATCTTTCAGAAACGTGGGCTGGGAGTTTGACTCCCAGTAGGCTCAAGACAGGAACAAAGCAGGATCTCTGACATTCTTTTAGTCACTGAGTATATTGGACAAAATACATCATCTTCATTTCAGTTATGTGTGTAGAGCCTGTAAACTGTGGAAGCTCTGAGAAGCTTTCTGTACTAAGTCTGTCAGCAAATTTGGCTAGAAAGCATACTTCCCAAATATATATATTGTCAAAAAAAATTACTACCTCAAATATAAAAAAATGTTTGTGATTTTGAAGAGGTAGGCATGAAGTTGATGCACAACATCAAAAGCAAAGCATTTATGTGATTACCATGTAATATTTTGGAAACTGGAGACCTCCTGCTGCTTCTAGAATTAAATGGTAGCTGAAAATGATTTTGTGAATTTAAATTATAGATACAGGGGTCTAAAACGGAAGCTAAAAAATTCAAGATAACTTTGTGAATCTAGTTTGACAAAATCTAATTTGATCGTAAGCCCTATCTATACTGAATTCTATTATTTTTATACAATTCAAGATACCAAAAATAAATGGATGCAGTATGACCAGAAAAATTTATGGAAGTCCTGTTGGAAGAAATCATTCCATTGCACACTGTAATCAGTGAAGGATTCAATTCAGAAATCAGAGAGCTAAATGCATCCCTCCACACAACATGTGTATACAGACACGATAACTGTTGCAGTCAAAAGAATTCTGAGGCTTTGTTCAGCTGTTCAGACATGAAAGTGTAGTGGAATATGAGATATTCTAAGAAATCCTATCTGTCAGTTCCTGACCCTAAAGGATACAAGTATCGGGTACTAGACCCACCAGACTCACAAGGCTGTCTTGGTTGTTCTAGAGAATATCATACAGAATTAAGCACCTGTATATGGGCAGTTGAATCAAAGACCTAGCAGAGCTCTAAGTTACACCGACTGTAGTAATTATATATCCATTGACTCCATAGATATGTGGCACATCTGCAAATGCCTATAGATAGAGAACTAAATTTAGATATTTAATTTTGATCTGAATTCTGCCCTTAAAGTCTGACACTGAACAGAAATGTAAAGGGCAGTATTTAGATATCATCTTGAAGATGAAATCTTCTGTTTTTAAGAAGAATGTTGCTAAAACCCTTTTTTTCCCCCCTAGGCCTCTAAAATCTGTACTTTTCCAATGGAAGCCACAACAGCTGTATCAGATAAAAATATTAGGCCTGAAATTCAAAAGATTTGTCTATGAGAAGAAAAAGATCACTTTTAAAATGCTTGTGTTCATTTATATGTGATGTAGGAATAAAAAAGAATACTTAATGAAGTGATGATTCAGCTAAATTTAGTCAACATCTTTTTTGCCAGCATAAATTCTACAAAGCTTTCATTGACCTAAATGCATGTGAGCATATCAGTTATTCACTGGGGATTGCACTGCAGTCTTTTTTCTGTCTCTGAAGCCTGAAGTGCTGCATAAATTAAAAAAAAAAACTGCTGAAGGATTTTTGAGCTAAGACTTTCTTAAAAACAAGTTGATTGATTTGTCAGGCTTGCAAGATAAAATAAGACTGCCTCTCCATCGTAACCAAAGTTTGCTGTTCCTGCATAATTAGTGTGTAAGGGAAAAAGAGCTTGAAGAGGATGTACAGGAGTCATGAGAAGAGTGTTTTGATATATGGTAGTCATTTGTGTTGCTATCTTCTGCTTGATTGTTTAAATTCATACATTATCTACCCCTAACAGTTGAAATTGTGCAGTCACAGTCTTGTATTCCTATTGTATTTCATCAGACTTATGAAAAATTTTAGAAAGGGCATGAACAATTTTATTTTTTTTAATTTTTTGAAGCAATCTTGATTCTATCATTCTACATTTGTTGATGCAGAGAAGACATAACTATTTTACATACATAGATGCATTTTATGTTCACTGTAACTATAAAAAGAACTTATTCGTATAGGAGACTGTATCGATAAATAAAAGTAATATGAATTAAACTGAAAGTGCATGAGTTTTGCAATTGTGATTTCTGAAGATTTTGAAGAGGCCAGAGATAAAAGTATTGATCGTCAGAAAATCTTTCTACACTTACAAACACTTTCACGTGGACAAGATTTTCAAAATGTCGTCAACATTTTGAGACGAAGAGTTCTTGGAAAATTGTGATTAAAAGTGGTAAGTAGATTGTTCTTCATGTTGATAACAGCTTATTTTTGATCCTTGTAAGAATGCAATATATATATTGTATATTTAAATGTATTTTTGTGATGACAGATGACACCACCTTGTTTTATTAAGTTATGTGTAAAAAGCTATGCACAGGGAAAACAAAGACTCAGCAAGCATTCAAGGAACTATGAAAGTCCAAGGCAGCCAACAAGTGACCTGACCAGTGAATATGGAGCATACCAAATCAGATACTCTGAAGATTGTCAAAGAAGAACAATTAGACCATTGTCCCTGGTCCCATCTGACAAGATGATCCACAGAAAGTTTGGAGTTCTCTTCCTAGAATATTATAAAAATTAAAGGAGATTATTTTCTAAAGGGGTACAGTGTTTGTTTTGAAATGGAGGCAGAAGAGGGTTTTGAGATGCTGCAGAGAAAATTTGGTGATATAAAACTACAGAGTGTCTTCAAGGGGACTGTAAGAACATGAAAAACATTTAGAGGAGGGAACAAAAGTAGGGGAAGGGAGGTATCAGGTTGAGTCAGCAAAGAAAAAAGATGGAATAAAAAGGAAAAATAGGCAAAAGCCTGGCAAATCTGATGACTGATTGCCACAGCCTGCTGTAATTTCTTATTAAACACATTCTAATTATTTTCTGTTTGGCTAACTCCCTGAATCTGTGGGTAAAAATTGCTCATGATCTTCAGATTAGACCAGTGATAAGTAGGAAGTGATCTGTATAGGGAAACACTCAATGCTGCAGGCTGTGTGTGGGAATGGGCCACAGATATTGGATGGAATTAAAAGCTGTGTTAGGACTCAAGAAGCCCACAGATGTGTGTTTGTGAATCCAGAGTGAGGGTGTGTATATGTCCTGACTCCAATCCCAACCACTCTGGGTGGAGGAACAGGATGAGGCCATCTCTGATATTCAGTGTAAGTGCTGTGCGTGTTTATGTGAGTGCTTGAAACAGGCACTGACCTCTCTCTGTTCTGGTCTGTGTGTTTGCCCACGTGTGCATGTGTGTGAGTGTGCTCACGTGCACCAGCTGGGAATACGTGTTCAACCTCCCTGTGGTGCACAGAGAACAGAGACCCACAGCAGCCTCCTTTCTATCACACTGGGATGAGATGGACCCTCTCAGAGGGAAGATTCATATAAACATATCATTACAGTATATGATTAAATACCATATATTACTAGTCTGCTTCCACAAGGTGCTGTGCAACCTCAGCTCCACTGGCTCAGTCTTAAGTACAACATTTAAATTGTCCTGGAAAGGAAACGCTAAGTGTCAACTGAAAGCTAGCTCACCTCAAACAGAAGGTATTATTCCTTTCCGTTAAAATTTAGGGATTAAAAACTTAGGGAATTAGTACATTTCATTGCGAAAGGTGTTGGCAATGAACAGGCATTGATAAGGTGGTCACATGGGTCTAATGATCACCCGGGATGTGACTGTGTGTTGGTTACTGAGATAAGTACCACGAGCTGTTGCAAAGTACCTGAGAGGCAGCCTGTGTAAAGAATGTGTTCCCCTGCAGATAATTCTTGTGATGGCTCTCCATTTTATTTTTAAAATCATGATGCTTTTTCATGCTGCAAAGAGGGTGGGGATTAAAATAATGAGGGTATTTACATCATTGCATCTCTGAAACAAGATTTTAGAGGGATATTTTGTGCACAGACTGACCAGGCAGAATAAACCCTGCTATTTCATTGCACATCTGCTACTGCCTCCAAAAAAAGAATATCTAAGCAGCTCACACCACTGAAGGCTCTAAATTCTTTGTAAAATTCTATCATTAAAGCATTGTCTTATACCATCCCTGCTTAACTGGGGGGACCAGATGGGATATTATGATATATTTCAGATATTCCCAGCACGTGCAGTGTTGCCAGAATTAACAAGTGTGTGTCATTCCTACAGTTACGTTGTTGACAGAACATTGACATTCTTCCTGGTGACATTGCAGAAAGTCCTCTTGGAATTAACTTATTGACAGATATCTATCAATTAAAAACAGTAACAGCAATATGTCAGAAAGTGATTGCTCAGAAAGAGGGGTTCAGAGACAGATTACACATGACCAATATGATCTGCAAAATGTCCACTTTATTTATTTAAGCTACCCTTTTTATACTTTTTCTACACCCCAGCGCGTGACCACTTTTACATAATTGGTTACACGAAAGTGTCCATGGTCTAAACATGCCCTATTGACCGCTTCTAATTGGATTATTGTAGGTGTCCACGGGAGGTGAGGACATTTGTTTACCTCTTGGGACTCCTCCTTAATTTTGGCACAGATCCTTCTTTGTTTCAGCTTCAGAACCTGAAACCATGATGACTGTGCATTTTACAGTGTCTGTGCCCGGCCATGTCAAGGCAAGACCTACAGAAATGCAGGAAAAATTGCTCACATAATCCTGCTTTCTCCACAAGTGATGTGATGCTGACAGTCTACAATTTGAGCTTTAATTGAGAGAAGAACTCCATAAAGTTCTGTAGTGTACATACTTAACATGGTAGGAGCCATGTAAAGTAATCCTATTCCTTTGATCTTTTTATCTACTTGAATGACTTTCTGTTGTCTGGGAGGACTTGCTGAGTTTAGTGTGACTTTCTTCTACCTCATCTCCCAAATTAAAGATGACATGTTACTTATTTTCTCTTGTCAGAATTCATTTTCTCTACCTGACTTTTAATGTATCCCCTGCAAAGCTGGAGATACACTCTTGATCACTCTGAGTTAGTAGATTTTAGGATGGGTTATTAAACATCTGCTAGATTTTTTTCCCCTCAGACTTCAACACTCCATCAGATTCTTTCATCACCATTTCCTACTTCATGAAATTAAGATTTTTAAACTCTTCAAAACTATCTTATCAGACTTCTAATAACTCACCCTGAATTGTCCATTTATCCAGTTTTTTATCCTAACTTGTCTTGATCTGCAGTTTTATTCTGTGGTTTCAATACTGGTGTAGTTATTGGTGTAGCAAAATTATAGAGGCTAATTCAAAAGGCACAGTTATGTATTCTCTAGGATCAAATTAGCATGGGGAAAACTTCAGTAGTTCACATGGTGTAGTGGTTTGAACCTTGTTTTCCCCCAGAGGCTGAAAAGTGGTAACCCCCAGGGGTGGAAACCCCTGGAAGTTTTGAAGTTCTGCCCAATGAGCGCTCCTGCAGAAATGTAAACATATCACAAGCACCGGAAGAGAAGAGTTGTAGTTTGGGTGGTTAGAAGAAGTAGCCATTGTTGTAGGAGCCACGAGGAAAGGGGCCCGAAGCCCCTCGGGGCCTCTGGGGCCCCCCAGCCCCAGTTGGGGCTACAGGGACCTAGAACAGCATAAAACTGGGCTAGGTACCTGTAGTTGTGAGCTGGGAGATCTTTTCTCCAAACTGGGCAGCGGCTGGAGAAAAGCAGCAGCCAAGCTGGCACTGACCGGAGAAGCGGTGGCAGAGAGCCAGAAGAGATAAGACGGAACCACAGAGACATGCAGCACCGCAGAGAAGACTCCTGGAAGGAGAGTTGAGGAGAAGAGAGCCTGCAGCAGAGCTTCGGAGTTCTGGGGGTAGGAACTGTACCAAACCCCTAAAACTCCTTTGAAACCTCCTGGAAAGGAGGAAGATGATGGACTCTTACTTGAAAGAGCCTTGAAGTGCAACATGCACTGCAGAGAGGAGCTGAGAAGCTCAGTCGTCCTGAGAGCTGAGCCAGGACGGTGTGGGAGGTTGGCCTTGGGGGCCCTCCCTTGCTGCAAGCTACAAAGAAGCTCGCAGCCTGAGACAGGGCACAGAGGCCCTGCAAGGAGCTTGAATCTCCTGGAGATACCAGACCGTCACGAAGACCCCCTGCGTCTTCGTGATATGACGTGGTGAAACGACCTTTGTCTGGGGTTACGAAGCCCACGGAAGACCCCTTTGCCTGCGTCAAGGGGCCGAGGGGGATACCCCCCTCGTGAGTGCTGGCAGAGATCCAACTATCAGCTGCTGCATGCATGAGATGAGGAGAACCTGCTGCCTTAGAAGAAGCTGCTGCCTGAGAGACTGGAAGGGATCTGTTCTTCTTCCCCTCCTGGACTTTTATTTGGAGGGGAGAGGAGATCTGATCCATTGTAAATACTATATGTCATGGTAGAGATAGTTGTGATTGTGTGTATAATGTGTTATAGTATTTATTTGTACAGTCATTGTAATATATTCCCTTTCCCCCATTCTGAGTCTGGTTGTGTTTTGTCTGGAAAAAACCATCTCACATTAGGTTGAGATGTGGGAGGGGGGGATGGAGCTAGGGAATTGGATTTTGGGGCTATCTCAAACCATGACACATGGTTCTTAGGATAGTGCCTTAAGGCAAGACTAAGCAAGGTGTAAAGAAAATGATATGTGTGTTATAGAAAATCAGGAAATTTTGTGTATGTGCAGAAAATACCACTGACAGACTACAGGCTTGTCTGAATACAGTCACAGAATAGAGAGACCATAAAAGCTGATGGAGTAAGTAGGGCACAATTCCTTCAGAACCCTAATCCCTGATCATAGAGCACAAAGCTGAAAGGCTATGCGAAGGTATAAAGCAGGTCCATCACTACACTACAATACATTACCAAGGCAGGATTCCTTTTTCTTTCATTTCCATGCATCCTTTGGCTATTTGAGTCACCAAGACAAACATCTATGTGCCCAGTTTCAGATATCAATGAAATTCTGTGAAATGCAGTTGCTGAATTAAAGCTTCTGTAAGCAAGACAGAAGTCACTATTGAAAATTCAGCACAGCACAAGAACATAAGAATGAAGAATAGAAAGGAAAAATACCACAGAATGCTCACTTACATTCAAGGCATTTTGAAATAAATTAAGATTAAAAGCTGCACAGTAATGCACCCTCCACAGATGAAAGATTTACATTTAAAAATAAAGTTGATAGTGCACTGTGCAATAACTCCATACCTCAGCATTTAACCTTGGAAATATGCTCTCTCTCTCAGATAAGAGGAACATAAATAATATCCTACAGTTGTTAGCAGCAAAGGGACTTTTTATTCTCTTAGTTCAGTGGGAGTTTCAATACTTTTGCATAAGCTGAAAACAGAACCTTGAGAGCTCTAGAAGGACAAAATTGTTGCATTAATGGGACCAAACTTTATTTGTTTTTATAAAGAAAAACTTTGAACAACAACAACAAAAAAAGAAATTTGGTTAAAGTTAACCAAAATTGCTCTTTCTGTTGCTAAAAAACAAATCCTGTTAGAATTTTACATTATCATGAATTTTAAACTGCCAGGCTTAGGTAAAGAGTCCTATCCATGAGGAGTTTAAAAGGTAGAATATTGGACTTTATACAATTGAAAAATATATGCTCTTAATTCTTTAATATTACAAAAAGCTTTCAAGTTTTTTACTTGGAAGAGAGAAAAAGAATATCACTCCACCAAACATCCTTTACCTTCCCAATGCACCCCACAGACAAAATGAGTAATATCAGGGTAATATTTATCTATCCATTAATACATGCAGGAAAATCTTGAATTCAGAATCCGAGATATGTTACGTATACACTGGATATTGCAAAAATGCTTTACGTTCTGTAAAAATACTCCTTGTATTTCACTACCCAAGTTTTATGATATGCTGGTGAGTTTTACTAAATCTAGAACAGGTTGAACTCATCAGAATATTTAATTGTGTGCGTGTATTTCTCAAATAAGCTGCTGATCAAGAAGGTGGGAATGGGGAAAAATCAAGTATCAATAGGTGTTAAAAGACACTCCACCCACAGAACAAGAAGTCAAGGAGTTTGATGAATCATTGTGTTGATATGCAAGAGACTTGGTAACCAAATCATTGCTCATAACAGTCCTTCTCATCTCCCACATAGATTTGGGTGTTCAAGCAATTTTCACTACAATAAGAGACAGTCAGAAAAAAGTAAGAAAGTCAGAGAAACTAAGAAATCAGACCTCTCTAGAGGGAAGAAAACACTGAAACAGATGTTTTTCCCCCAGGCCCACTCTGAGGATATACAAGACAGCTAAAACCTTTATCAACCTGTATTGACATTGCCAGCTTTACAGTAGGATTTATAGCACGTAATAATTCTGAAAGCTGCAATCTGCATCTGAATTAAGCACCCAGCACAGGCAAGAATGTCATTCTCCTTTGATGAAAAGTTCAATTTTCTAGAATAAAGCACACTTTCATCCACATTTCCTTGGCCTAGAGAGAATATGAGAGAAAAATATGTAGCAAACAGTATGTTTCTTAAAGAATAACTGACAAGGACTTAGATACTGATAGTGACTGCAGAACTAGAGGCAATACAGACATGACAACAAAACTAATCCTCATTACATGGCCTACCAGTGGCAGGAAAGGGGAAAAAGGGGTACTGTGAAAATTAATTTCATGATTAATGGGATTCAGTATCCATTTTGCTTTTGTTCTAGTTGTATTGATTAATGTTATCAAATCTTTCTATTCAAGTACTGAGCCTGGATTCTCCCTGTGCCCAGTTGTATCATAAAAGGGCCAATGCTCGCTTTAGTCCTTGTATCTTGCCAGCATGGTGCACACTATAGTGAAAATGGTGCTATAGGTTGTTTTATGGATATTTTAATTGCAGTAATATACTTCTGCTGCCATAAAATTTTAAATACAATTTAACTCAATGTAGCAATGAGACATAAACTAGATAAAGAGGGAGATTGATAAGTAAATTCAGCACTGAACTGGAGGATTAATGAAAAATGAAGCATTCTGGTTGCAACATTAGTCTCTGGAATGGCATTAATAATGTTATAGAGGAAAAAATGATATTTTATATTATAATCAAAATTTCATTAGCATTTTAATAAACTGAAAGTCAGTGCTTTGGACATCAGCAAAACTAATCATTTTTAAAGTCCAGAGTAGGTCTGCAGGCTATTTGGTTCATTTATTCTAAATGTGCATTTTAATGTTCTATTTTGCCTTTGGAAAAACAAAAACTTTGACAATTTCAAGATTAATCTTTGCATCTAAATAGGGAAGAAAATGCAACAACTTAAAATGTCCACCTCCCTTTTCCCCTTCCTCGTCCTCACTCCCCCTGCCATGTACTGCACTTGAAAGCAGGACCCACTTTGTTTCAAAGGTAAAGTGCCTGTGCATATTTGAGACCAAAGAGTAAAGGAGACAGTTCTGACTGATAAATCATTCCAATCAGTCCAGCATTACCAGGTTACTTTTGCTGATTGTGATGGACTGGCCCCAGCTGGAAGCCAGGTGCCCACCAAAGCTGCTCTGTCACTGCCTTCCTCAGCTGGGCAGGGGAGACAAAATATAACAAAAGGCTCATAGGTTGAGATAAGGGCAGGGAGAGATCACTCAGCAATGACCATCACAGGCATTGACTTCATAATGATTAAAAACCATCTACAATGTTTAACTTGCTTTTAGTTATCCTTTTCAGTCTTTAAATCACCAGCTAACCCATAAATCAATAAAGGTTTTTTCAACAAATAAGCATCTGCTATTGAAAATTGAAGACCAAATGGATTTACCTTTAAATTCAGTGGAGCGAACAGACATTTCTGATGTGATTCATCTAACCTAGCAGATATTTCAGATAAGAAATAACTCATATCATGTAATTTGAGACGCTACACTATTGAAGATCACATGAGAGAAACTCTTCTTTAAAAGGTGACTTCTGACCCTGAAATAATCACCTCTCCTCTCTCAGCTGGCTGAAGATATCCACAATATAGAGCCTTCATTTGGGTAGATAATTACCCTTCCCTATGACTCCCTGTAAAATCCCTTGCATAAATGGCCCTGTGTTCCTCTGTGCTTCCCTTCTACTCCTCGTTAATGCAGAGGGTCCTTAGGCAGACAGGAGTGCTTTCCAACGGCATGACAGCCCAAAGGAATGTACTGATGCACCATTTGGGGAAACGAGGCCACGTCCAACTGCATGTATGCTTGACTGAGAAAGAAAAAGGCTCACCAGGACTCATTCAGGTAATATCCTTAATCAGGAAACCACTGAAGCATGTGATTTGAGTTAGAGATCTGAATACATATTGAAATTCATCAAATTAAGGCCAGCATATTTCAGACTATTTTTTTCTAGATTAAATGTACTTTATGAAAAGTATGAAAGTGGTGGGGTTCAGGAAATTATTTACAGAACAGAATGCATTTAGGATACCTCTAGCCTCCAGTATGATCAGAGTGAGAGGATTTACACTGGAAGACATCTCTATCAATCAGCCATGTAAGGAATACTCCTTCCCCCACTACTTTCTTCCATATTTTTCTTGTCACTTCTATATTTCATAACATATATTACTAAATTAAAAATAAAATTCAGGAGATTTTTTCTATCTATTTCTTTCCTGCTTCTCCCTTTGCTTACAGTACATAAAGTCTGTTAATCTGATACATGTTTCTCCTCTTTTTCCCATGTTTGAGTTGTTTTTATTTGTCCCAGAGAAGTTTCAGGGTGGCAGGGATGAAATTAGTCCTGTTTTATTCATGTGAAAGAAATAAAAAATGTACTTCCATAAGCGTAATTTTTCTCTTGCAGTTCTGTGAACCCCTAAAGAGTCACATCACTCAAATTGCTAGTTTTTAGTAAACAAGCAGCTCGATATTGTTGCACTTATTCCTTCCTGATAATTCTGTATCATATCCTATAATGATGTAGAAGAAAAATTAAATCTTGTGTATTCTCAGAATCAATTCTTTAGTAAAAATTAATACATATGTTACCTGTGGATTTTCAGATGGAGTATATGATTAATAGGAAATCTCATGTAAGACACCTCTGAGACTCTATAGCATTATGCTTAGTGTCAGCTTTATAGTAATTTCCAGGACTTAGTTAGGGAAACAACCACATTATCTATGAAAAATAATCTTGATTTACAAAAGCAGAACTGGTAGTTGTTGAAGGTTTTCATACAGGTAATTTCCAATGAACAAACACTTTTTTCTGGAAATTTCTAGGGCAAAACCAAACTATTTTTTATACTCCTTACCTCTGTGAAAAAAAAAAACAAGGACAGAAGGAAATAAAAGATCTCATGTGATTGTGTGTCTGAACCTTGTTTCAGAAAAGAGACTTCAGCCTTCGAGGAGTGAGCCCAAGAAAATGCCTGCCAGGGGAAGACCCCAATTAGTCCCCAGCTTGACAAGTTACTGCCTTCACGTAAACCCTGTGGAAGTCACCTCCTCCTAATCATATGATGGTGGTTCCTCCACTGCTGCAGTCAAAATAAGTTGAGCTAGCAAAGACCTATTTATTTTCCAAACCTATTCCAACAGAAGCATTTAAAGTCATGCTGTTAAAAACAATTCAACTCTCAGGTCAGCAGAGGTGGCAACAGAAGGCAATGAGGGCAGTGAGGAGGCGGAGAGGGCAACAGCAATTAGCAAGGGAAGGCTAGAGTTTGCAATGGTGGCATATTTGCAACCCAAGGAGTATTCTTTTTAGAGTAACCACCTCTAAACCCCTGTTCCCTGTGTCAGTGCAAATATAATCAGCAGTCTTGCCCTATGCAGTTTTCTGCAGCTAAACCCATATGAATTAACCAATTACCATCTACTTCCTACTTGAGAGGCATGTAAAAACTAAAGGTTTTTTTCTTTTCTTATGAAACTAAAGCCCAGAACTATGTCCTCTGCTTCATGTATTGTAGGATCCCAAAAATATAATATCTACCATAAACCTTGGACAGCAGGAGCTGGGAGAAACTCCTTGCTCTAAGGACACTCCATCACAAGACCTACTAATATTTAGCTATGTTAATTGGCTTGTCTCCTCCAGCAAGATATGGAAAGACTTTGTGATGATGTTATCAGACCATGTAGAAACTCCTTCATCCTTTTCCCCTCACACGGTCCTAGCTAAGGAAAAATATTACTCACTTGTGTAACTGTGGTAGAAAATTGTGTAATCCTCTAGTTAGCATGATTCATCTCCTAATTAACATAACTCGTCCTCCTCATTAATATGTCCTGCCCCCAAGACCCTTAAATTGTAATCTTCCAGTTTTACCCCATACTGGGATCACATAGTTTTTTGGACCCTCCCTATGTATGATGTGTAATACTACTTTCTTCTCTCAAACATAAATGTGGCAACTAAAAGTACCTTAAATTATCTCACCCACTGACCACTAATTGCTATCTTTGTGAATTTATGATCAAACATTGAATTTAATTTAATGGAGAAGTGCACACTTACTTCAGAAATCTGAATATATTACAAGTTGCCAGATGATAAACTTGATAAGACAGCTGCTGTGCTCTGCTCAAATGAGTGACGAAAACTGACATGAGGGTTTTCACTCTCTGATTTCCAATGGTATCAGATGACTCTGTGGAAACAAATTTAATTTCAGTCTCACAAAGTGTTTATTTTATCTGTCTTATTAAAGATTTGAAAATCTTTCTTATTGTTTCTATCTTTAGTCAGGTTGCATTTCACTCCATCGGCAGGTTTAAATTTTCCCTAATCTTGTCTTCTAGTGCTCCATGATCTTCCTAACACCTTTGAACTACCTCTTTTCAGATTTTTCTGTTTTGCACTTGAAAAATATCTGAAGAGATTCATTTTATCATACAACTGGGAGGAGATGGAAACCAGCCCTGTTGTGGCATCACTGGGGCAGGGGCTGACATGGGGTCCTGGGCAAGGTGGGAGTCCCAAGGTTCACAAAGAAGTAAATGCACAGCCAGCCACAGCCTACAGGATGACACCTCAAGTTACTAAGAAGTATTTTCTAAAACTGTAAAAATTTTCTAAAACTCCTGTTTTCAGAAGGAATTGGCTTTGAGCTACTTTCTCCACCTTTTGCACCAACCTCTGACTCTCATGTAAGCCCAGAACTTTTCATAGCTCTCCTAAGGAGTGTACCACTCCGGGTGACAAGATGCAGGATTTCAATACTTCTCACTCTTTAGAACAGGCTGTTCTGACTTCCTTGTGTGGACATGGTTGGGACAGGGTGATGTGATCACACTCAGGAGCTCAGCTGGTGTCATAAAAGAGCAGTGTGCTAAGAGCAGATTGAACATATGTCAACAAGACAGCACTGGTGCTGTGCCTGGTGCAGCAACCCTTCAAAGAGTGATAGGTAGAAAAAAAGGGGGGGCGGGGAGGTGAATAGGAAGGTGTTTGCTTTTTGTTTACTGTTACGACACCTTCAGTAACGCCACTGCATCCCAGTGTCTGCACGGAGTTCAGCAGAGATCTCACCGACAGTCACAGCCATCAGTGCACGGTGTAGGACCCCGGGGCCAGGAGCCACGAGGAACCACGAGGGCTCCCTCAGCCCCGCAGGACCTGGCAGCCGCTCAGCCCAGTCCAGCCAGGAGCACAGTGCTGGGGACAGCCCCAGCTCTGGGCATCGGGCGCCTCCCTGGGGATGACACCAGGCTGGGCCTGGCTCAGCAGGCCCCGTGGCCGGTCAGGGATGGGCTGGGAGGAGCTGGAAACCAGCCCAGCTGTGGCATCACTGGGGCAGGGACTGATATGGGGTCCTGGGCAAGGTCGGAGTCCCAAGGCAGCTGAATCAAGCAATTGCTATTTCAGTGAAATTTGCTGCACAGGCCGATGCTGGTGATCTTTATTTTTCCAGACTGAGTTAAAACTTCGGATGATTCTTTGCTTTGGGGTAGGTTTTTCCAGTTGTGTAAATGACGAGCCCAGCGCGGGAACCCTGAGAATGCAGGCAATGAAAATCTGATTTGTTGTCAGTCTCTTGCTTTAGATTTACCCCTTCATATAAAAGGATCCCAGGGAAGTGGTCACAGCACCAAGCCTGACAGAGTTCAAGAGGCATCTGGATGATATTCTCAGGCATGTGTATGACCCTTGGTGATGGTCCTGTGCAGAGCTAAGAGTTGGACTCAGTGATCCTTGTGGGTCCATTCCAACTCAGAATATTCTGTGATTCTGTGATATATTGTTTTAGCACTACTCCTTTACATATCAAAAAAATGCAACTCAAAAGTAGTTTTGCATATGCTGAATTATGTTTTTTGGAAGTAAATTATATTGTTGCACACACATTATTCACATTTTTGTTAGAGGTAATATCTTTTTTTCACTTTGTTTTATATTTTACTTATGAAATTTTAACACTTAAAAATTTTTGCTAGCACAGGCTATATTTGCTTATACAAAATACTTAGGCTGTATCACCATGCAAGAGCTACACTTTTTAAAAGAGCTATCTGAAATATAGTTAAGAAAACACATTGCTTTAATTAGAGAAAACTACAACTTAATGCCCAGGGAATGGCAATTGAAGTCTTATCAGAATTACTTCTTAGCATTACGAAATTCTTTTGGGGTAATTTAGGGTAAATTGTACTTTGCTCAGAGACTGTAGAACTAGATCTGATCAATTTACTTCCCCTGTTTTTCCTTTAGTGGAGCTCTAACTTTCTTTGATGTTCAAAATATTTACCTTTTTAGCAATAGTTTCTGCATTTGTTGCATCTTGAAGAGAATTGCTCACATCTAGAAAAAGATTATCTAGACAGACTATGACAATAAATTTATAGCTTCTAAATTAAATATACAGGCTATAATTCTTCCTGAGTTTTGTTTTTCAGAACTCAACCTAAGCAATCTCTGAACCCTTTGACATCAGCTGAGCTTCTGACCTTGCACTGGAATAAAGGCTGTGAATAATTCACCTCAAGTAGTACTCAGTGTGAGTACTATTGCAGTAGACATACTCCAAATAATTCTATTATTGGGTATTTAATAATTAACCTAAGCTTTGACTTTTAAGTTTCATTCAATTATTTGACCAGAGTGGGGACACGGATATTCCTCCCATGATAAGAGATCGTCACAAGTTCCAGTGTGGGTCTGGAACTGACCAGCTGACTGGAGGACCAGCTGCAACTACGGCTTTTTCTGGATAATTTAATTACATTCACTGCGGGCTTTATCTTTGTCAATACATTTATTCTGTATCTAATACATGGGGCAGAAAGACTTCCTTACAAACTTTGAATATAGAAAAAGATGGTGATTATATGTATTGTCTTTTATTGCACCTTGAGTTTAAACTACATCCTCCAGGAATCACAGCTAGCTTCTCCCAGTCCCTCAGCTCTGGGTGTTTACTTGATATTAAGCTCAATTTTTCTTACTTGTATTGTGGAACTTCTTAGGTATTCTAGTAGAGAAACTACTGCTCCCTAGGAAACAACTGAGGCTTTTATTCCCTGAAAGACCCAAGATGTAATATTTTTAAACAATATTATGTAAATTCTTATTAATATTTATTAGATATATGAGGATTGTGATATTAAGAATTTTGGTACTTGGCAAAGAAAAAGACATTACTATAAATCAAAGAAATGAAAAAAATCCCATAATCTTTGTTTTGGAACCTTAGGTTTTTGGCTATGACAACTAGACTTTCTAGCACCTCCTCCTAATATACAAATACATGATTCTAGAGTTTCTTCTTAATATTTAGCTGAGATAATGCATGTTCTGGCTAAAGAGATTCAGAACACAGGAAGTTAAAATTTTGACAGATTTTTAAAACTTTCTTACTTCTTTTAATCTTTCTACTTTTCTTTCTCAGCTAGTGCACATTAAAGTACATCGTTAAGAATCACTACTGTTACTGTTCTAGTCAGCATAGCAGTCCCCAAAATGAGGACAGAATATCCTGAGGAAAGTTAAATTAATGGATTGCATAACTCTGAAATAACTGTTCCTCTGAGCAGTTTCTGTGCCCAGCCCAGGCGTCGTCATATTACAAGTGGGAAGTAGAAGGGGATTTGTGAAGAGATGGCACATACTGAAGTTGTTACAGAATCCTAGGGTTTCAGACTTATAAGTGAAAGTTAAGTTCTGAAGTACAAGTATGTAACACCATAAAAATAATCAGCAATCGTGAAGAAATTTGCAAGTATGTGAAACAATGCTGTGTGCAATATCATGTTCTGTTTATTTGTTGTTTAACAGTATTAAAGATTGAAATATTTTCTGTAGAAGCTATTCACATCTAAGCAACATTAGCATTAAAGCAGTACTAATTGAACTTATGAAAAAATCTCAGGAGTTCAAAAATTGGCTCTTGTTCCTTCTGGACTACAGAACTTATCCAAATGTTCATCTAGGGACATCTCTGGGGAACTGGCTAAACAGTGTGACTCTGCAAGGGCTTTGACCTTGATGAGGCAGACCTCTAGATAAAAAATAGTAATAAAAGTTGTAAATTGTTAGTAATTGGAGAAGAGCTGGCTTTGTGACTCTAATGAATGTAAACATAATTAAACTTCTTGAGATAGCATCACTGGCTGCAAATTTCTAATAAGTACAAACATAATAAAATCTCTTTAGATAGTGTCATTCTTTGTCTGTTGGCTGCTATGTCTCATGTGAATAGCGCGGATATCAGGAACATTTGTACACAACAATTGTTCACGTAGCCAGTTATAGAGTCTGTTAGGATCCCAAAATATAGTTGGGATAACGGCTTATTTATCAAAATTAAATTGATAAATTAAAGGAATTTGAAGCTTATTGACTGAGAACTCGTGTATGATTTAAAACCTATATCTGGAAATCACGAGCTCTGAATTCTGTTAGCCAATCTGATAATAAGTTCTCCATATATAATTTTATTAATATTTGGGAGGGTGAGGGGATGGGAATACTATTGTATCCTATGCATCCTATCCTACAAAATTAGAATATGTGGATCAGTGGTAATTGAATTTCTTAAAAATCTTAATGGAATAAATTCGTCATTGTAGTCACAGAGCTCAAGATTATTCTTGTGTTTTATATGTGGAAATTTCCATTCATATAGGGGAGAACAGGAATTTAGGGCCCAGGGTCACAAAAGATTTTATTTTTGTTTTAAATTCTAACATGAATAGTTGGAATGAATACAACCTCTGTTTTTTAGAATTTTGAAACATGATCGAATAAAGTTTAGAGTGCATCTGTAGTTGGAAGAAGTATTCCTAAGTTAAGCATAAACATTGAGTTGACAACTCCCTTTATTTTATATTTCCAAAATGAAAGAATACATCCTTCTGATCGTTAAGAGGTATAAAATAGAAAAAATGAAGAAAAATTGGCTTTCTATAAACTTTCTATTCTTAATGGGACAATTAGTTAATTGTATTTATTTTATGATTGATGCAATTGAAGGAAGAAAGACAGTTTATACTGAATATTTAAATGAGCTAGATGCTGAGATCTAAATGAACATTTATTTGGTGCAGTGTTTCTTTAATCAAAGTACAGTCCTGCTAGATTTTAAATGAGAATGGGTTTTGATGGAATATGTTTACTTCAACATTTGACAGAAGACAAAAGTAACCAATTTTCCTCTCCTGCTTAACTTTGAAACCCATGTTTGGGAGGATTTTTTGGATGAAAAATGACATCTTCTTTTTTATATAAAGTATACTCTTTATGTATACCAATAATGCAAAATTTTATTCAAAATTTTAAAGTCAAAATACACTTTCTAAATTAAACAATACAAATCAGTGGGAGCAAAATTCATTTTCTAAAGGACATCTCAGTCTTCTTTAACTATGTGACCCACCTGTCATGTGAAAGGTGGGAGTTTAGATTTTTGCCTGTTGGCACCCACAGGAAAGTCAAGACCCTGGTGTCCCACAGTCAGTCAGCATCTCGTAATGAGACCCTTTACCAACAGATTCACAGGTCAGAGGGTACTTTGACCACCCTTGTTAGAGAAGACTCAAAAGAGTGCAGAGCTTTCCTGCCAAGGTGTTATCCATTGCCAGCAACTCACCTTAACAGTTCACAGAATAACACTTTTTATTAACACAAATTGTGACAGATTAATAAGTTTCAAAGGTTGTCGATGATAGTGTCTACTGCAAAAATATGTTTTAAAGCAATCTATGTATATATTAACCAAGCGCAAGCTCTAATATGAAGCAATCTACTGATGTATTATAGGGCAAGCAGAAACAAAAGTTCTAGTCCTAAAAGAAGTATTTAACATGCATAGAGTACATTTCTTAGACAAGATGTCCCTGTGGGGAAAGAAGATGGGCTCAGCCCATCAACTGGTCCCAGAAATTTTGGTGGAGTTTTCTCCAATTTCCCCCCTATCCCCAGCTGATTTTATACCCTTTCTCTATATTTTAGATGGAGCTTGAGTGGCTTTAGTCACAAATACCTCTTATTTCTGATTGGTGTAAAGTTCTTTCACCATACCTAATGGGAGGGGGGTGGTTGTGGCTTGACACCTGAGGAGAGGGTTTCCACACTGTTGTTGGCTCAGCAGCAGAACACCTTGATTCTCCCTTGGCTGACAGGTACTGTACGGTCTCACGATCTTCACAGTACCACAGTGTTCCCCCTTTCTGCTGGGACTTGAATGGAGGGTGGCCACATTACCTCCACTTCGTTCCACTCTCTGTTCCATCCCTCTGAGTAGATGATTATCTTGTATGGGGAGCATGTCAGCTGCAGTCCACCCAGGGAGTTGCAGCTGCTTTTTACCCTAGAATTCTGAGTCTCCTCTAAATTTTAACCCTATCCATCATGCCACACCCACCTCTGTTGGGTTTTGCCAAGTGCAGGACACCATTTCCCACTCCAGATGTAGCACAGGCACATGTACCCAGACCTTCTCGCACCTCTGTGTAAAGTACTTGATGACTGGTAGATTAGCTATGAATTGCTGATCTGTCTATTTTAGAGCTTCAAAGACTGTCAAGGTCACGTTTAGTCTGTCTAGGAGATAAAATGCATAGGGTGTTTTTCACATCAAAGCAGGTCTTAATTGCTCTTTTTCATTTCCAAACTAAATATATGTATGTACAATCTGTTGTATATTTTTCAATAAAAAGAAAACATTATCAGGTACTTTGGCTCAGTTTTGACTCCTCTGAAGTAAAAAATCATATGTCTTCCTTGGAAACTATTTTGTGTATATTTTACAAAAGAGTTGAGTCCTTATGGAACTGATAAATTGACTATAAACAAACAGCCTTGAAATAAATTTAGTAAAGAACTATCTGCTTATTACTGCATAGATTACTTTCTGACAGCAAGGAAGGTTTTAGATAAGAGAACTTCCAGTGAGGGTTAAAACTGATTGACTTTTGTTTGTTTGTTTTTCTCATTGTCAATCCTTAGGAAGCTTGAAAAGATTGCTTTAGTCAATTTACCGAAGCAGGCTTTCATTAGAGATACACTGAGTGGTGCTTTAATCAGTACATAAATCCACCAATTTCAGATAGTTGGTGCTAATCATCATTTCTCAACATAAAAGGACTTGAGCAAGGATTTTTTTCAATAGCAAAGTTGACATGATACACAAAGGCATAAGGTCTTGCAAGGACTTTGCAAGCTCCCTCTCACTCGTGGAACAGAGCTGTTCACCTGGCTGAACTTGTGCTAGATGTACAAGGATATAGACTAATAAAAATTACATGCCCAAAATTCTGAATCTTGGTCACCTTGCAAGAAATCTGTTGCCCAGAGGTAGGCATCCATCTGCATTTCTATAGCAGGAACACAGGACAGGTAGCACCTATATCCGTCTAACTGGCACAGAGTGGCTTGTATTCAGGCACCTATGCTTACTCCCTCCTTACCAAAAAGAGGATAACTGCATCCAGTCTGCTTTCTTTTGGATGCTCCTCAGTTCCTGCTCACCCCTGAGCAGTGACCAAGCATTGTTTGAATGTCCTAGTTAGGACAGCTGAGACCAGTTCATCACTGGATGGGTGTAACCCAAAACTGTGTATTCTATAGCCTTCCATGACATTTCCCAGAAACTGTTACCACTGAACCATTTACACCATCTGACTCCTCAGGCTATAAACTAGGTGTTAAGAGGCCTGTGAGATAGGATGTTGCTTTTGTCCTCACACCCATTAAGGACCCCCCTGCCCTGAGGGAGGTACTGAGCATTCCTGCCTGAACTGGAGGATATATAATCTTGGAGTCTTGGGACCTTTTTAACCACTCATGGGATCCAGAGGAAGACTGCAGACCACTGCTCTCAACCAGACTGCAGACCACCACTCTCGACTGGACTGCAACCACCACTTTTCAACCAGACTGCAACAGGTTTTCCCCTCTCCTTTTACTTTGGACTCGGGGCCCAAAGAACACTACTCTGTTCATGCCCCAGGGTGCTGGGTTATACATTTGGGCTTTGTGGGTTAAAACCAATTGTTTGTCTGTATAATTATACTTATTGTATTATTTTATTAAATTGTTATTCTGACTTATAATCTCTCTTTTGAGTTGAGTTCATTTCCCCTGCTGGTTTACCTTTAAACCAGCACATTGAAAAACACATGAGTTTGGACATGACACAGTTGTGCCACAGACCCTGGTAGCACTTCAGCAGCATGTTTTGTGCTCTATTACAGATGCGGCCAACAGGCTCCTTTATCACAAAGGCTGAAGTACCTAAAAAATGCTGTCCAAGATACTCCAGCCCTTAGAAGAAAAGGGTAACTGGGGAAAAAGTGAAATCTCTTCTATTATATAGCAATGGACCATAAAGACTAGAAAGTCCTTCCTTTTTTAAAAAGTGTTGACCATCTTATTTGAAGACACACTAATTATTTCTTAGATCATTTGCTTGAAAACTAGCGAGTGCAATACCTTTATTAGCCCTGAAGAAACTCGAAGGCACAATTCTGTGTCTATTAAAGGGTAGGCTTCATTTATTCTGGAATGAAAAAACAGAAAGAATTATTCTGCTTTGCTCCCACTAAAAATGGTCAGTTGTACAGCAAAGAGAATTACTCATATGTGACACAGAAAAAAAAAATTAAGTATTGCTGCACAGTGGGACATTAGATTGTAATAGGTCAGCTGTGAACTGTTCTGGAATACAGCCTCACCTGCTACTCAGAGCTTTGAGTACCAGAATGGGAGACTCCAAGCATACCCTGTACAATGTTGCAGACCGTGTTCATAAGATTTGGGCTATAATGCTGCCTAAATAGTTTTTCTCACCTGACCTGAACAATAAGCATTTGTTTGGGATTGTAACCTGTCATGGAAGTATTCTGGGTTTGAATCCCTTCAAGGTTGAAAAAGGAATTTAACCTGTCACCTTTTCTTCAGGATAAGTGCTTTAAATCATAGTTTATTACATAAAATTTGGGAACAGTATATTTATGTTGCTTTAAAATTAGATCTCTGCAGTGCATTTTAAATCATATGTAAGTTTTCTAGAACAGGTAGAAGAGGTCTCAGCAGACCTGGGTAAATAAATGCTAAGTTACCAGACATGTCTAGTCCAGGAAGCTGGGTTATTGAAAGAAGGTCTTTGAAAATGCATATGCTGGAGTTTCAAATGCAAGTAGTTTTTCACGTGTTTTATACTCCTCTGATTGCTTCTATGAGAAACAGATGGCATAAATTTAACAATAACTTGCAGGACATGGTCTCCCTTGTTAAGTAATTTAAAAAATTTCAGAGTCCAAAGATTGGCAAATGTTGTACCAAAATATTTCTTGACACTGTTCCACAGGACGGGAAGCATTCTTCTTCAAGATGTTTGATTTTAAGACATTTTTTAGTTAAGGACATACAAATGACCTTCTTGAATCAGATCAGTAATCCACACTGTCTGCCAGGGACCAGTGTTAGAGGCATAATGTCATAATATTGCATCTGAAAAATCAATGCAAAATCATTATCAATGCAAAGTAATGCAAATTTTGACTGTATAGTAATCTGTCTAAAATCATATTCCTCTGCTGTTTAAAATCCTAAAGATTTGAAATGTCATATTCCTCTTATGTATCATCTTATACATGCTTCATTTTGAATTACCAACTTTTTAAAATATAAGTCAAGTTTCTGAGCAAAATGCCATCCTCCCCAGAATCAGCTTTACTTCTGCAAAATTAAATAATCATCTCCCCACTGCAAAAATGTCTGAAATGCTGTGGTCAGGAAAAAACTGGGGTCAGAATAGATGGTACTTGTGGTGTTTACCACTGTAAAATCTATGAAACATGATACTTAAACCATGCATTGTATGATGTTAAACTACCTGAAATCCATGTGGGTTTAGCTAAATGAATACACAGACTTTACACTCTATGAAGTCTTCCATTTTACAAAGTTCAACTGATAAAATACTACGGGATGAATTTAAGGCTTTGTTAGGCGTATCAGAATGGAGGGAACATAAGGTTTTCGAAAGTGGAGCTTTAGCCACCTGTCTCCAATTATACTCAGTGTGACTGCAAGATTAAAATGCCATCTAACTCATTGCGAAAATATGTCCCATAGCATCTCCTTTTAGCTCAGGAGCATTAATGTTAATAACAGCCCAACAAAGAATCAATTTTATTTTGGTACTTTCAGTGATTAAATATTTTATACGTAGCTCTGGCAACAGTGCTAAAAGCTCTCAAACACAAAATTTGAGCTGAAAACATGTACTGGCAATGAGAAAAACTGTATGTGAAACTGTGTGCTAATTGAATGACTAGCACAAATGGTAGCTGAGAGAACTACATTCACCTGACAAATTCATATGAAGTAGAATGTGAAATCAAAGAATCTGTGAAATAACTATGCTGACAAGTATTGATTTCAAGTTAAATTATCAGACTGAAATAATTTTTTTATTATTATTATTTCGAGTGCCTGGCAATTTTACTCTATGTAAAAATCTATGCAAAAATCTATGCAAAACCAGCCAGTAGTGGACAGTTAGTACCGTCTTTATTACCTCATATAGTAATACACTTTAGAGATGTTAATTCTAGAGAATGTTAAAAAGGCAAGTATTAGACTTTTTCATAACAGGGATCTTTGAATCACGTTTACTTCAATGCACATTTTTTTTCAGATCATAATAATAATTATCAATCAATACATGGAAGAAATCTAACAGTCTGTGTTTGGTATACAAAACACTAGAGATGCATGTTAGAAAAAAAAAGGCATTGCCTTTTCTGTTCCTTAGTGTTAAAGCATTTAATTCAATACTGCCTTTGGAAAAGTAGCATCTCCCATTTTCAAATGAGACAGGTCAGACATGTAGAACTGAATCCCTGGGTGTCTATAAAGTAAAAATTCAGCTTCAGGTCTTTTGATGCCCTGTTCCAGTTATGGAGACAGCAAAGATCATAAAGTACATGGTATGATGAGAGTTATGTAACCTCCCTGAGTGGTGCAAAAACATTGTGTCAGAGATAGAGACAAGGTTCATGTCTCTTCTATACCTTTATATCATGTTTCATCCTTCAGCACTGTACTCTAAATAAAAGAAAAAATTTCACCAGGAAAGGACATCAATGGTCTACTTGCATTACTGTCATTTTGCAGAGCAACATAACCCTGATGCCATTCCCTGTTAAAAAGAAAGTCTGTCATATAAGCCAGGACATTATTCCAACAAATGGATCCAAACGATCATGGGCATGAAATATAATTCAATGTAGAACAGTTGAAAACACCAAAATATGGAGGACTCTGTGCAGATCACCTGTACAGTTGTGTTTCCACCCTGATGAATCAAGAAGCTTTTCCATATCTTCTAATTACTAGTGGGTCTGTAGAATTGCTTTTAGTGCATTCCTTGGCATTTTCTTTTAATGTGTCTTTGCGCTTGTTGGACTTCCTGTCGTGCTAGCCCACTGCCATCTCCTCTGTAGGTTTACTGTTGTCACTCATCACCTGAATTTCATGCAGAATCATCAGTACTGTAAGGTTTCAGAAACTTTTGTTGAGACACAGCAAAGGAACTTTTTTCTCCTTGTGCACCTGCTGCACATTTCTTTGCCTTTCTTTACAGAAGATTTATGTTACTCTGGAGAATACTGACACACTCCAATAAAACTAGATGGAGTCATAGAATATCCTGAGTTGTAAGGCACCCACAAGGTTTGCTGAAATTCAGTTCCTGGTCCTGAACTGGACAACCCCAAGAAATACACCATGTGCCTGAGAGTGTTGTCCAAACACTTCTTGAACTCTGGAACACTTGGTACTGTAACCACTTCCCTGTTCCAGTGCCCAACCACCCTTTGGGTCCATTCCCTTGGGTCCTGTCACTTGTCACCAGACAGAAGATATCAGTGCCTGCCCCTCCTCTTCCCCTCACAAGGAAGTTGTAACTGCAGTGAGGTCTCCTATCAGTGTCCTCTACTCCAGGCTGAACCAACCAAGTGACGACAACCATCCCTCTTATGGCTTGCCCTCTAGAATTGTCACCATCTTGGTAGCCCTCATCTGGATGCTCTCTAATAGCATTATATTTTTTTATAATGTGGCACCCAAAACTGCACACAGAATTTGAGGTGAGGCTACACCCACAGAGTGAGGGGTTATTTATCTAATTTTTTTCCAGAAAATATTCCAATGTTTTGATGTGGTTTTATTATTACTATATTTTCAATATCAAGTGCTCCAGTAACAGAGGAAAAACTGTTTCTTCTCTCTTATGTTCTTTAGCACTGCACCATTATTTGTTTTGACCCTTCAGTTTTGACCTCTCTGGCATGGGAGACCCTGCTGAAGGCACGTACCTTCACTAGCATAGCTTGCAACCTCATAGGGGCACACAAGCTACTTCCCCATTAAAATGTTTAGGTATGGGAGACCAAGAGAAGTGTGCTATGGAAGATTGTGTCTACGAGCAATGGAAGGCAAATGTAGAAATCTGCAAGGAAATTCTTGGAACACCAGAAGAATGCACCTTTTCTACCTTTGTTTAATTAGTTGGATTGTTAAAGTACTTTATACTCATCAGTAATGTTAATGTTGAATATTTAGAATGTTATTGCCTTATAATATCCCTTTGATTGTCAGTTTACCACATGCCCCTCAGTGTTTGGCACCTCAACCCACACCCTTGTTCGTGATTGGTTCAAAAATGCTGCATTTCAGTATCTAATTCATTAGTAATCCCTTGTTTAAAAATCTCCACCCTTATTCTCCCTCCATTGGTTTGTATTTGCATGCTCCTCCCAAACACCTCCCCTTTTCCCAGTACCTTCCCTCCTTACCCTATTTAAATCCAATTCTCCCCTCAATAAAGGACTATTTTTGCCTCTACTCCGAAGTCGAACCCTCTTTTCTAATGGGTCGTGTCAATTAGGGCATATAGCAGGTGAAAACTGGCAAGGTGGCTGGGGTTGATGGAATTTCACCTGAAGTCTGGTAGAATGGGGGCCAAGCACTCCATGCTAAATTTCACGAGTTTGTGGTGGCTGTTGGGAATTAGGTGAACTACTATCAGACCTTCGTGACGCAATCATCATCACTTTGTATAAGAAGAAAGAAGATAAATCAGACTGTTCAAATTACCATGGTATTTCTCTGCTCTCCATTGCTGTCAAAATCCTGGTAAGAATACTTTTGAATAGGCTAATACCTGCTATAATAGAAGGAATTCTACCTGAAAGCCAATATGCTTTCAGAGCCAACAGGAGTACCACAGACATGGTATTTGTTCTCAGACGACTGCAAGAGAAGTTTAGGGAACATAACAAAGGTCTCTATGTGAGCTTTGCTGATCTCACCAAAGCTTTCGATACTGTGAGCAGAAAAGGTCTATGGTAGATTTTGGAACACATAGGTTGTCCCCCCAAGTTCCTTAAAATGATCATCTCATTTCATGAGGATCAGCGCAGCCAAGTCAGATATAGAGATGAACTTTCTGAGCCCTTTCTAATAACCAGTGGTGTGAAACAAGGCTGCGTTCTTGCACCAACTCTATTCACAATCTTTTTCACCATGATGCTCCAAAGGGCCACGGCAGACCTCGATGATGAAGATGGTATCTACATTCGATATCGTACTGATAGGCGACTGAAGGCCCACACTAAGACCTTAAATCATCTTGTCTGGGAGCTGCTTTACGCTGATGATGCCACCCTTGTCACCCACACAGAAGCAACTCTGCAGTGTTTAACATCCTGCTTTGCTGAGGCTGCTGAGCTTTTTAGGCTAGAAGTCAGCTTAAAGAAGATTGAAGTTCTCTATCAACCTGCACTCAGGAAGTCTTCCATCATCCCCATATCATCATTGGCAAATCACTGCTCAAATCAGTTGAGCAGTTTAATTACCTAGGTAGCCTCATCTCCTTGGACGGTAAGATTGATGGGGAGATAGACGACAGGTTAGCAAAGGTATATAGAGCTTTCGGAAAACTCCATAAAAGAGTTTGGTGAAATAAACACATGAAGAAAAGTGCCAGGATCAGTGTTTACAGAGCCACTGTGCTGTCTACTCTTTTATATGGATCCGAATCTTGGGTCATCTACTGCCACCACCTGCGACTCTTAGAACGCTTCCATCAACGCTGCCTCCGTACAATCCTAAACGTCCACTGGTCAGATTATGTGACCAATACATCTGTTCTAGAACAAGTAGCAGTTACGAGTATGGAGGCCATGTTGCTGAGAACACCACTGAGTTGGGCAGGGCACGTCTCAAGGATGAAGGACCACCGCCTTCCTAAGATCTTACTTTATGGTGAACTTGCCACCGGCTGCAGCAAGAAAGGAGCCCCAAAGAGAAGATACAAGGACTCCCTGAAACAACATCTCAACCTTGGCCATATTGACCAACATAACTGGTCTACTCTGGCCTCCAATCAGTAGGCCTGGAGGCTCACCATCTATAACACTGCTGCTTCTTTTGAGAACGCACGCAGGATCACTCTCAAGGAGAAAAGACAATGCAGAAAGAATCGTGTCTTGCCGATACCACCTAAGGAGTCTTTCTGCCTTTTTAGCCACCAGCGTGCCTGTAGCAAATGTGGGTAGAGCCCTTCCCAAATCTTTGTTCGCGAAGCCTAGCCATGATGATGAGTATTTGTTTTGTGAAAAGGAGGAAGATTCCCCTGGCAACGGTACAACTCTTGTACTTCAAAACTCAGACATTAATCCTGAGTGTGGTAATGCCTAAGTCACTTCATTTCTGCTTATCCTCCTGTAAAACATGAAAAGGAATATGTTTCTCTGTTAATTCTTTTGAACCGAAGGAACACAGTAGAATATGTCTGTGGCACGTATGTCAACCAACATCTGTGTCACTGCTCTCCTACTGGAATTCGAAGAATAGATGTTATTGGTACTGACATTTCCTAGACAATAAACCAATATATGCTTCATCACCCTTCAGTTCACACCATTTTTCCATGACCTTTTTCATCTCTGTCTCAATCTCATATGCTATTTCTCATCGTACTTTTGGACAAATAATGAGAACCAAAAATTCAGATCACGTCTGCTTTAAATATTTATGATTTAGGAAAATATAAGGCCTTTTTAAACATAAAACATGTAGGAAAGCAACCCTTAAGTAAAATTCAAAGTTAAATTTAGATGAGAGTCCATACTGCTGACATGTTTGCAAAATGCCAAAACTACTACTACTGCAATCAGCTACAGGGATTCAGCTGGGGCTGAAAGGGTTTGTCTTGTCCTTTACATCACAGTCATTGGCATCATTACATGCAACATCTTTGGGCTTCCAGATGTTTGGGAAGTAGCTGGCTCACACTTCTGAAAAAAATTTCTCTTTTGCAGCGATGTCATGCCACTAACGGCAGGCAGAGAAGCTGCACAGATTCCTTCATTAAATGTCCTTCTCTCTTCTGCTCCAGGAAACAATTGACTCTGTAGACAGGCTGAGCTCAAACAGCCTGCAAGGGCAATACTGCGTGTAGAAACTTGTGCCTGGTAGCACTGACCTGTTAGAGAGGAACACATGGTAATTTTTTAGTTTTTATCCTTTCACTATGTTATTAAAGTGTGAGGTGTAACACGTGTCTGGCTTGCCAAGAAACAGGAACAGAAAGAAGAAATATTTAGCATTTTGCCTTTCTTTTTTTGGGATTCTGCTTTAAATTTCAACCAATTTTAGCATTTACCTGGAAATATTTTGGAAAACACATTTAACATTTAAGATGTTCCAGTTCTTAATGGGAAAACTAACCAATCCAAAAACTGTGTCAGGCTTTCACTGTTATCTTCAGACTCCAGTAGTCACTGCCAGGTCTCCACTGCTTGTGGAGTCTCAGCTACAGACACTGTGAAAATGCATGCAGTCCAGAGACTTCAAGAGAGTTTCAGCACAGCTGGTTCTGTGAGAAGGAAACAAAGCAGTTTTATCAGCATAGTGTTATACCCAAGAAAAATTTGTTAGAACTATTTCCAGTACCATGGTAGTGTATGGATGTCAAAGTGTGGTTGGTTTGATCTTGCTGGAGCAATACTCCATTGTGCTCTACAGTCATATTTCATTCTTAAAAAGCAGTTTGACTATTTTTTTGCCTTAAAATAGGGGAAAATACAAGGCCATAGTGAAAAAGCTGATATTTTTAGGTTCTTCAATATTACACACTTTCACAGCCCTCCTGTTATGAATAAAAATAGCTTCCTTTTACTAGCATATATGACCAGTCATTTGCAGCATTTTCACATAAGGAAAACAGGTAAAAAGGTAGTAACCTTTTCAAGAGATGGCACTCTCACTCAGGTTGCTTTTGATAATGTCATGACACTAATAGATTTGTCTTGTTTAGAGATAAATATAAAATCAAATAGCAGATAGTTTAATGTTTGGAAAACGTATCGGCTGCCCAATGGATATTTATTAAATTGTCAGGCGATACCAGTTTTAGGGGTTTTTTCTCTGATTTTCTGGGCTTTTAACCATTTGCTGCTTTCTGCTTTCCTTGTTGCTTGCTATGAACCTCAAAGTCAGGAGGGACTGGAAGGTGCACTTACAAGCAATGTCTCTGCTGGTTTTGAACCTGTAGTTAAAATAACAATTTTTTCTTCCTCGACAAGTGAAATACTAGTAATGATACAGTTGTTTTATCAAATCTATAGGTAAGAAAGGAAAATGGTAAAGCCTACTGTTGTAGGGTTTGGTGGTAATAAAACCCAATCTAATTAAAGAGGAGACCTCACTGCTGCAGGGTTCAGCATTAATAGCTGTCAAGTAAATTCACATATAGAAGCAAACTGCCAGGTCAGAGTTGGCCACTGTATGTGTGGATGATCACCAGACATGTTGACCACGGAACAGGAACAGCTCTTTTTTTTATCCTTAATTCCACCTGACTTACATCAATAAATTCAGGTGTACTGATAAGGCTTGGTGTCCCATTGCTTCAAAAGGAAATAAATGTTGTGTTTCGTAAAACATCTCTGTATAATATTCTATTTAGAGGTTTACTTATTTCCTAGGCTCAGACACCAACCCAGGGTGGACTTTGAAAATGGATTATATTAGCTGTGTTTCAAGGGACCAGCAATAACAAAATCCAGTGTCACCTACTTTTTTTTTCTGAAATTGAGGCATAAAAAACATACAAAATTTATAGACAAAATAGGTGAAAACAGCCTCCATAAGTAAGCACATATCATAATGAAATGTAAAAACAAAGCTGAGTTAAATACAGAGGTAGATTACTTGTATCCCTGGCAATCGGACAGCCACTCCATTCCCTGTTAGAGGTTTTTGGTCTGACCCTCTCATCAGAATAAAGAATCAACAACTCCTCCAGTTTTGTCTAGACATTTTCTGATTTGCAATTAGACTCTTCTTCCACTTTTGGAGGGTGATCTGCACTGGTGCCTTAGCAAATAAAATCTTGCTACTGTACTGTTTTATATTCTTTTGTCAAGAATTATTTATGATTTGTAAGATGTTTCCCTTCTTGAAAATACAATGTAATTGAGTAATTGATGATTTTCAGCCCTTTCAGAAAAATAGGCACCTTCTTCTGCATTGCATTTTCAAGTTCTATAGTTTGCAAACATGAAGAGGACCTTCATACACGAAATTGAAAAATTAATGTTTGAATGAACTGGATAACATAGCATTTCAGGAACGAGAGATTTATAATAATGGTTAATACTCCAATGGAATAGGTTATAATGAAATCTAATGTTTGAAAAATGAAGCATCAGGAATTCAGATTAATATTGAAACATAAAAGTGTAATTAAGGACAATTAATTGCACAAACGAACTCTACACCATTTGTTGTAGTTTTAAATCAAAACTGAACAACTTTCAAAAGTCTATGACATAGATACTACAGCAATTACGTGTCTGAGACAGATATTCATCAGTTCTATCTTAAGAAATTTAAGAAACAACCATTACATTGTTTTACAATTTAAATAATTGAAACTATCATTAACATTTTGACTGATGGGGCAGAAAAACTTCAATTAACGAAGTAACATTGTTGCACATTCAAGTGCTCAAAGTTACAAAATGTGATAACCCAGTTAGCCACTAGAGATTTATGAACTGGGCAAATCCAGCCATATTTTTGACTGACCCAAGACTAACCAACACAGTGGAATATTATATAGCTTTTATTAAAGAAGGCAATAGGGATCTATTAAAAACATCTTAACTAACTTATATATAAGGAGAATGGGATGTAATTTTGTAAATTTAATTTTAGACGTCAATTTTTTCTTGGTTGAAAATTCAAAAATATTCATGGGAAGCTTACATCATTAAGGTGAACTAAGAAGCAGTTGAAAATGCTTTTTTACAGTGTAAAATCTTGGTCACTCTTATCTTTAGACAATCTCAGCTGCAAGTTTTTGCCATTTAATATGTATAGAAATTTTTCTAAATACATATAGAAAAAAGACTGTGTATTTTAGTCCTCCATGTTTGCTCCTTTTGAGAGCTTACTCACCATCCACTCTCAAACAGTCTAGTCCAAGTAAGTAATGTAAACTGACTGATTGTAAAAATAGCATCGGTGATGAGCTTAAGTTGAACTTTCATCTTTTAAATTGCTACAGTGTTATGCCCAATACCAATAGTTTATGATCTTTCTTAATGAACCTTTGTAAGAAACACCTCAGAGATCATAACCCAGTCCTTCAACATATGTTTTCGTGAATGAATTCTAATTAATGCAAATGCTTATGTCCATGAGTGTTTACAATGGAACTGGTTCCTTCCATATTGGTTGGCGTAGCTGAGACTGTAGCACCAACCAGTCCCCATATGTCCTCCCAGACCCAGCAGCAAGTCCTCTGACAGAGATCAGCGTCTTCTTACATTAACAACTTAAGATTTTATGTGCACACTTCTCTATAAATAAATTGGTAATACAACACTGAACCGGTTTTATAGAAAGTTCAATAACAATTACCAGCATTGGTTAGTGTGGATTGCTGGTTTACTTTTAGCATATTAAGCCAGATGCCCTTCTGAAATTAAAGTAATTAATCTACAGTGTTTTCAATCTACCTGTGCTGCTTTGACTTGTCCTGCAATTTTGTTGATAAAATAAATATTTGTGTTCCCTAATTAGATTGGAAAAATAATTAATAGAGTCCTTCATTATTATACTAGCAGCTGCACATACAAAATATACATTTGTGTAAGATGTCTTTCAAACTTTTCACGGCAATAAATAGAAACTAATTGCAACATAAATTCTCTGTTGACAGTTGCTTTATACTGACAATTCACCTATTACTATCCTCAATTATGAATGAATAGAATAATGGGGAGAACACTGTAAATATTAATTTAGGAACTATCCAAAATGCTTTGTAAATGTAAAACACTGTTATGACTGAAGTCATTCACTGATTAGATGATGAAGGAAGAGTTGAGAGGCATGTTAACCTTGGTACCTCAAAAGTACTACTTCCTTTACTGAATTTAAGTTCAAAATATACATAAATATCTGTCCCCACTAAAAACAATGGCAAAGCTGTCATATTCTAAACGGAAAATTAATTCCCTTCGTTTGTGTCAAATATCTCTCAATAAATGAAGTAAGAGTTATAAATCAACTCAATCAGCAAAGTAGAGAAAAATGAAGTAAGGTGAAATTTTTTCAAGTAAGTTTAAATCAGGAATTCCCACACTGAAATTTAGCCAGCTACAAATTTAATGTAAAGGAAGTAATGGGAATAATGGTGATGTCTTGCTCAGTATTCAACAGAGTATATAATGATATCTTTAGAAGATCTGAAAATGAAGTATGACTACCTTTCCTTTCCTCTGCTAGCATATTTTCAGTAGCTACTAATTTAAACCTTTTTTTTTTCTTAAATCTTATTTTTAAGTTTACTTTTACTCTGTAAATGTGTTTTTTCTACCATAAATCTCAAATGCCTGAGAATCCACCTACCTCAAACAGTTGTCCAGAAGGCGATAAAACCTCCAAGTATGTGCTGTCTTACAATATCAGCTGAAATTAAAAGCTATCTTCCCTGATCATTCCTGGGACCTGTTCCACTTTTTGGATCAAAGAATATGCTATTTCCTTTTCATTCATGTTAAACCTAGTGAAGAGCTTTTATATTTCAGTTCTTGTAGGTATATACCTACCTGTACAAGATAGCTTTTTTTTTCTCTGAAGATAATTGCTGGCATTTATTTTCTCAAAAAAATCATTTTCCCTGTACTAAATGAGGTGAGATGATGCATGAGTGATCTCACAGAGGGATATACTGAGATCTGAAGTAGCAAGTATGTATTTGGCACAAAAATAATTCAACATAAATATTTTCTGTATCCTGTGTTATTGTGAGCGAGGGACTTAAAGAAACAGATTCAGGGGATGGAAAAATAAGGAAATGAGTAATTTATATTTATTTAGGTGGGATGATGAAGGGGATAATGTGCATTACCTTGATGGAGTGGCAGTTGCCTTAGCAGATCTGTTGAGTCATCTCTGTGGTACCGTCTTGAGTCTTATGTATTGTTAGCTGCCACAGTAATCACAGAAAGACTTAATGAGAAGTAGATTACGTAAGAAGAGTAACTGAATTCTCATTAGAATTCTGCCTGAGACAGAGGAAATTCAACCTGCGTGATCAACATTTGGAAAAGTAATGAGTAACGGACAGCCTGTGCGTATAATGCAATATTTGGGGTGCCTCAGGTCTCCCCTGTTGGGGATAAAACTGTTGTAGAGAGCTCAGCTGCTCTGTCACACAACATGAAGCGCAGCCTGGCTGACACTATCGGAGCAGGAAAAGCTACACTTCTGTAAATCCACTGTGCTCTATACATGGCACAGTGGAGCCACAGGCAGGAACGATGTTCACTTGTAACAGTGAGAAAGCAAGATACAGCAATGGGACAATTTATGGTATGTGTTATAACCCAGTTTAATCCACTATTAAATTGTCTTCTGAAAAAAAAAGCATGCACAGTTTTTCTTTTGTGTATTATTAAAGGTTGATTATTGTTTAAGGTGTTGGCATGGAGCCCAGTGGCTGAATTTGGACTCATTTTCAGTGGGAATAGAGTCACAGAAGAAAACAAGTTATATGAAAACTGTAGGCATACCTGCAGTCATTTATTACAGGAAATCAATGATTCCTGCTAAATTCAGATGTTTTTATTATTATCTTTTGAGCAAAGATTTGGTACAAAATTAAGTAGATATGTAGGTGATGACTCAACTTCTCTGAGGGTAAATTTGCATTCTAACAGTAAAGTCAGTACAGTCAAGATAATTTACCTCATCTAAGGACAAGACCCCCAGTCAATACTAAATTCAAGCCCCTTTGTCTGGATAAAGTGATAAATCATTTCAGTGGAGGCAGCACCTGATTCTTTAATAAAACAGGCTAACACTGTCAGATTTTTCTGTTCTTTGGTTCCAAAATAAGTTTGTACAGGCTCTCAGAATAAAATCATTAAAATCTAAACCATAATTCCATAATCAAGAGGAGTTCTGTCAGATTTAGAATTTAAGTTACTGGCTTTACCATATATGTTTATTCTCTCTATAGTATTTTATTTTCCTTCTTTTTTAGGTTTGGATTCACTGTTACTTGACTGCTGAACAAAACTACCCTGAAGGTTTTGCACACTGAGAAAAAAAATAATTAGCTTTTTCTGGCTTCTCTACTCAGTGAGCTCAGTTGTTATGACAACCAAAATTTTACCACTTTCTTAACATCAGTCCTTTTGATTTCTGCATCTACAAAAAAAAAACTATTTAAACTGTAAACAAAAAAATCTGTAATTTAAAATATTTAGAACCACATAGTTCACCTGTATTAATAATGACCATGCTTACTAACTTTCTTAATATCTTCTAAGAGTCAAAGAAGTCTTCTAAGAGTCAAAGAGTTTTTCCATGGGATACAGCAAAACGAGTATCTGTAACTCATCTGGTCCTACAAGCTCACTTTTCAAGGACTCCTACAGAGATTAAAGCTGAAACAAATAATTGCTATGGTTCTGATGTCAGAAGATGGCAGACAGTACATCCTAGTTTGGCAAAGAGGGGGCTTTTATTACTATTTTGATTGTGCTCAGAAAATGCATGTAATGAGGTATTTTTGTGTCAGGGTGATATGATCTTGGGGTTTTTTACGTATAGCTTTTTCTGACTGGGAAACTTTCAATTTGCTTCCAGTAGTTCTTCACATTATTGTAAAAACCAGTTTCATTTGCTATTTGAAGAAACCTCCTTTCAGGAACAAAATACCATATGAACTTTCATGGAAAGAATACAAAACATGTGCCAAAGGCTAGCAAACAGAAGACTGTATTATTCACCAGCAGAGATTTGTGTAAGATTTTATAGATTTGTTAGGTACAGATAAAGAAAAAAATTTAGAATGGGCATCATTCTACTCCCTCTAGTATTCCCATAGAATGTAAATCAAAGTGTAAATCACTGCCAATTCCACTACTAAATTGTGTCCCCAGATGCCACATTTACACGTCTTTTAAACACCCCCAGGAATGATGAGTCCCCCACTTCCCTGGGCAGGCTGTTGTGCTTGGCAACTCTTTCTGCAAAATAATTTTTCCTAGTATCTAATCTAGCCCACCCTAGCACAACTTGAGGCTGTTTGCTTTCATCCTGTTGCTGGTTACCTGGGAGAAGAGGCCAACCTCACCTCACTACAACCTCCTTTCAGGGAGTTGCAGTGAGTGAAAAGGTCCCCTCTGGACTAGACATCCAGAACCTCAATGTCTTTCTTGTCGTGAGAGGCCCAAAACTGAACAGAAGATTCAAGGTGTAGCCTCACCAGTATAGGGGGACAATCACTACCTTGGTCCTGCTGGCCACACTAGTGCTGATACATGGATGGAGACAATACAAATGGTTGACACAAACATATTTCTGAGAATCACCTCCCTGAGAACTTTTATACACAGAGTGAATGGGAAACTAAGGAAGCTATCTGCCCACAGGGATTAAAATCCCCTTCTAGAAAAATATTCATCCAAGATATCTTTTTAAAAAAGAGATAAGTTTGATTCTTGTTTTGAAATGTGGTAGCCCAAAGGGTGGAGATCTATCACATATGTAAATGTTGTTCCATCTCCTTCAGGTGTTCCATCTCCTCCAGTTCTTTTTCTGGAGAAGATGGAAACATTTCAGAGGGAACTTCATGCAAGTAGCTCCTTGTAAATATTTAATTGTATTTCTCTAAATTGGATTCAAGCCTGGAGATACACTAAATGAAGCAAGGGTACACTCAGACAGAAACATACAATTGTCCACATTGTTTAATTTGCACACAGTTCCTATCATTGTTTTGGCCCTTGAATGGATTCCTCTGTTGTGTTTTAATCAGAGCAGTCACAGAGATCGTAGTTGCTTCTTCATTCATCTTTCATGTTATCTTCTTTTTGCCTCCTATACATGGTTTCTCAAGCTCAAGGCTGCGATATTTAGTGAACAACCTCACTCTTTGCTTACAGAGAGATCAGACTCACTGTAATCTTTCCAAATGCACTGCTTCTTCATTCGTATGCACCGCAGCCACCTCCTTCTCTGCAGACTAGATCAATCTCAGTATTAAGGAGTTTATACTTCCATTGGTAAGTCCTCAGCTTTTGCCTCACATTCCTGTAGCATAAGGCTACATCTTGAAGACTAGATGAGCTTGTCATTTCGCTTCATCCATTCAATATAACAAAAAGGAATTTTGCTTAAGGAAAAAGCGATTCCGGCAGAACATTCTATAGTTTGTAGGAAACAGTTCCTCTTCTTTGTGATCTAGTTAAAGACAAAGGTTCTTTTTAAGCACAAGTGACCAAGAACTTATTTGATGTTTAGCCAAAACGAACCTGCAAATATTATTAAATATTAAAAAGGCCTGTAGGCAACATTTGGTAGAGGAATGGAAAAATGGAAAAATAGAGTCAAGCTTTCTGAGTTCTGATCCTAGTGATGACTGTGGCTTAACCTGTCACAAAATAATTCTTCCTCCTCCCTTCTAAAACTTATGAAAACTTTTAAACATTTTATTGATTTTTGATGAAAACTTGACAAATATTTTTATATCAATGATGTTTTAAAAAATAAAAAGCTACATAAACTTACCTAATTTTTCTTCCCAGAAAAGCTGCATAAACACTTCCAGCTTTGGGTATTCTCATGCATATGGTTTAGAATGGATGATACAAATTATAAATTTCAAAAGACATTTCGGATTTTAAAAAGAACTTTTTTTCAAAATAAATCTCACATTTATTCAAGAGCTGCATATTAGACAGTAGTGTAGCTCCGTGTCTTAGTAATGGCTTCATGGTTGCTGGATTATTTGTTTTGTTTCTCCAATGTAAATCTTTCACCACTAGGGAAAAAAAAATCTAAACATTAGTAGTCTTAGCTATGTATTTAGGTAAAAAAAAAGAAAAGAAAAAAAAAAACTAACCAAAAAAATAGAGAAAGAGCAATAAGAATATTTCCCCAAGGTAATATATAGACTGGATGATTTCCAGTGTGGTTAGAAGAGAACTTGGGATGTAATCAGATGGGAGAACAGCAGTTAATTTAGAGATATTTATTCCGTAAGGCAAGATTCTTCCATCTTTCCCTGTCTCACAGGATTTCTAATGTTTTAATTTTCCCACTTAGCTTTACTATTCCGTTCTCTTTTTTTTTTTCAAAAAGAGAAGTTCGATAGAAAAAGCAACATGGCTGTGGACTCTCAGAGGATTTCTGGCCACACCTCCTGAAATTATATGTAAACTTTGTTTATGTGAGTGGTACAATTGCTGCTTTCAATTTGTCCGTTTGGGTGTGTAAGAATTGGTAAAGTGGATTCTTTACAGAGAGAGTGATCAGACATTTTAATGGGCTGTTCAGGGAGGTGGTGGAGCCACCGTCCCTGGAGGCATTAAAGAAAAGACTGTATGTGGCCTTAGTGCCATGGTCTAGTAGGTCAGGTGATATTAGGTCAAAGGTTGGACTTGATGATCTCAGAGGTCTTTTCCAACCTAGCTGATTCTGTGATTCCAGGTACCATATTTGACACTAAATTTTGTGTTCTTGGTTACTTTGGATGACTGTGTATGGATGTGAAATACGTCCAGAAATGTAGGGCAAGATGGTCTATGGACTGTAGAGAGTAAACCTGTAGTAAGAATTGTCCCAAAGTCAGAGGATGCCAACATGATGTCAAGGAAAGGTTGTGATGGACAGATTCCCTGGCCTTATGGAACTGATGGTACTGTTTGACAGGTTACTTTGTCATATTGTGATTAGTATTATTAAATTTACATTTCTCAACAGGAGGGTTATTAGGCAGAGGGAGCATATAAACATATATCTACAGTCAGACTCATGGTGAGGAATATTGTCTTTTGTTGTGGGGTGGGATGGACTTTTTTCTCCTTTTCCCTTTACATTTTCTCTTTCTCAGTTTCTATTAGTCCTGTCTCCCTCCCCAGCACTTCCTTCTCTAGAACAATTCTCTAGCCTTTTGGAAAATTCCTCCTATTTCTTGTTGATTTGTGTATGGGCAACATCTTAGTAGTGATTGACAGTGAAATTCATTATCAAAGACTATAACTGAGGCCACAGAAATATGTTGGCCAGATGTCTGACCTGCAGAGTACCTGCCATATGAAGGATTTGTGGTTTTATTGCTTTGTTTTGCTGAAGTAGAAAGATTTTAATTTGTGAGGAAAGTGCTGAAAGAAATGGGAAAATTTTAATCCTGTCTTCTCTAGTGGAATTTCTGGCAAATAAGAACGGGAGTAGAGCCCTGTGATAACACAGGAATTACCATTTCTCTTGCTCTGTCCACATCTGAGCATGAAATAAGCAATGGAACAGAGCAGTAACCAAGGAGGTTCAGCCACAGCCCAAGGAAGGCTGTTTTAGCACAGGAAGACAAAGTGGAGGCTGTTCCGTTGGCACAGGCCAAAGTGGTCAGACTAGCAAATCCCAAATTATATGTACAAGTAAAGAGAAAGAAGAACATTTAAGTGGAGATTGGGTTGAGTTGTCAGAGGGGTGAACTGTCTTTCTATGCACTTGGTCTTACCTGCAAGGCACATCACTTCCTTGTGCTTCCCTTTTTATTCCCTTCTCAGAGTATTGACTGCATGTAATGAGTTTATTTTTAGAAATATTTGCAGAATTATGTGATTTTTAAATTTTGTAATGCTGAATATATGTAATAATTTTTGAAGTACCTTCAATTTACGCATGGAAAAACTCTGTTCATTCGTCCACAATTTTTTCCTAAATGTTTATGAAATATAAATAGAATAAATACTCCAGTCAGCTAATGAAAAGAGAAGAATATTTAGGTCTATCTTATTCCCTTCTTAAATTTGATTTGTTTATTTACATATTAGCTTACAGATCATACCTAAGTGGTTTGTAATGTAAGTAGTTGTTGTAAATAGTGACCCTCTATTGCATTCTACCCTGTACCGATGGATCTGACTGCCATACACAATTGTGGCTTGAACTTTTTCCATAGAAGTCTGGGTGTAGGATGTAGCTCACCTCGGACCAGGATCAATGCTGACTAGCACTAGCCATACTCTGCAGAAGTCAGACTGAGGGCACTGCTACCACTGAGTTTTATCAAATAACATTTTTGGGACTGCTGTAAGGCTGCACAGCCTTATTAAACTTCTTCCTGTGATACAGCATCGGACAACAATGCTTTTTCCTTACCAAAGGGGGAAAAGGAAACTGGAACATTAATTAGTGCCTGGAAGAAGTATATTTGCATCGTGATAGATTCATAAGCAGCAAACTTCACCATGTCACTACAAAGATCATTATGATGCAATGACAAATTCCGAAGCATATATCTATATATAATACAACAATATTTGTTGCAACACAGCTCCTCCTAGGCAGAAGCAGAGCAATCGTATGTTTGGGGATAGATATATTACGTCTCCAGAAACTTCCAGCATTTTGAAGGTAAAAGGGAGGTTAGTAAAGATGAAATAAAAAATTAATAAACCACCCCAACTTATTACTGTTGCTGCTATGGAAACTGAACAAAGAACAATAACTACTTGCCAATTTCTTCTGGCTCCTACAGAGACTAAGCCTAAAATACTGAGATTTCAAGGACAAGAATTGCTGTCAATAACTAAATACTTTTCTATTCTGGGTTTTATCAGCACATTAACCTGGAGTTTTTTCATTCCTAAACCTTTGTGAAATTCTTTTTTGTTTTTTTTTCTGAGATACAAGACATTACAAGTACACAAAGCATGTTATAGAAAGGCAATTAATTTTACACTGAGAAATCAATGAAAGAACCAATCTGGTCGTGAAATTAGGAATGTATTCACTGCATTTTATTTATATCTATAAAAGACAATGCTTTTATAAAAAGGAGAAACACATTAAATTTACAGGTGTGTCTAGCCCTGCACAAAACCTGGGAGCTTATAAGGAATGAAAGATCGTTGTTTATGTTTATTGCCACACAGTTATAATATACTCAGTGCAGCTGTAACTGTATAAGAGGCTGCTGCTGAGACTTCCTTCTTCTGACTCACATGTGGCTTTTGTCTGAATGGGAGAAGCACCCAATACATTTCTGCCCAAAAATAATGTCTTACAGTATATTTTTGTTAACCTGCACTTTATACTTCATCCAGAAATGAAGATGCAGCTATTTTAGGGCATAGAGTATGACTTTCAGTATGCTTTCACCACATTTTCCCACTCAAAAGACAGAAATTAAATCCTAAAATTACTGGAATAAAATGACAGCATTCATCAATTGACTTGGAAAAATTTGTTAGTTGTTAAAATGTAGAATAGTGTAGTCAAAATTAACCACAGGAAAGCTTGTATCTGTGGGAGAAAAAAGGTGTCTAGATTATTCTGGCAAGTAAAAGGTGAGAGAATTCACTTCGGTTATCCTTTTCCTAGATTTACAGTGGGTGTTCTTGTTGAAAAATATCTCTTCTGTAAGAGGTGGACATCTTCCCTTGTTCAAGTTCATCAAAATAGTCTTCATCTATTCTTTTCCAATCTGTGTTTAAGGCATGTAGTATTCTTCCAAGTAATTCCCTCTGCCAGATGTTAACTTGACTATCCTCCTATGTGCAACAAAAAGAAATATAATTTAAATATCTCTTAATTATAATTTATCCTACAACATCTCAGTGACCTGAATACTCTTGGTGTGGTGTGAAGAGGGGAAAGAAAAGTGATGGGACAGAATAGGTGATGAAGATGTTTTAAACCTGAAGCAACCATTAATTATGAACTCTAGGAAATCTGAAATTGTCCAATACCATTTTTAAGGATCTTCTCAAGTAGAATAGATTTAATTAAAAAAAAACCACCTGAATTCTGAACAAATTAAATAAAAAGTACTCATGGAAATCACAGATGATAGAGGAGGAAACTCACCATCAGCAGCATTCTTTAGAAAGAGTTGGTGATTTTCTCAAAGTATCATTTCTAAATGGTCTTGCAAGTGCACCTCAGTCATAACAGGTGTGATAATCTGGAGGAGGAGATGTTGTCATTCAGAATACTACCAGCTATAAATACCAAACCCCTCAAAGTTACCGCCTAAGTTCCCAGGCACTTCCAATACAATTAGACTCTTTCCCACTGAGGAGTTTCATAAATTCATTTCAACCATTTACAGGAGCCTCTGTAATTTCTAATATACCCTTTAATTCAATGCTTTTCTGAATAAAAGTGTAATACTCTATGTCTTTATTACATAATTTTTTTAGGATAGACGACTTAAAATCATTTTCCTGTCAAGAGTGCACAAATCTGGAAATTTCTTAGTAAATTCAGTTCAATCTATTTTAACAGGATAGCAATAGAATACACTGATATTTTGTCTGTAATTAATGACAGATAAATGTAATATCTGTGCTCAGGCCAAAAAACTGACATGATTTACTGATAGTGGATGTGCACTAAATAAAGACTCTTTCTTGGCTCTATATGAATAAATATGTTAAAATACCTGGTAGTTTATTTGCAAGGTAAGTAGAGAGAGTGAGTCAGCTGAGCCTTGCCATACCATGAGCAGAGGGGAGTGGATAAACTCTGCAGTCTTAAACATAGCTCCATTAAATTTGTCTACAATTCTATCAAGGCTAATCATAATTTTGTCTACTACAGAATATGTTCATTGCATGGCAGCAGCTCACTCCAACACAAAAAATAGCAGGTGAATTTTTGTCTGTATGAAGCTGAAGGGTAAGATACTTGTTATTTATAGAGAAACCAAGATTACACAGTGCATTTTTAGATGTTTGTAGAATAAAGACATCAGGAATGTTCACCTGCAGGAATTGATTTCCCTGATTTCCCTTAGATGAGATTTCCTTTAAAAATATGACATAGTTTGAAGTCTAGTCACAGCTTATGCTGTCAGAGTTGTGTTATTGAAGGAATCATTAGTACCAGAGTTCCTGACGGGAATGATCTGAGTACGAAAACCTAGTAAGTATAAAAGCCAATAAGTGAAAGAAAGGTAAGATTAAGTGATATATTATCCCAAGGGAAAAAAACCCAACATTATTTTAAATGTCAGAGGAAGGCTTTGCTTTTTTAAGTATTTTATAGCATAATTGCATTATCTTAAACATCTTTACATTTCTTTTCTAGTTATTAACTAATCTGGTCTCCGCTTAACAATGTTTGAATTATTCATATCTTCAAATTCTATGTTTAATGAATGCTTTTTTCTAAATATTGGAGATATATATATATAGGTCATTTAATAATTGGGATAAGGACTCAGCTTGATGTTAAAAAATGTACAATTGGGTGTTTGTATGTCAATGTGTACAGATGAAGGATTATCTGTGGCATCTGGAGGCTATGTCAGATCTGGCACATTTGAAGTCAAAATCTAAGAATAGGCTGGGGCATTCTAGCAGTATTCCTCATTGCAGGACACTCTGAGTAAAGCTGTTCTGTAAAATGGGTTTAAGACTATGTCAGCATACTGCACAAGTTGATGTCAGCAGTTATGAATTAGAAATTTGGTGCATTTCATACACAGACAAAGAAAATAGGATTCATACACTGTAATATCCTAGAACGGTCATTCCTTTCCCCCAAACATAAAGTTTGCTCCCATTTAATGGATGACCAATCCTTCCCTCTGCAGCAGATATAGCGGAACCATGGAGGGAAACATGAAGAAGAGATCTTAAAAGGGTTAATAAAAATTTACAAAAGGATTTTCCAATTAAAAACTGGGAGATTTTGCATAAATGTTTCTATTTTACTTATATCTTCTACAGAAAACAGGCAATACAGATAATTCTACTTTTTTTCTAACGCAAAACATAGGTGACCATGTTGCTTCTTGATTTTTCCATTCTGACATTTCAAACTTCTTTCAAAGGAAATGTTTTACAGATAAATCACTTTCTTTCCATTTTTCTTGTCCTAGCAAAGTTAGATTGTCCAAAATATTCTTTTTTTTTAGGGACAAAAACCTCAAAAATGTGATGCTTACTAGAGAGAGACAATTCCACTTGTTAAACAAAAAGTTCCTTAAATCTGTGACTCTAGTGTTCAACAGCACAAAAATCGTGTGAAGTTGACAGACCCAGCTCTTCCCCATGTCTGTGTTTGCACTAATAAACTGAACAAGGAATGGACCTGAGCTCTGCCATGTGATAATTCCAGCTCTTAAGTTGGTATCATCCATGGCAGAGGTCTGGCTCCAGCTCACTAACACTCCCACAGACAATGCCTGGGCACGCTGCAAGGTTAGCACCTGACAGGACAACAACCAACAGAAAAGTTGGTTTTGAACCCTGTGTTTTATGAGAATAAGGAAGACCAGCTGTATGGACACAGATTGCATTATGATCAAGAATGTACCTGACCTATTTTATTTGCACAGATACAGCAAATGAGAAGAGAGGAAAGACCTGCTCCTGGAAATGTCCTTATAGAAGAATAGTATGCACTAGATGAAAATTGTACTTCTGCTACAAGACTTGCAAATATTTCATTAACAGCAATCTGATTTTCTATAAGATTAAACTGAATAGGACTAAAGGAGTTTCTGCTCTCACGCCACATTCCCTCACTGGGGCCTGAAAGAATTGAAGAATATTTGAGCTACTTTTCAATAGGGTCAGAAAAAGATACCTGGTCTTGTACATGAAGCCAAAAAACCAGAATAGTGGGAGGGGTGTGTGTGCTCTTTAAGGATTAATTTGCCAGTTCAAATAGGTAAGAAAAAAAGCAGACTTGAGAACAAAATGACATTGTTCAAAGTAATTATTTATCTCTTGTGTTTTGTTTTGCTTGCTTGGTTGGAGTTTTTAGTTCTTCCTAGGTTCTAATCTTTCAGCTACCTTTTTTTCCTTTCTCCTACCTGTTGATTTTGTCTTTATCTTCTGGAGGGAAGTTATGAAATTGTTGGTTTCTTATTGGCAAGCACGAAAGCTTGGTATTTTATCATCAGTATTCACTGCACCATTCAGATAAGAATTCATTCTGAATATAACCCTGTGTGAGGAGATTTACTGCAAATTACTGCTCTCTGTGGAAGGTTATAAATGCCAGCAAGATACTGGGGACTCAGAGATAATGCTCAGCACTCTGCAGCCAACATGTAAGGGTCAGCTAGATAAGTGAAAGGCAGATTGTTTTCCATCACACTGATAATTTCCATTTCATTTGCCATTTTGTCCCTGCTTAATTATATACTTTATCTAAATCAAGTAGAATCTGAAAAAATTTTCATTAAGGTTTTTGCATCTAAATAAAAAATAATTAAAATCATTTCTATGCAAAAGAGTGAAAATTTTGAGTTTGTATTGAACAGATCATGCTAATGCAAGCAGCAACATGAAAAGATCTCTCTAAATTGTCTTTTCTTCCTTTCAGAGTGCAAGCAGTCACAGTGTCAGCACATTTCACTTGCAGATTCCTCACTCAGATCTTAGTGCTATTCAATAGTTTTCAGCTCCAAAAACGATCAAAGTAGGGCATAACCATCCATTTGCTTTCACTAAACTCCTCAAGGTTTCTGTTGTATAAGATCTGCTTCCACTGACTCACCTTTGCCCCAGTACATCCAACCTGTATATGTGAAACATCAAAACAAATAACAGTGTGGAAGGGTAAATACATTTGGATACTATAACATGCACATATCTATACATATCTATCTCATAGATATATGCAGTTTTATTAAATACATGACTTCTCTTTGCTGTAGTACAGATGGTGCAGTGGGGGAGAGTGCCTCTGGGTTAACACAGAGGCTCCTACACAACCTCCTTGTTCCATACAAGAGATGGTGTAGTCCTGCTGGGAGCTTGGTACTGAGCATAGTGGTTCCTGCTCTGAGGCTTCCATGGGCTCTTCTCTGCTCCATGAATCCCCCAGTGGACGGAGAGATGATTCCCGACCTGATGCATAGCTGTGGGACTTTCCTCCTTGAAGTTGTTTTTCAGTCACTTTTGGTTATCCCAGTATTCCAACACACTTCAGTGTCCTTATTTTTAGTACTGGCTGAAGAACACCTTTATGATGATCAGGTCATTTGGGTTTTGATGTGCTGTTCGTTTCTGATTTGCTTCCCTAATGCTGGCGCTATTGATCTGGACACTATGAGTGGGACTTCTTGAAGATGTACAAGTAGTTTTGCCCATTTGGCTATTTCTTTAGTCACAGCAAAACTATCCCACTGTCTGACACAGGGGGTCTATCATGTTTTCATCAGGGGGTTGATCATAGAATCACAGGATGGTTTGTGTTGGAAGGGACATTAAGGACCATCTAGTTCCAATCTCCCTGCCATGGGCAGGGACACCTGCCGCTAGACCAGGTTACTTAGAGCCTCATCCAACTTGGCCTTGAACACTTCCAGGGATGGGACATCCACAACTCTTCTGGGAAACCTGTTCCAGTGCCTCACCACCCTGTGAGTAAAGAATTCCTTCCTAATTGCTAATCTATCTCTACCCTCCTTCAGTTTAAAGCCATTACGTTTTTGTCTACTTTTGCTACAACACAAGTTTGGTTGGAACAACTGTATTACAAGTGGGACCCATGGGAACAGTAGTGAATCCTGGAGCTCAAGAAGAAACACCTAAAAATAGAAAAATAATCCAAGGAAGAAAGCCTTGGCAGCTCCATTTCTATATTCTCATATCTGAATCTTAATGCTTGGACCCCTGACTTGTGAAGAATGAGGATCTCACTGACTGGGATTCAACATATATTTTATCCTACTCTAGAAGGAAATCCAGAAATTCAGTCTGGACTATATTAAACTGTATGTCTTTACTCTGCACTTGACCTTCAGATTCTAATGCCTTAAGTAGAGAAATTTGTAACCAAGGAAACATGAATTATTTCCCTTATTATTCAATAAATTTGATACAAACTACAGAAAGCATCTATCCATTATCACTCTAAAGCTAGAATGTTGTCCTTCTTCCTTTTCTTTAATTTCTTTCTGTCTTTGATAAATGACTTATAGCTTCACTGTCAGATATCATGGATATACAGACCATGGTAAAAGAAATAAAAAGAAAAAAGCAATTATGCTTCTTGACGTATATGAAGAAAGATTTATGATTTCTCTTTCCTCTGTAGATGAAATGTTTCTTGCAGAGTTGTAGTACATTAGCCAGCAGTTCCCCCTGAAAAGGGTTGTAATGGGGGTGGGGAAGGGTTGTGTCAAAGATTCCAGATTGTTATGATTATGTCTGGTTTTAATTAACAGTTTTGACACCTTTAGACAAAACTAATTTTAAGAAAGTGCTGTGAAGAATAGTGATGATGTTCTGACTAATGCACATTATCAGGACTAAAAACACCAAAGTTAATCATTTAAGTTGGCTACAGAATTTTCTTCTCTGACTAAAGCAATGTTCAAGATTTCTTAAGCTTAGTTAGACCTCAGTCAGGCTGAATATTGAAGAAAGTATGAACACGGATTTTTAGTGAAGGAGAGAAGGTGATTAGTTGCAGTTTGGTAGAAGAAGGTAGCCATGTTGTGAGACCATGAGGAAGGGGGCTTGGAGCCCCTTGGGGCCTCTGGGGCCCCCCAGCCCCGGCTGGGGGGGAAACTGTGGAGACTTGGAACAGTGTTAAGCTGGACTAAGTGTCTGTAGCTGGACCTGGAGATGTTTTTTCACTGTGAGCAGCAGCGGCAGTGACAGAACTGCACTGACCGGAGAAACAGTGGCACAGAGCCAGGAGAGAGAAGACGAAGCAGCAGAGGCATTACAGCCAAGCAGGAGAGACACAGTGTTGTCCGAAGAAAGAGAGCTAACAGCAGAGAGACAGAGTTTGGGGTAAGAACTGAATAAAAACCCCAAACTCCTTCAAGACCCCTCCTAGAAAGGAGGGAGATGGACTCCTATTATGGAGAGGAGTTTTGGAATGCTGCAGCACCAGAGAGAGAGGAGCTGAGAAGCTCAAAAGCCTCCTGAAGCTGGACCGGGACGGAGAAGGAATGCAGAGGGGGTGACCTTGAGCCCCCTCCGTTATCTTCTGACTTGTTTTGATTCTCATCTGGTCATAGGCTTAAAGTTTCGGGCACCGATACCCACGACTTTCTTTTCACTAGAGGGCGAGAGGTATCTCGGGTGGTGTAGTCTGGGTTCTGCTTTCAGTGCATGTAGTAGAGGTGTCATTGGTCTCAGGTGGCAGGGTTTGAGTTTCCGTCTCAGCCTTAGCCTTCCGAGCATAGTCCACAGCAGCTCAATAGGCACTCATCAGGCCCCAATACAAAGCAAAAAACTGCATATTTGGGAAAGGTGATTAGACAGTCAAAGCCAAATGAATTCTTTGATTTCTTCCACTGAAGAAGTAAAAATAATATCGTACATGACTAAAAAATTTAACACTGGGTTTTCCAGTCTTTGGGGTTACATTTTCTGAGTTTTTTTCTCTCTCTGTCCACAGCCATCTGAAGTGTACCAAATAAAAAAACAAGTTGAGCAAGTTTGAGCTGGCTTCCCGCCCAATCTCTAAAACTCAGCAAAAGCCTTTTCCCTCCCTCCCCCTTTAGACAAAGGGAAAAAAAACTATGAAAACTGAGAGAAATCGAAACCAACCAAATTATATAAAAAATATATATTTACATATATTTACAATTATATATACAATTTGAATATATTGTACACACGATAGGGAGCTCCCAGGAGGGAAAAAAGGGAAAAGGGAAGGGGAAATGGAGATAAAAAAACCTAAAAACCCAAATATCCTTCAAATGTACCCCATTAATAGAGAACTAGTGAATAAATACAAAAAACTGAATTAAATACTTCCCTGAACGAGACAGCAGAACTGTGCGAAGCACCAACCAACTCCTCAGGCCTCCCAGAGGGACCAGAGATAACAGCAGGTCTAAGCAGACAGGCCCTGGCCTATACAAGCAAAGACCGTCTGCGGAGAGACCTGTCGCCTTCAGCCACTGGAAGAGAGAAGAGAGTAACCTCTCTTATCTCCACCTTGTTTATATGTTGTGTTACGCTAAAGCATGATATGGAATACTTCCTTAGATTTCTGACCCCCATTGCTAAGGAAGGCCTAAAAAATCCAAAAGCCAACCCACTACACAAGTGCACAAACTAGAAGAGTTTTCCATGTTGCTGTTGATGATGTATATGCAGTTTTGCTGTAGGCAGGAGTCACCCAAGTGACAACTTGCAAGGAAATCTTCTTGTGAAATTTCGTAACAATTTAAGATGAAAACCAAGGTGTCAAATTGTGAAGGTATAAACAGCAATTAAACTATTCAGAGCGTTTTATTTTAAGTGTGTGACTTATTATTATCTGTCAGAGTACCAAAGGAATTGGTGATTAGTGGAAAAAGAAGGAAGCTAATCTTGGTGCACATAGCAATTGAGACTAGTTCAAAGCCTTCTGGTATAACTATACCAGATTGGCAATATGATATGATTTATGGACTGCTAATTAAATCTCCCTTCTCTGTGTCAGTATAAATATCTTTATCTACATTGGTAGCAGATAGCCGAGCCAAAACTTATCTGATGACTGTACATGGCATAGTGATGAAAAATTAAACTCAAATAACTGAACACTTTGTAAATACGATACAAAAAGACAATCGAAAGCAGAATCTCTGTCAACTATTCCCAAACAAAGTTGAACGTATGATCAATAAATAGTCCTTGCATTTTCTGTAATCATTTAGAAAAATACTTTTATAAATATATTGGGTGCATCCTCAGAGAGTTTGGTGATGACACCAAGCTTTGTGGTGTGGTCAACATGCTGGAGGAAAGGGATGCCATCCAGAGGGACCTTGACAGGCTTGAGAGGTTGGTCTACATGAACCTTATGAAGTTCAATAAGGTCCTGCATCTGGGTCAGGGCAATTCCAAGCACAAATACAGGCTGGGCAGAGAATGGATTGAGAGAAGCCCTGAGGAGGACTTAGTGGTGTTTGTGGATGAAAAGCTGGAGATGTGCACTTGCATCCTAGAAAGACAACCACATCCTGGGCTGCATCAAAAGATCAAATAATTCAGATTAAACATTAGGAAAAAAAAAAAAAACAACAACAACACACTGAAAGAGTGGTTAGACATTGGAATAAACTGAACAGAGAGAAAGTGGTCACCATCCCTGGAAGTGTTCGAGGTATCTGGATGTGACACTTGAGGATACGGTTTAGAGGTGATTGTGGTGATGCTTGTTTGACAGTGGGGCTAGATGATCTGGAAAATCTTTTCCAACCTCAAAGATTCTGTGATAAGGAATATTACCAGTGGATCAAGGCTCTCATGACAACCCTCCTGGAGAACTGTGTCCTGTGTTGGGATCCTCAGCATAAGAAGGACATGAATGCATTAGAGTCCAAAGGAGGCCACAAAGCTGTTCAGAGGGCTGGAGCACTTCTATGAACAGGCTGAGAGTTGAGGCTGTTCAGCCTGAAGAAGAGAAGGCTCCAGGGAGATCTTATAGCACCTTCCTGTACCCAAAGGAGTCACAAAAGAGCTGGAGAGGGAGTTTTTGCAAGGGCATGTAGTGATAGGATATGGGGGAATGGCATCAAACTGAAAGAGGGCAGGTTTTGATCAGGTATAAGAAAGAAATTCTTCACTAGGAGGGTGGTCAGACACTGGCACAGGTCAGGTTGTCCAGAGAGGTCATGGATGCCCCATCCCTTCAAGTGTTCAAGGTCAGGTTGGATGGAGCTTTGAGCAACCTGGTCTACTGGAAGGTGTCCCTGCCCATGGCATGGGGAGAACTAGATGATCTTTAATGTCCCTTTCAACCCAAACTATTATTCAGTTCTATGACTCTACAAGCAAAGTATTTCATTAAGGTAGACCCACTTACGGTAATTGCTAAAATGTTATTAATTCCTTGATTCTAATTCACTGCTTAAGTTACCAACGGCGATTTGGTTATTTGAGAATAATTTAAAAACTATAAAATAGCTAATTTTTATTACTGTATTATGATTGATCTAATGACTATTTTATGGGAGTTAGAATTTTATATCACAGATATAGCTTTTATTTGCTGGGAAAAAATATGTGTTATAATGTAAGCAATTTCTTTTGTAAAATAAGTTGTGCAAGGATTCTCATCACTTGATCCATAAAAGAAAAATTCTTTTAACACCCAACTTTGAGCTGTAGTATATCCAGATGAAATTCAGTACTGTTAAAATAAAGTCCTTTTTTTTTCAAATACTCTCATCATTGGGTCCACAACTTCTAGTATACATAACATTATTGGACTCCATTCAATCATGGCTAGGCTTTGCAAACGAAGATTTAGGAAGGGCTCTATCCACATTTGTTACAAACACGTTGGTGGCTAATAAGGTCAATACAAGATAGACACGTCCGATTGCAAAAGGCACAGCAGAAAGACTCCTTAGGTGGTATATTCTGCAGGACACGATTCTTTCTGCATTGTCTTTTCTCCTCGAGAGTGATCCTGCATGCGTTCTCAAAAGAAGCAGCAGCATTATAGATGTTGTGTCTCCAGGCCTACTGATTGGAGGTCAGGGTAGACCAGTAATGTTGATCAATATGGCCAAGGTTGAGATGTTATTTCAGGGAGTCCTTGAATCTTCTCTTTGGGGCTCCTCTCTTGTGGCAGCCGGTGGCAAGTTCACCATAAAGTAAGATCTTAGGGAGGCGGTGGTTGGTCCTTCATCCTTGAGACGTGCCCTGCCCAGCGCAGCTGTGTTCTCAGCAACATGGCCTCAATACTTGCGACTGTTGCTTCTTCTAGACCAGATGTATTGGTCACATAATCTGACCAGTGGATGTTTAAGATTGTACAGAGGCAGCGTTGATGGAAGTGTTCTAGGAGACACAGGTGGTGGCAGTAGATGACCCATGATTCAGCTCCGTATAAGAGAGTAGACAGCACAATGGCTCTGTAAACACTGATCCTGGCACTTTTCTTCAAGTGTTTATTACACCATACTCTTTTATGGAGTTTTCCGAAAGCACTGTATGCCTTTTCTAACCTGTGGACTCCATTACAGAAAGAACTAAAATGGAACAGTAGAATATTTAAGCAGTGAACATGCAGAAGAATATTATAAAAGGTTAGATTTTTGTATCTCTGTAAATGCACACTAAATCTTGATTTTCTTATTTGCTTGAGTAATTAAATTGTTATGAGTTCAGACAGCTAACATGACTTCTTTGTACTATAGTATTCTGTATTTGCATAGCACCTCTCCTCTAACAGGGTGAGTGATAGGTCAGTATTTTTTATATTTCTATTTCACAGAATTACAGAATATACAAGGTTAGAAGGGCTGCATCAGGACCATCGAGTCCAGCTCTTAGACCTGCATAGGACATCCTCGAGAATTATACCATATGCCCAAAAGGATATTGTTCAAACGTTTCTTGAACTCTCCCAGGTTTGGTGCTGTGACCACTTCCCTGAGGAGCCTCTTCCAGTGCCCAACCACCCTCTGGGTGAAGAATCTTTTTCTAAGGGGACAGGTGAAAGAATTATACAATTCTGATCTTACTGACATTATGTTTCTGTGAAGGAAACAAAGGAAACTCAAAATACTATATTTCACAATAATCACTGGTTGCAGTGTTATTACAATTTCTTTTGTAATAAATGACATATAATTACCCTAAAGTAATCAGATAATTAATTCTGGAAAAAGTGTATGGGATGGAAGGGAGAGTTCTCACATGTGTTACAAGACTTTTACCACATCTGCACAACATTGCCATCCATCACATTTATTTCATTTGATTCTGTGATTGGATTTATTTTACCTGACTTTGATGTCGTGCTGCACCCTGGTAGGACACGGAATGCCCACAAAAGCAGCTCTATCTCTACCCTCCTCAGCTAATTAAGGGAGAGAAAATATAAGGAAAGTCTCATGAGTCTAGATAAAGGCAGGGAGAGATCACTCACCAGTCACTGTGATAGGCGAAACAGACTTGACTTAGGAAAATTGGTTGAATTTATTACCAGTCAAAATCAGAGCAGGATAATGAGAAATAAAATAAATCTTAACAATATCTTCCACCCACCGCTCCTGCCTTCTTTGGTTTACATTTATTCATGATTCTCTACCTCCTCCCCACCTAGCAGCACAGGGAGACAGGGAATGGGTGTTACAGTCAGTTCATTTCCTGTTGTTTCCTCCTCAGGAAGAAGAGTCCTTCCCCTGCTCCAGAGAGGTCCCTCCCACTGGAGACAATTCTCCATAAACTTCTCTAACGTGAGTCCTTCCCATGGGCTGCAGTTCTTCACACACTGCCCCAGTATAGGTCCCTCCCGCAGGATGCAGCCCTTCAGGCACAGGCTGCTCCAACGTGGTCATAAGTCCTACCAGAAAACCTGCTCCAGTGTGGGCTCCTCTCTCCATGGGTCTGCAGGTCCCTCCCAGGAGCCTGCTACAGCACAGACCTCCCATAAAGTCACTTTTTTTTTTTCAGGCATCCACCTGCTCCAGTGCGGGGTCATCTACAGGCTGCAGATGGATCTCTGCTCCCCTGTGGACGTCCGTGGGCTGCAGGGGCACAGCTGCCTCACTAAGGTCTGCACCACAGGCTGCAGGGGGGAATCTCAGCTCCTGTGTCTGGAGCACCTCCTCCCTCACCTTCACTGCCTCTGGGGTCTGCAGGATTGTTGTTCTCACATATTCTCACTTGTCTCTTCTCAAGTGCAATTACTTCTGCCCAATAACTTTTTTCTCTCCTTCTTAAATGTGTTATCACAGAGGCATTACTACCATCACTGGTTGGCTTAGCCTGGGCCAGCACCAGGTCCATGTTGGAGCCGGCTGGCATTGGCTCTGTTGGACATGGGGAAGCTTCCAGCAGCTTCTCAGAGAAGCCTTCCCTATAAAACCTCCAGCTACCAGAATCTTGCCATGCAAATCTGAAACATTTGTTCTCTATCCAAAACAGAGAGACAACAGACAATTCAGTTCTCTGAACATAAGCATTCCTGTCTGTTCGGGAAACCTCCAGCTCCTGCTACAGAAGAGTACAAGACTCGCCAAGACATGTGTTGTATTTGTCAAGACCATGCAGGTGTTTGGACAGAGTAGGACATCCCAAATCACATGCTTAGGCAGCCTGTGTTTAAACATCTAAACTGAGATATACACATTTTGAGAATATAACTCACTCCCTTCTTTTGAACCATGTAACTCACAATAATGAAGTGTATTGAGAGGAGGTACCTACCCTTCCTCTGCATTTAGTAGAGTGAGGCTAGGGACTTAACTCATTTCACTTCTGTGGTTATGCTTGACACTAAATATGTGTCCATTGTAACAGACAAAAATGGAAAGATTTATTGAAACTAATATTTCATAATATGGACTTTGAAAACTGAACCCAAACCAGAAGCCTCCTTGCCACTCACCCTCCCCAAAAATGTCACTAGAAGTTAAGGTTATCTTCCTGCTGTAAAACCGGATCTTCAACTCCTAGTTGAAGATAAAAGCTATTGGAGATAAATTAGGAACCTGAGGTTTCATCACCTATTGGAAAGTCTTTAAAAAGAGGAGAGGAATACTTTGTGTGTTGCTATTACTACTACCAGACATGCTAACACAGAAGATAATGCATTTTTGGGGAAGAAACAAGTCCCAGATATTTTTGCAAATATGTTAATGAAATGTACAAAATAATATTTTCCATGAAAGACTATGACACTGAAATCCCAGATAATAATCATTACTGAAAACCTTTATAATTTCTGAAATAACCTCAAGTCCTTTGAGGTGTTTCTTTCTTGGGGAACACAACATAAAATTTCCAAAGTCCTGAAACCTGTACCATGATGGGGCCATTATTGGAATTTCAAGAATTATATTTTACCCTAATGCTACGTGACATACTTGACCCAGTGGACAGGCACAGATCAGGATTCAAAGTCAGGATTCAGTCTGAGTTTGAAACACCTGAGTTTAGATATCTACTTATGCTGAACTCCTGTTATAGAGATGTACTCAGTACAGACAGTGGAGCTTGAAGGACAGTATAGAAGCAGCCAGGATGGAGCTGTTGTCTGCACAGTCAGGAGGAGTTTGTTAGCAGCACAGGCATATTATGTCAGCTGAAATGTCCCTAAGATGTACTTTAGAAGAGCTGAAGTACTACATAGGCTCCACTGAGATTTGCCTGATGTCCATTGGGCGTGGCAGGAAGTCAGACATCTCCAGCTCAATCCAACAGTGCATAGAATCATAGAATCATAGAATCATAGAATCATAGAATCATAGAATCATAAAATCAGCTGGATTGGAAGGGACCTCTGAGATCATCAAGTTCAACCCTTGATCCACTACCACCATGGTTACGAGACCATGGTGCTAAGTGTCACATCCAGTCTCATCTTAAAAACCTCCAGGGACAGAGAATCCACCACTTCCCTGGGCAGCCCATTCCAATGCCTGATTACCCTTTCTGCAAAGAATTTCTTCCTAATATCTAACCTAAACCTCCCCCGGCAGAGCTTAAAACCATGCCCTCTTGTATTACTGATAGCTGCTCAAGAGAAGAGACCAACCCCCACCTGATTACAACCTCCTCTCAGGGAGTTGTAGAAAGTGATGAGGTCTCCCCTGAGTCTCCTCTTCTCCAGGTTGAACAACCCCAGGTTCCTCAGCCTTTCCTCGTAGGATTTGTGCTCTAGTCCCTTCACCAGCTCCAGCACCTCAATATCCTTCCTGAACTGAAGGGCCCAGAACTGGACACAGTACTCGAGGTGTGGCCTCACCAGCGCTGAGTACAGGGGAAGAATCACTTCCCTGGTCCCGCTGGCCACACTGTTCTTGATCCAGGCCAGGATGCCATTGGCCTTCTTGGCCACCTGGGCACACTGCTGGCTCATGTTCAACTTCCTGTCAATCCAAACTCCCAGGTCTCTTTCTGCCTGGCTGCTCTCCAGCCACTCTGTGCCCAGCCTGTAGCTCTGCAGGGGGTTGTTGTGGCCAAAGTGCAGGACCCGGCACTTGGCCTTGTTGAACCTCATCCCGTTGGAATCAGACCATCTCTCCAGCTTGTCCAGGTCCCTCTGCAGAGCCCTCCTGCCTTCGAGCTGATCGACACTCCCCCCAGCTTGGTGTCATCTGCAAATTTGCTGGTGGTGGACTCAATTCCCTCATCTAAATCATCAATAAAGATATTAAACAGAACTGGGCCCAACACTGATCCCTGGGGGACACCACTAGTGACCGGCTGCCAACTGGATGCAGCTCCATTCACCACCACTCTCTGGGCCCCGGCCATCAGCCAGTTCCTAACCCAGCACAGAGTGCCCCTGTCCAAGCCATGGGCTGCCAGCTTTTCCAGGAGTATGCTGTGGGAGATGGTGTCAAAGGCTTTGCTGAAGTCCAGATAGATCACATCCACAGTCTTCCTCTCATCCACCAGGTGGGTCATCTGAACATAAAAGGAGATCAGGTTGGTCAGACAGGACCTGCCCTTCCTAAACCCCTGCTGGTTGATTTATGATCCCTTGCCCATCCTGTAGTTGCTGTGTGATTGCACTGAGGATGATCTGCTCCATAACCTTGCCAGGCACTGAGGTCAGACTGACGGGCCTGTAGTTTCCCAGGTCCTCCTTGCAGCCCTTTTTGTGGATGGGCGTGACATTCACCAACTTCCAGTCATAGCATAGAGGTCTAGGGCATTTGAGGTGCCACTTGCCATCTACAAGTGGCTAATAGATATGACACAGGGCCTGTAGAAGACACGCCTTTTCTTCTAGGATTGCAACTACAGACCTTATAGGATGGCCCAAGACATCTGAAATGGTACTAGATAACAGTATAGGTAATTGAATTGAACTTACAATGTTCGTCCAATACATATGGTGTAACTAGAGTTTAATTTCTACCTTCAGTTTAGAGCTTTTTTTTTTTTCTTAAATTTGCATTAATATCTTGGGTACTAGTATACAATATCCTCTTGATATTTCCTAACTGATCTGTTAAGGTTTGTATAAACAGATTTTAATAGTCTTTGGAGCACGGATCAGAAAGCTGGTGTTTGACTTCTCACCTAACCTCCAGCCTGCAGAGTTGATCTGATGCCCCATCACAGACTGTGGCTGACTTCCACAGCAGCTCCAGAGCCAGGCAAGGCTCCAGTACGATCATTGAAGGTAAATACTATAATTCTTCATTTAGGAACTATGAAAAAATGCAAAAGATTTACAAAAATTCATAGTTCTGCTGAATCCAAAGCAATTACTCAAACAGCTAATAATCCATTGCTTATTAGTACAACATGTTTTTTTCAAGCATCTGGATGTGGGTGTTAAATCCCTAACAGCTGTTAGTGATTCCCTGCTGTATTTCTGTATTTTTATTATTGTAATCATGTGTCTCTTGAATATTAGAAGCATTTTAATACATAGAGTTACCAAGCAACTGCTCAAGACAACTTTATTATATGCACATTTCTTGCATGCTTCATGAGGCTGCTCTGTGAACAGAATTATCAAAGCATGAGAACAGAAGAGTAAGCTGGAGAAGGAGCACATCTAAAGGATACAGCAATTTTAGAGGACTAATTCTATGAAACTCACTCTAATAAACTTCAAAGACTCAAAGAGGATAGAGGCTGTTAACCTTATACAGCTTCAGGCTTCACCCTCTGACATATGAGGCTGGCTGCAAGCTTCTTGCCACAAACAAGATTTTTAAGAACTTAAATCCTTTTGTCTTGGCCCTAAAATTATACTTGTGTAGAGCATATTCTCAAATGTTCAACCTTAAGTACAAACCTAGTAATCTCAACATTAATAAGCAGCCTAAAGTGACAGTTTGTATGTGGTGGTAGTACTCCTACAAGGTAGTGTCAGTATTCTTCATTTTATTTAGCCCAGGTTTTGCACCACTGAAGTGCACCTCAGCATATTTTTAGGTCATATCTCCAATTACAAGAGAGCTCAGATCTTATATCTCTTGTAAAAGCTGAATATCACATGATTTCTCAAAGATGCAGCACCTGGAAGCAAGCAACTACATATTTATTTTATATATATTGGTCAGCATACTTTGGTTATGGTTAGATCCTAAGAAACTGTCATGCCTTGATGTTTTTAGAAAACTACAATTTATCTACACAATAATCCTGAAACTGTAATATACAATTTCATACAAGATATGAGGAGAAGATGGCAACAATATTCCCTCCTGAAGACAAAGTGTTTCTGAGAATGATGATACTAAACACGACTAGAGTATAAAAAAGTGAATATATGAGGCAAAAAACTTTGTTCATTGAAAGGATTTTGGATTTAAGGCTAAGTGCTTTTTAGAAAAACATGATTTTGCTCAATCTGAAAAATACAAGCTATTTTTCGTTCCTTCTGTACTTCTAACTGCATGTGTGCAATGGCACTGTAGAATTAATTTTCTGGGTTTTTTGTTTGTTTTTTTTTCTAGCAATAACACCCACGAGAGGATCTACAGGAGTTAGCACGTCTCCTGCAGAGCTTGTGTTCAGGCAAAATTAAGAAATCTTTCTGGATAGCAGCTGACATGGAATAGAGCTATTTGTCTTTTCCATGTAACCTTGAGAACTCCAGCTTCCTGGAACACATCTTACTGATGTGATAACAGGTCTGTTACCCACAGGCAGTTGTCTTGAACTGTGCTAAGTGGCTATGCTGCTGGCCTTGAAAGCAAAATAAATGCATTTAGTTGCTGCTATGCTTAGACTTATACTGATAGTCCAAGCAGAGCAAGCATGAGTGTCTGATCTACAAGCTGGATAAACTGTTTCTGTATAAATTAGAGTTTTCATGTTCACATAGCTAATCCCACATGCTGAAAAGCTGTTAACATCCATATTCCCCATTGAAAGGATGCTCACCTTAGAGCTAAAAAAGGTGAAAATCTCCACAGGATAACTTGAAAAAATATCTATGACACTTTTTCCAAAATATACTTCAGGGTCAAATTGATTTCACAGAATCACAGAATCAACTAGGTTGGAAAAGATATCTGAGATCACTGAGTCCAACCTTTGACCTAACACCATCTTGTCTACTAGACCATGGCACTAAGTGCCACAGCCAGTCTTTCTTTAAATAGCTCCAGGAACAGTGAATCCACCACCGCCCTGGGCAGCCCATTCCAATGCCCACTTACTCCCTCTGTGTAGAACTTCTTCCTCATGTCCAATCTAAACCTCCCCTGGTACAGCTTAAGACTATGCCCTCTTGTCCTACTGCTGGTTGCCTGAGAGAAGAGACCAACCCCCACCTGGCTACAACCTCCTTTCAGGGAGCTGTAGAGAGTGATGAGGTCTCCCCTGAGCCTCCTCTTCTCCAGGCTAAACAATCCCAGCTCCCTCAGCTGCTCCTCATAGGACTTGTGCTCCAGACCCTCCACCAGCCTCATTGCCCTTCTCTGTACACTCTCCAGCACCTCAATGTCCTTCCTGAATGGAGGGGCCTGGAACTGGACACAGCACCTGAGCTGTGGCCTCACCAGTGTCGAGTACGGGGAAGAATCACTGCCTTGGTCCTACTGGACACACTATTGCTGATACAGGCCAGGATGCCACTGGGCTTCTTGGCCACCTGGGCACACTGCCAGTTCAAGTTCGGTACCCCCAGGTCCCTTTTTGTCTGGATTTCAGGTTACCTGGATTGTGAATTCACATCAAAAACTGTGGCAATCCTTTCTGAGCCAGAAAGTCAGATATTAGTGTTGCACTAATGGTTGCCATAAATTACCACCAGGGAGAAGGAGGACTGAAGGAAAGACAGGATGACTTTCTCCGCCCCAACCAAAACTGTTGTTGAAACACAGCAACAGCTGAGTGTGACACTACAGCATGTTTCATATGATATAAAAAGCATGATAGATCAGATGAACTCACACTAGGAGCTTTCAGTTTCTAAGTGGTTTATCACAATATGCAAAGACTAGTTTTATGTTCAAGGACACAAAGAAGGTTTGCTTATGGGGTGCTTTATTTGGTCCATTAGTAACTGGCCACACAGTTTCATGCATTAACATCCTGCTTCTCTACTTCCAAGCAGCTGCAAAGTTCCACCTGCACTGTACCTGGGTCATAAAGCATTATCCTCTCAAGCATTGTCTGCAAGACTCATCTTTGTTAATAAAAAGGTCCACTGACTTTTGAAGACAGGCCAGCAAAAGTCAGCACTAGAATGGTACAAAGCATTATAATGGTCATGCTGTTGCAGACTTCTTCTTCTCTGAATATATAGTCACCAGCCTTCCCCCAGTCCCCTGAGGAATTATGCAGGATAATAAAGATGATTTGAACCTCATTTCTTCAGGCTACTCCATTTTAACTGGAGAAGGAGCATGGCATTGTAGATAGAATATGCTTCTACTAAACTGGGTTTTTTTGTGTAATAACTAGAAAAAGAAACCAGCTTTGTGTTTCCTTTTACATAATACATCAACACCCTACCACCTATAAATACTCAGACTCAACCTCCTGTCAGATTCCATTTATATTCCTTTTAAATGTTTTCTTCCCCTCTTTTCAGCACACTGTTTGATACTCTGCCTTTTTACTGGCTTCTTGGGAGCTTGTCTACACATGAAATTAATTTAGCAACTCCTTCTTAATATTACTGTTTTGAAATCTTATTCACATTTAAGCTGATTTAATTTCTGCACTAATCTGAATAAGTGATAAAATGCCATAATGAAGATTTCTAAATACACTGTTATTCAGCAAAAAATACTGAAGATGACAATTGTTTTCTACTTTAATCCAAAATAACTTCTTATTTCTGCTCTTAAAATAAAGTCTATTGCTACTGAAACTCTTCCTGGTAAAGTGAGACTATGACTGATGTTAAAAATATAATTAAATGAATAATATAATATAGTGTAATTTGTAATTGTAACATAGTCCTACCATAGCAATCTTTTTTAATTCTAATTTAATCATATTTGATATAATTCCCAGAAGCTATGAATGATCCTTAGAATAGAAGACTTCTCATCTGATAAACTTCCTACTTTTTGCATACATGGAGAGAATATTGCAGTATGAAAGTGTCCAAAGATCTTCTACAATGAATGCTTTTAATTTGATTAATATGATCTCTTTAATTAATTTTGTTTCATCTGTTCATTGCATCTCTTGTCACTTTGAGCCACTGACATAAAGGTCCTCACATCATTTCATTGACTATGGATGGAATCTGGAGGTTTGAAGCAGGAGAAAATGTGTCTCAATCTCTGACTCTTTTTATCATGCAGGCTGCTTAGCTTTGGTGGATTGACCTCATTACTGGGATATTGAATCCACAGCTGCCTGCTCCTCCTCCTCATCTTTCTCCTCCTCCACGGTGTCTTTGTATGTCTGCATTGCAAAATGAGGCGTGTCCGGGGAGGGATGCTGAGCACTTTCCCCACACTCAGCACTGTTCTTTTCTCTGCTTCTTTCTGGAAATGCCCAACAATATATCTCCAAGACAAATCCTAGTGCAATCTTGGGGGCAGTTTACCTGCTAGGAGGCAATACCATTAAATCTCCCCATTTCACAAATGCAAGCATCCTTTATTCTGAGTCATGCTGTGGCAGCAGGCAGGTTTCATCACATCTGCAGAAAACCTACAAAAATGTTGTTTCTGGGACTTGGGGCCATCAAATATGGGCACATGGTTTAGTGCTCTGCTATACTGCCACATGTAGTCTGTCACAGACTAGATCAGGACTGTGGAGTGTTTTAAATAAATGAGCTTAATTTACTCTTTATTCTTATTCCTTTGCCATTGCCCTCCTGAAAGAAAGAAAATTATGGATTATTATTCACTTCTACCAGTGAAACATTTCTCAGAACTGATCCTAAACAGACAGCAAAGTATCTGAGTGCAATATTATATAAATTGTTTATGCTATTCCTGAAAATCTTAACATTTCTTTTTTTGTTTGAAAAGTACATATGTGTATGTTTGCATATATTGCAATTGAGAAAAGTTACTACTTAGCAAATAAAAGCATATTGTCAATGGAAAATTTGTCAAAATTCCAGTTTTCTACAGGTTCTTACAATGGTATATTTTTCTACCAGTTTTTATATGTCACCAGTGCAATTGCTGAGAGTAGACGGATTTTTGGGGTTTACACAGGTTAATTTACCTTATGACATTGTATGATTGCTTTGGAACACAGCAATATATCTACTATACCCAGTGCTTAGGTTCTAGGCAGTAGCAACATTATTTAAAGCAAGGAGTTGTCATCACGATTCTGTACTCACTCTTAGCCCCTATACAATACAAGAGGAGAATACAGCTGCCTCATGCTTCAGAAGTTTTGTATTTAGCAAAATAGATCACTTAATTTTATTTCACGCTTTTAATTCTGTTTCTGCTATTTACATAGTTAGGATACAGACTGGAATAAAGATTTCTTTCATTTGAAATGTAGTGAGATCAGAGATTAACCTGATTTCTGAAGGGAGAGGATTCAGTAGCTGTAGATTTATTATCAGTAACTTCAGTCATCTGCCCCTGATCTCTCCCTGGGCCTGGGATTATAACATTTATTTTCTGTGTTGATGGAGGAGGAAAAGAAGGAAACGAGCAAATGTCAACACAGCAATGTCTTTAAAAGGTCAAACTTAAACATGAAGTTAGATCTGCCGTGGAACAGGACAGCAGTGCACTAAAAAGGGAATGACCATCCCTGAGGAATTGTCCTGGCATCTCGGCACCAGAGTAACAGCCGGTAGTTTTTACTGTTTGCCAGCAAGGACACAGCTCCCGATGCAGTGCCATTGAGGACAGTGAAGCCAGTCTGTGCCCTCTACATGGAATTCACAGCACTGCCCAGCTACCAATGGCTCTGCACTGTCCCTAAGGCATGGAGATGTCACAGGTCCAGCCTCCAGAAAATCTGCCAGGTGGTTTCCAAGTCATTGTCAGACTCCATTGACAACAGACCTCAAGGCTGTTCTTTCTTGTACAAAACCAAAATAATTATCAGATATTTCTCCAGTTTTACTTTGTGATATCTGATTAGACTGGGAAGAAAGTCACTTGTAATGGACAATATTTGAGTTATTTTTAATCTTTATTCAATCACTATCCCAAGGTATAGTCTAAGGATTTTTGTTAATATTGACTTCAAATAATTAAAAGATATGACCCCTCTGCCAAATATTATTTAATATAATATAGAGAATAGTATGTACAAGGACTAGATTTCTAAAGGATGTGCAGAAATTTTCCTTAAAAATCTGATTCTTTTCCACAGCAATTAACTCTTCTTTCCACTCACATTATAATGGAGTCTATAGGAATTTATAGGAATCTTGAAGCAGTTTGAATCCCCAAGGAGCTTGCAGAAAGTCTACCAACAGTTAATCAACACCCCTCACCTATCTACCACCTAAAACTCATTATGATCATTTGTGAACAACATTATAATATTAGCTGCAGGGTGATAAATCACAAAAACAAAACAAACAAAAAAAACCAAATGCCAAAATAGCTGTTAGTCACAGGAAAATATAAATAACAACAAGCTTTCCCTGCTTCCTTCTTCCTTTTTTTTTTTTTTTTCATTCCCCTTTATTGTATTTCTTTTTGTTAGTTCTGAGCACCATCTGCTGGATGCTGCCAGCTTGCACTAATACTCATTCTTGGGGTGAGGACAGGTTATTCCCACACACACGTACAAGCTGACGGAGGGAGGTCTTGCCCCTATACACAAAGACAACACCTTTTATATAAATATCCTCCCAGTCCTCATAAAAATAGATAACTGAATATTTTTTATCATTTGTTTCTAAACACAGGAGAGGCACTTAATATATCATGGATTACATCCTGTCTTGGAAGTGCTGAAATAAATCAGTGGTCAGTGGTACAGCTGTGTGCTCATGTATCAAACACTAATCTGCTTTTACCACCAGGCAAGCACTGCCCAGACGGTGTCTGGGGAAGGACAAGCTCTAATCTTAATTATCAGACTCATGTTTACTTGGTGTTGGAAGATACAAATGTAAAAATAGGTTTTTAACCTTCCACTTTTGTTTTAGATTTATTATCCTGCCTTGTAATGTAACAACCATACTCCGACATATTTTTTCTTTGGAAAGTCCTAGATGAATTTCTCTGAAAGGTCTGGTTTCACTGACTCCAGAACTTTCCCATTAGAGGCTATAAGACTTTTATGAAGAAAACACAATCTTATCTTGTCATCCCTGAGACACCTACTTTAGAAGTCTTTCCAACTATGCATGTGTAAGCTGTGATGTTAAAGTGTCTACACTGGTCTTTATAAGCTGTTGCTTAAATTTTTTTACATTCATTTTGCAAAAGTGAGGGGGTTTTGACAAGTAATTCATGCAAATCTTTGGGAAAAAATGACAATACATTTTTGTTATCTGTACTGAGTCACTAATGTACAATTATTTTCTGTGTGCAGCTGAGTACACTTATGAAGAGAACTGCTCCAAATGCCTTTGAGCACAAAAGTAGCCTTACTGAGCTATACCTTGAAAAGGGAATGAGATAAAAAGAAATCCTCTCTTCTGCAATTGCTTTTTATTTTTTTGTCACAAACACCCTGATTTCTCCCCAAAAATTCAGGACAAATGGAGATGTTGCTGAGGGCAAAGGCAAAACTAACTAGTGCAGAGGGAGGGAGCAAAATAGAACATGTCTAGAACCACATTTGAGAGGGTTCTATCCATGTGCCCCAAAATTCAAGCCATTTACTCCATAAAAGACACATGTCAAACAGAAATCACCTCAGGATAATTTCCATTTGTTATTTTTCCTTTGGTAGAATGGGATATGCAGACCAAATGGAATGTGTAGACCAAATGGAATGTGCAGTCTACAATGTTTGCAGTAAATAAATTCCTTCTTACTTTGGATTTCATTGTGTATATATGAAGAACATAGGACTCTAGATAATAGTATGCGTCTGCAAAGGGTAGAGCAAGAACCATCATTGTGAATGTTAAAACACTCTCATAATTTACTCAGAGGTTTCCTTTCTTCTGAAGTGAAAAAAATTATGAAAATGTTGCCTTTTTTTTTCTTCTTTAGTTTTCATGTGACTCTAGCATTCCAAATGGTAATATTAAGGGTTTTATAAACTAAGAAATAGATTGCTGGGGGACAGAATAAAAACATGGGAAATCATTTTATGCCATCGATATTCAAAAACTGAAATGAGCAGCACTAGTGTTACTAATGTATTCCAGATGGCACAGCAGGTGGAAACAAATATATTAATATTAATGGAAAGACGGAAGAAGCTGATGCTCTCACTGCCTGAGAATGTTCTTGAAATTTCTTATAACATTAAAACACCTTTACTGAGGTACAATCAGAGAGTTGTACCATAACTTAGGTTTAAATGGATCTTTAAAAGTCCTGTGGTCCAAGTCCCCACTTAAAGTAGAACCAGTTTTGAAGCTGAATCCAACTTTGAAACCATGGGGTTTCTCAGGGTCTTGTCAAGTCAAATTTTGTATTTAAGGATGGAGATCCCACGGGCTCTCTGGGCAACCCATTCCAGAGATTTATCACTCTCATTATAGTAATTGGCTTTGTCCTGCTACTTAATTGGGATTTTAGCTGTCTGCAGCTTGTGCCCATTTTCCTAACATTGGAGGCTGCGCACCTCTAAATGGAGTCTGGCTCCATTTTCACTATAAAGACTCACTAAACTGTTGAAAAAAAGCAATTTACTTACTCTTCTTTGGGCTGGACAGACCCATCTCTCTACAACTCTGTTCATGTCACATGTGCTGGCCCCCCAATCATTTTGATGGCTCTCTGCCATACTCAGTTCAATTAATCACTGTCTTACTTGCGCTGGGAAGCACAAAATTGGACATAGCACTTTCAATGGAGTCTTGCAACTGCTACACTGAATAGACAGCAGTAATCACATCCCTCTTCCTGTGGCTGTGGCCTTACTGGTACAGTCCTTTATGTTCTTAGTCTTCACTGCAGCACATACAAGCCAGTTCATATAAACCAAACACTGGTGGATTCTGTGTTCCTCTAATATAATTGTAACATTGTTTCATTGAACTGTAACTAAATTTCCAGAGAAAATCTGCAGTTAACTGCAATTATTATCTAATTAATAACCATATCATGCTATCTATTTTTAAGTTAACATCTTAATGAAGTTCTATAAGCTGGAGAATCCCTCCTATGAGCTATACAACAAAATACCGGGGAGACACACAAAAATGCAACTTCAGTAGAAGCACACACCACTTTGCACAGTGTTTTATCCAGCACTAATGAAACTTCGTGGAACTCCTACACAGCAGATAATTACTACAGACATTACGCAGGGAGAAGGAACTGAAGCATAAATAAGCAACTGAACTAATTTTAAAGTCCTCAGTTATGGCCTAAATGACCTCTTATTGAATGGGAGTTTTAAGAATGATTTAATTAGAGGAGAACCAGGTCAAGGTCAAGTGCTTTTGAAAATCTCACACTACCTTTTTCTAACTCTAGGTCAAATGGAGAACAGAAGTCAAAGGAAAGCTCTCTTCCTAATCCTTTAATTTATTTATATATATATCATACTCATAAACAGTGAACCAGATTCCTCCTCCCCAGGTGCTAACATTCCTACTGGGATCAACACAGACTTAAAAAGGGGAAAATTGATTAGTTCCACAGTTTTGGAGGATGAAAATAGCCAGTTAGACAGGTGCACGTAATAGTAGATAGGTTTTTTTAAACCATTTCATAATTCAGATATTCAGTGGTTTATCTACAGTATGTTGCTATCCAGAACAGTATTCATCCGTTGCAAACAAATGACTTTCCTTTAACCCTATTTTTATCAGGACAACCTGTCAAACTATCTTCTTAACAACATATTTTCATAGCACTATTGGACAGTTTGTTTACTTTCAAATCCTGAAATGTCTTTCAGAAGACTTAGGAGTTTTTTATTTCTATTTAACAGTCTGAAAATTTTGTCAAAAATGAAATGAAAGATCTCCAAATGTTCCTGGGTGAACAGGGAAATTATATTTTCTTGGACATTTCAAGGATAACCTTGAAGACTTTAAAATTAGGGGTGTTTATGATATCAAAACAAAAATTAACACTCTTGATGTTGACCTTATAAACTAATATAACTGAAAAATCAGGAAATAGCCTTACAAGGGCCACAAGATGGCACTGCTTCATGCCACCTGCTCTATTCTAAGTGTCCTAAAACAATACGTAGGTAAAAAGAGATGATAAAACCATATGTAAAAGATACATATAAGGGCTTATAAAAATAAAATTAATAGCAATAAATGAAAAGGAAATAATAAAATGTTAGCCAAATAGCATATTCAGTAGAAACAAAGTAGAACTCATTCAACAATTATATATTTGCCCCAGTGTTGTCTGGAGGTGGAGAGGGCCTGGAAGTAAGGAACAGTTGGTCTGGTTCATATTAAGCAAGAACTCATCAATAAGACATGTGTACAGCAATATTACCTCAACGAGAAAGCATCAAATGTCATAAACTTTGCTAGAAGCCTTTCTAAAAAGTATTAATTTGTTAATTTAAAACAGTTTTCATCCTCTTCTTAATAGTAAAATCACTGAGGTTGGAAAAGACTGAGTTTAACTGAAAAGATTGAGTTTAACCATTAACCCAGCACTGCCAAATCTACCACTAAACCGTGTCCTAAGTGCCACATCCACATGTCTTAAATGCCTCAGGGGCTGGTGACTCAACTTCCCTGTTTGAACACTTGACAGCTCCTTTGCTGAATAGATTTTTCCTAATATCCAATCTAAACTTACCCTGGTGCAATCTGTGGCCATTTCCTGTCACTTGTTACTTGGGAAAAAGAGATGGACACCCGCACCACCACACACCATGGGGAAGCTCACTGGGATAGTCTGTCTGGAAAAACTACAACTCCGTTGATTAATAAGTGTGAGTCCTGGCAAAGTGTTTCTCTGCTCAGAGAAATACTTTATGTGTTTGCTAGGAAGGGAGGAGAAACAGGAGGGGGAAAATCAGACATAGTGTTTAGAAGACTGGCTCAGGACCCTGACATATGTGTTTGTAGTGAGTTACTGTTCTGCAGATAGTCCAGTCTTATCATGTCTCTAAGCAACAAGATTTATAATTTGCACTTGCACTAACAGAGAGTAAATTGCTTCAAACGTATATAAATTTTAAGCCAGATCTGAATCTTTATTTAGTAATTGCTTTATTATCATAATAAGTAGGGGAATAAATATTGTCATGGCTTGAAGACCTTCATAAAGCATATTATTTTTCTGTATTCACATAATATCTAGAATTTTTTTATATTCAGAGTTCTGAGTAGTGCTCAAAATTACTGTGTGGACAAGGCCTTCCACTTGCACAATTCACCTCTTGATATTTTTCGGAGGTTTGTGATGACAGAATGTAGAAATCTCTGTATTATGGAGTATTCAGTTGTGTTATACTTTTATGTAAAACACACATTTTTTTCCAGTGCTTGTGATCTGTATGACACTAAAGGTATACATAAACAGTAATAAATGTGAAAGCTAAATCTAGAAATAAATTTGGTAGAATTATGAAAAAAAGTGTTTCATAATTCCACTAGAAGCATATGCAAATGTGAAGTATGTTATCTGTATTTCAGGTGTTATAAAACTTGTCAAATATTAGACTTAAATCTTCCTGGTAGTTTGTGACATACTGTACAAGTATATTTTAAAATGGGAAACTAATATTTTGAAAATTAGAAACACAAGAGTATTTATGGGACTTGAAAATTGGACTTTTTTTCTTTTTTATGCTCTAAGGTAACTAGAAACATTTCAAGATGACTGAATAAGTCTACCACAAATGACTGAATTCTACAGCACAGAAACAAAATTCTACAACACAAAGAATAAAGAGAAGATAATAACAGGTCAAATGGCATATTAAAAGGTGTGATTTTGGCCATCATGACAAAGTTGATGCTTTTGAAGATATGGGAGATTTATTCATTCTTTAAACATGCCAAAGTAATTGTAGAGCAGCAACATTCTGACTGGCAACATTTGGGGTCAATGTGTAAGAGGTATGAATTGATATATCACTTCTATACAGAACAATACAAATTAGTCATGTTGGACTGGAACCTGGAGAGGGTTTGGTGTCTTTACCTTAATTGTTAAAATGTCTTTAGTTGGCAACCGCCTCTGAACTGGATAGTCTTGTTGAATAATAATGAACACATACAGACTCCTACAGGTAGAAACCTAAGCATAGGTGTCTCCATCTCGAGATGAAGTCCCTCCTAGATATATTTCTAGAAGGCCATTAGAGAGCTGATGTGACTGTCCACACATTGACTTCTAGGATTGTTTGATACATGTTAGTGTTTGACCTGGTCTCCACCTGCCACGGTAAAATGGTGGATCATCTGCCTTATATTTGACAAATCTCTTCAGGTCTTCCAAAAATCCAAGGCATCTCAAAAAGCAGTGGATGCTTATGTGTGAGCAAGTGAACAGAGGATATTTTGAGTTTATGAATCCCTTTGCAACATAAGAATGGCTTGGCAAGTACCTGATGCCTATAATTTTTCCTGGAATTGAGTAGCTTCCATACCCAATTTTTTTTCCTTTTCTTTTGTAAAATGTCTTACGTAGTTTAGACTCTGCTTTTAGATAGTTTAAATGGTATTCACCTGTCTTACTTTAGACATTTTCATATGATCAGATCTCGTAGAATAATTTTCTAGTCAAGGAGGCTATGATACATTTTTAGACTGCAATTGAACTCATCTTAAAGTACATGGTTAAAACAGGTCAGATGAATCACATTCTCATTTCCCTTCATTATCTATACAGTATGGCTAACTCAGGTGTACACATCTAAAGTCAGGTCAGATGAATCATGCACCATGGTATCCCTCAAGGACAGAGTTGAAGGGAGGAGTTGCATTCCTTCCAAAGCGACTTGTTACCATGGTGTCTGGAGTTGTCAGAAGCCAGAAAGATTAAGTCTATTTATATATTTGTATAATGCATGATTGCCATTTCACATGTTATTATTTATGTCTCAATAAATTAAAAGTTTCAACCTGAGAAAACAGGTATATCAGTATTAATATTTGAATGAGCATTTTTAAATGGTTTATTTTTAAAAGAAGCAGATAATCGTGCTTTCACAGCATTAGTCTCAAACATATGGCACAAAATTTAAGTTGGCTTTATGGTTTTTTGCCATTCTGAACATGGGAGAACAGCAAGCATTTTATGCAGCATAAGGAGGATCAGATAGACAATGACTTTCTTTGCATAAAATCTAGCACTGCAAAGTCCATACCTCACATAAATTAATCATTAAAAGAGACTTAAATTTACACAGCTGGTTTATACCAGAATAATTGTTATTATCATGTGCTTATTACATTTTGTTCTGCTGCTAGGAATCCTAAACCAAATTTACTCTGTCCTCTAAACAAAGAGTGAGAGTTGAATGAGGCCTTGCTGGGATGAATAATTTACTAAATCCTTTGTTGAGCATAGAAAATTCCTCTTCACTTTTAATACAATTCATCAAATCTTCATTTATGCAAATACAATTCCTTGTGAAACTGGACTGTAAGAAGATCAGTGACGTTGTGGGACTTGGAAATAACTGGCATAATCTGAAAGTCCAGCAAACAGGAGCAGAAGAAAGAGTAGAAAACAGGAATGAGGAGGATGAGGAAGCTTCACTGTCAAACTGCCTTTGGTGTCATGAAAATGCCACATGTTTACTGCTAGGCAGTAATAACTGCATATGGCTGTGACAAAGCACAGCATGTTTCTAAAGCTCAAGGGGCTGAACAACCATGAAATGACAGAAAAGCTGAAACACCTTCTTGATGGAATTAAGGACCAAGAAATCCTTAAAGAAGGAAAAGACACAAAGGACTAAACCTGAATATCCTTCAAAGGTGGTTCTGAAGAACTGTATGGGTTCAGATAAGTACCAGCTCTTGTGCAGCCTGAAGATTTAATGTTGAAGGAGGTACATAAATATCCTCAGCCAAAGGATTGTAAAGCATCTATAAGTTAGTCAGATGAAGGATGAAAGGAACCTTTAGAATCTAAATATGACATAAATACACATGTTCCTAGTATTTACACTAAAACTGTGTTTTCTAAGCCTTTATGGCAGTACTGTTTATCTTTGTTCATATGCCTTCTTAATGAGAAAACTTCTCTCTTTGGCAAGTCCCTTGGATGATGTGGTTCTGCATCCCCAAAGCCTGAAACCTGCAAGTGTTGGACACCATAGTAATGGATCACAGTTTAGCTATTTTTAACATCTTGCTATTTCATACAAATTGAAAACAGAGAAACCCAGAAAAAGAAGATTTCTATAAGGGAGAAAGTGAGATAGAGAAAATAACCTACGTTTTGCAGTAGCCAGGGAGATGTGAATCTTTCTTAAAAGGGATTTTATGTGCCTTAGGTTTTTTATCCTTTGTCTCTGCTTTTAAAGTACATTAGTGATTATTGTAACATGGCTTTTTTTGGTACTTCCATGTATTCTGTATTATCTATAATTGTTATGTTTCTGGGAAAGTTATGAATATTGCAATCTTTTTACTGTCTTGAATTTTGCACTGTAGATTTTTTTCACAAAAAAAAAAAAAGGTGGGGAAACAAGAAAAAGAATTACATATTTATTCAAATGAAAGATGGTCTCTACAGAAAATCATTTTGAAATAAGCCAGTAGACCTCCCAGGAATGTTCTGTTACAAATATTGTCGCAGTTGGAATGAACACCTCCTGCAGCCTAAGCCTGCTACCATAACTGGCCTGACTCTGTTACAAATCGACTCAACAGGAAAAAAAAAATAGCAACATTTTAAGGACGTGCAATGACTCTTAAGGGCTGTTCTCATTGACTATAACACAAATATAGTTTTGTTACTAATGTAACAAATGTTCCTAATGTCACTTTCTACAATCAGCACTTTAGTATGTGCAGTAATTTATTTTTTTTTAAAGAAGATCCTATTTCACTAGATCTTTTGTAAGGACTTTTTAGAACTGGTTGCACAGAAGCTGCCAACACCCATATTTGCCAGTTCTTTGAACAGTTAAGCCTTCTCTCAAGTGACCTCTCTGGTCGCAGTTGGGACATCAGCCCTACACTTTGTTTCTTTTCATTTAACATGCTCATAAAAAAAAGTTAACTGCAAGTGTGTACCTACAAAGAAGAAAAGCCATACAAGGCTTTATCAAGAACAGAGTTGTACATTTACAAATGTCTACAAACATTTGACTTGTGGCAGATCCCATGTTACATTCAAAAATCTGTAGTTCCAGATCTCTGAGGCAAAAATTGACAAAATGCCCCAATGGGCATTGCAGGTTGGACAGAAACACTGGACTCTGATGAAGATTCAGAAGAGATATGTGCTAAAAAGGGCTTTTGGATTTTTAAATAACTATTAATAAAAATAATTACTATTTTCTGACACAACAAGTGGGAAGACAGAATTTAGGAGCTTTGTTTTTCTCAGAAAACTCTTTGCCTAAGCCTAAAACACATTAGTTTCCATTAAAATTCATATCTCTTACAGAAACACAGTGCTAATTAATTATAACAGGACTAGATTTTGCTGGCCTTGGCAATGGTGCATCATGGCAGGGCCCGTGACTGACCCCGTTCCCCCATCCTGGGCTCTGGTGCTGGGGGAGCAAGGGCACCCCTGGTTCCATACCCCTACTCTGCCCACCACTCTGCTGCTCCATGACATATCATTTGAAACACAGAACCCCCAGCCCTTCCCAAAGTGGTTTCTGCAGAAAACGAATGAAAGAGGCTCAATACACCACATCCTTTGCTCAGGACCTCCAAGAGCATCTTCAATCCCAAAGTGTGGCCAGGCTGCCAGACAGAGATCTGCTCTCACCCTCACCCTCAGTGCACATCAGGAATGTGTTGATGATTTGTACCCATCGCCTGGCTGAAGCAGAGTGCCTATGCCTGTTTCCTAGAATGGGCTCAATTTGTGAAATGAGAATGTAGATGTGTGCTCTAAAATGACAGCAATTTTAAGCAAAGGCTCAAATCAAGTAGGAGGCACTACTGATGAAACGTTGAGGTATCTGTGAAATGAAGTGGGGATTTTGAGAACTGCTTTCCAGATTAAGCTGCCAAATTTCAGTCTCAGCCCTAAATACCACAACTTGCACTCATCACTACAAGGCATCACCTGTATCTAATGAGATGACAGCTGCTACAGAAAAGATAGATTTCTAGAATCATGATACATTTTTGTCATATACATTGTGAGATTTCTTTTTTTCTTTCCTTTTTTTCCTTCCTTTTCTTTCCTGTGTCATTGCTATAGCTATGTCAATATTCCCAGTCTACTACTGCTGGTCTTAGCAACTTATCCAGGCCACCACAGACATTATGACTTGTTGAGATGCACATATAGCTCCAGCTGTGAATGGGAAAACAGGGATGGACTCACATTTTTCCTTGCAGGTAGCCTCTCTGTAATTAAACCTATCCAATATTTTCTTCATTAGATTCTCCAATGGCTCCCTGAAGTTTCACTCCCAAACTTCATTAAAATTCAATGTGAGCAATGTTTTTCTGTGCAAGGTATAAAGTCCCCTTGAGAACAATTGTTTGCAATGAGATGGGGTTTTGTTATGCTTTGAAATAATCCTAAGATTTCTGTTTATACAGAAACACAGGTCACTGTACACAGGCAAGTGTACTTTGTCTGCATTTTGAACTTTATCAGTTTACAACATAAACTGGTCCTTGACAGCTATGGGATTATGTAGACACACTATCATAACACTTGTAAGACTTCAAAGATGAATTCTTAATATTAGAGGCTTTCTTAGGTTCTATTATATGCACAAGAAACAGTTTTAGAGTGAAGGAAAGCATATTAGAATGCTCAGGTTTGTTTAAGAAAATCTAATAAATATCACTCTTCATTTTCAGCTCTTTCTTTACAACTTCATACTTCGTGATTTCTACATAAAACTCCTCTTGGTATATTTGTGACTTTTCCCAAACACTGAAGACTAAAAGTTCAGTGCCAGCTAACTTTGCCTTTTACCATTTTTTCCAATGAGAAGAACGTGTGCACATGTGTTTCCTGCTCAAGCTGAGGTTCGTATTTACAGGATATGGAAAGTTAGTATGACAAAAGTAATGACCATGTAGAAGGAAATTCACTTTCGTTAGCAGGCATCCTATTTACTCTGCTGTCACCTCGCATGAAATGCCACATACCATTTCAGACACCAAAGTTCTTTCAGTGAAAACTTCCTGCACAGAAAATTGAAACTCTGACAGAAAACAACAATAACAAAACAAAAAAATAAAAAAAAAAAAAACAAAAAAAAAAAAGGTTGAGTTTATCCTCAGCAGCTATCTATAGGGTTACTTTTGGGATAAAGAAGGAAAGGAGTAAGTTTACATTCATAAATCCTCAAAAAATGGACCCAGAGACCCAGTCACTAAGTTAGAAACACTACATTCAAGTAAGTGGCTGGATTCACAATGATGGGGGAACTGCAGGGCTCACTGTTACTCTGCCTACGGAACACCACAAGAACTGGACATTTATAGGAAATCATTTTCCATGCGCTTAACACTTCTACAGGTCCTCTGTGCTTAAAAAGCGGGCTCCATGTGATTCAGCTCAAAGCACCAAAATTACTATAAAATCAGAAGAAAGTTCCAGTAATTGGTGCAAAAACTACTTTTGTTAAAGTTTTTTTTTTTTCCTTTTAGAGTTTCTGTAACAATAATGGGGAAATAGCTATTTATTTGAGAAATGGCATGCTTTGTATTTTTGTTTTAAAACGAAGCTTTTTGGTTGCTGAATTCACTCAGGGTTATAATCACCTACAATTGTTCTTTTGAAAAGGTTATAACACTAAGATTTAAAGGAATATAATTTACCTACATGAGAAATTATATTCTGTGAAGCAAGATTTGACCATAAGTCAGCTCATATGAATGACTGAACTTAGAGTCAGGGAATAATATTCTTCTCTGCTCTGTGATGCATGAATTTAATTTTGCAGAGTGATATGGATCACTGAAAATGACCATTTCCAGGGTTATGGAAGAGCTTGTCACTGGTTAGAAACCATTGAGTGCAGATGAATTTATGTACAAAAAGGCTGAGAATCAGTTTAAAGATCTGAAGTTTCAGCTTTTGAGAAAAAAAAAAGAAGTGTGAATGGTTCACTAGTTACTAAAATAGACTGAGTGTTACAACAGCAAGAGCTTGTAGACGTTACTTGTGTAATAAAAATATGGGTGGTAGCAAATTATATTGCTGTGAAGAGCAGATGAGGAGAAACGCCTACTGAAACCTGATGCTGCCTTTGAACTTTAAAATTTTAACTTAATAAGCTCTGCAGTGGCGCTGCTTAGCAAAGTGCTGTCACGAAGGGCAGATTTGTTTCACAGCAGAGTTGCTTTATTAAAAACCCTCAGCATTTCCAGAAAGTCCTGATTCAGACACAGAAGGAGGAGTTACACTGAACTTGACTGCTGACCTGACTGTGAGAATGGAGCTATTGTATCCAGGACTGAATATGCATATCTGTGCTTCTCCCCGAGCTTCACAGGGCAGTTACCCTCAGAGAGAGAAGAACTCTTTAGAGATCTGAGAGCTGCCACTGCCAGACACTGAAACCCCAAAACAGACCCTAAACTCCGTAGGTTTCATAGCCATTAAGAGGTTAAAATACAACTTCTAACCTTCTCCCTTTTTTCCTCCATTTGCTGTAGGGTAATCAGTGGACTGCAAGCCATGTGCAGCAGAGTGGCTTCTTTGTGCTGTTCAGCAAACTGCAAGCTAGATGTGCTCAATTAATAGTAAAGATTGTCAGGGAAGCAGAGCTAGAAATGCATATCTGGTACTGCATGAATTGAACCTGCTTGTTTGAATAAAACACCACCTCGCTGACTCTTTTGCATTAAGCCTCCTCTTTATACTGTGCTTTACTTGGTGGGGAGGAGTTAGTACAGTTCAGCACAAAATGTGATACAAACTAAGGCTTGGGAAGTAAAAAATTCTAATGGCACATAATGTGTTGACCATTGCATGGCTTTCTCTATTACTGTTGAACTTTCAGGATAAAGAAAATACCATCTGTAATCATTGGTCACACAAATAAAACACACAGAAAGGAAATTCATTCCCTCATCTTGAACCTCAGAAAAAGGCACAGCTCGTTTCTGCTCTGCGTGCAGTACTAGGAGTATCAGCATCCACCTAAATCATACTTTTCTCCCCAGATTTTAACTGAATATCAAGCTCTGTGATGCAGAGAGGTCTGCTTATGATTTGATCTAGTAACGATGGCAAGAAAAGGTGTTTTAATGTCTTCTTCTCTGCCATCCTTGAGATATAGAGACTCTCTTGTCTAGTAAATTTTTTAATCCTTTTTCAATCTTCATCTGTGGTTTTCTTCTGTCTTCGTCCTGATGGAAGCTGTGACACAGTTAGACATTTTCTTATTAAAGCTGCACAGAGACAGAGCTCTCAGTTCAGTCCTACAGATCCTTTTACAAGTGATACCAGCAGCAGTACGCCATCTAAGAAAAGACATGTAGAAAATACACTGAAAGACTTAAAGAATATGCTTCCTGTTGTGAGATCTGTAAGAAGTCAATGGAAAGAATTTTATGTTTCATTCATTTTATGCAAAATTAATTGTTCTACAATTTAGTGCTCCGTTGTTCCTTTTAACAACTAAATTAACAGAATTTTTGTCACAGGAGAAATAGATTTCTCTTGCCACCTATTAATAAGCTAGAAAAGACCATTTGAATATCCTGTTGTTAAAGAAATACTTTGTTTTGCACCACAGTGACAAACCTGAAATCATTCTACAAGACAGAACTTCAGGATGTCTTAACTAGGACTGTTGCAAGAAGCAACACCAACACAATGAGACACTGACCCTTATAAACTTCTTGTCACTAGTGGTGAAAAGCTCCTCTCCCTAGAATGAAAGCTCAAGGTAACGTCATGATGGAAGGTGGTTTTGTGGGCTTTGGGATGAATGGCTTTCAAAAGACAGAACAGGGAGGAGGATGGGATTAGGAGAGGTGACATTATTGGGTAAACAGAAGAAAGTAAGATGGAATAAGATATTTATTTCCTATTCATAACATCTGATGGGAAAAATAAGGCAATGATTTACTATCTATTGTATATGACTACTGGGGGGAACTAGTAGCAGCTTTCTAAGGCCCTTGTGAAGGTTATCAAGAAGACCCACCCCTTCTGCATCCCTAGAAGTGTTCAAGGCCAAGATGGATGGGGCCCTGAACAACCTGGTCTAGTGGAAGTTTCTCTGCCCGTGGTGGGGGGATTGGGACTAGATGATTTTTAAGGTCTCTTCTAATCCAAACCATTCTGTGATTCCGTGACTCTAAGACAGGGCCAGGCTCTCCCAAGCGATGTGTGGCAAGTGGAGGAGATTCAACAACGTATGTTGAAAAAAAGACAAGTTCAGACTGTCTGTAAGGCAGAGTCTTTTCAACACGAGGACAGTCAGCAGTAGAACAGTTTTCCCACATATGCTGTGTAGTTTCCATTCTTGAGGGTTTTCAAGACCTGGCTGGATAAACATAAGAGCAACGTGGTGTGATTGCACAGTTAACCTTGTTTTGAGCAGGAGATTGGACTGGAAATTGTCTTAGGTTCCTTCCAACATGAATTATTTAATGATCCTGTGAGCCCATGATTTTTTTGTGGACACAGCTTTTTTTCCACACATATAAATGAACTTTTCATTAATCCTTAGAATTGACTCAGAATTAATTACTGCTCATTATAAACATCTCTTTGACTGTGGACTACTGACTTTCCATAATTACTGCTGTATTTATCTTTCAGATTAGAGATATTTTATTGCATTTACATATAGACTCAATGCTTGCAAGAAGAACTATAAGATTATTCAGAGAACACATGAGAACATGTTTCACTTTCCTAGTTTAGATAGCAGAAAAGGCCCAAATAGTTAACCAAGAATAAGGACATTTACTTTTTTTTAAGTACTTTTAACATCATCTAGCAGGAGGATATTATATGAGCTTTAATTATTCTAATTCTAATAAGACAGAAAAAAGAATAATGCACTTTTGGGAAGTGAAGAAAGCATTATCTTAATGTTCCTAGCACTTCTATTGCTATGTTGTTTGCATTACACACTAGACAAATGATAGACTAATCTTGGAATGTCTAGATTGTAGAGGACTTAAATTGTTTTCATGTTGGCACCATCTCAAATGGAATCTTTAGCAGTGCTGATACACTTAAATTTTCTTTGAATTTTTGTCTGAAAGAGGGAAGCACTCCTTTTTAAAGGGGTAGCATTCTTGATTTTTCAGATTTTAGGTGAAAAAAATTATTATTGGAATGTGTTCTGGTTTTTTTGTCAGATGATATGTAAGACAATTTTAAACTTATTACCCTTCCTTGTTCTCAAATAAAACAAAAAAAAAAAAAAGAGAGAGGCCAATCTTCTACTACCTTGCATGCAGTATATGTCCTCTACAGTTCGTGAAGCATGGATAAAGAGAAAAAAGACCCCTGCAGGAAAAACTCATTAGATGTACCCTCAATGATTTTTACATAATCTGATATTTGTTTTGACACAGAACACAACAGATAAATCTTAGTGACTTTAATAAAAGCTATAGCATGTGCTTTATTTACTGTAGCAGAAGAGGCAAACACTTGAAGGAGAATTCAGTTTTAAATTCCCTAAATTTGCTGAGCACTAAGCAGGTGCACACTCCAGGAGTAACCCGCCTCTCTCTCTCCACTCTGCCCTGGAGGCTGTCACATTTACTCATGTCTTCCTGTAGAGTTGACAGGGTGAGCATATAGTTCAATCAAAATGAGGTGACCCAGGAGAGACCTACTACTTAAGCTGTTTAATCTAAACTGTCTCATTTTGACTGTATTAGCAAACGAACCCAGCAAATCTTTGGGGACAATAAACACAGGCAAGCTGAGAGTAGTGATGTAGTGGTACCAATACAGTGAACTGAGTAGGTGACATCCATTCACAACTTAATGCTTCTAATAAGGAGGACCTGGATCCTGCAAATCCTTTCCATATAGTCTATGCAAGACAGATCTAATTTAATTTGGTATATTCTTTTCACAGTGGTGCTACATCCATAAAGCGTGTGCTGAAAACAATATTTAAAGCTGCAGAGTTAAGATTTAGGAAATATCAGAATCAAGATTCAAATATACCCTTCTCATAGCCCAGTTGGGTACCTACCCTCTTTTTCTGACTGAAAAGCAGAGGCTTTGTGTGTTGGCTTTTAGACCATGGGCATTCATATATATGGATTTTGGAAAAGTGTATGTTTTGGGACAAAAACTGAGATAATATGTGCAATTCAAACCCTGGTTTTTCTTATTACAAAAGCAAAGAAACTAATTTAGCAACCCAACTATTACTACAACACACTTGTGTAATTTCCTGTGGCAACTGCTTATGGCTTCATATATCTTCAAATTGGAGTCCTGGCCTTTTAACTTACTAAGTCAAATTGAAGTTCACTGACTGCCATGTAGCAATGGGGCAAAATTAGATGGCTAAAATTTCCATTTCCATCAGCTATGTCCTCCTGTCCTTTGACAGAGCCTGCTGTACTCAAGGAAGGTTCTACTGGTTATCTCATGAAACACAGTCCAAGTACTGTGTTGGTCATAGGTAGCGTGCATGAAGGTAAATAGAAAGAAGGGTCCTAAGCCACCTGAAAACTTCAATGGTTCAAGAGTTGCTTGAGAAACTGTTCTCTTGTTATATGTACATTTAACCCTGATATGAGGACAAGAAAAGTGTTTGAGGACCAGTTTAGTTGTCTAATTTGAATTTATTCTGGGTATAACTGAGTCCTACAGGTCAGCAGAGGAAGATTACTTTCTTAGAGTGGAACAACAGCTATCATGTTCACTGAGGAGTAGCTGTAGGGTTGTGGTTCAGTCTACCAGCTATGCTGCTACAGAAAGCTTCATTTATTGTTGTTGCTCTGAAAGGAACTACATAGGCCTGGCTGTTAAGAGTATTCAGATTCTCTGATTTTGATTCAGGCTGAGAGCTCTTGAAGAACACAAGTTAAAAAAAAAAAAGAATAATTTACTTTTATAAGTGTTCTGCACTTGTAGGGTATTATACACAGTACATTTCTATAAACAGACCTGTACGCAAGCTGAACTCCTTTAATCTTATCAAAAATTAAAAAAAAAAAAGAAAAAGAAGTTTTTATAGTGATGGAATATACTGAAGATACAAGGGTTTCTGTAAAGTGTCTTCTATAGCAAATGCAAACGAATAATTGACACATACCCACCAAAACCAGAAGACAGCTCTCCAAAAAATGTCCTTTCAATTAAATTCACATATGATATGATAACACATATACATAGCACTTCAACTTGGTGTTTGCTGTAGATACTGTGTTAGCTTATCAAGCTCTCAAGTCAGCATGCTTAGATGTGATCAGTGTTGAGAGCCTCTGCTCCTCCTCTTTTCTTCATAAGTTCTATGTGAGTTTGGGGAAAAATGAAGGATTTTCAACATAGAAAATAACAGAGCAGAAGCAGTGCTGTGGTATGGGATAATCATGACTTCACAGGGCACAGCTTGGGTTACTACTTGCTTTCCATGTTTGAGCAAAAGTATGTGAATTATGCCAAATAAACATTTTACCTCGGTAGAAACACTGAAGAAAATGTTTCATGGACTATTTAAAAAAAAAACTCACTCAAATAGATTCCTGATCATCTATCTATAGCTCTGAACGATGGAAGTTATCCATCTTGAATTCTCATGATTCCTCCAGTATTGGTTCCCTCATTTGCATAAAATGAATAGAATAAATTGTTACGAATCCAAAAATATACGGTTGCCAGGATACCTCTTGCTAGATGCAAATGAAAATGGGTTTGTACCGACCAGCTTAAAATAGTTTGGTACTTAGATATTTTCTTATTAACACTGATAGTGATAAGTGAAACATTACATATCCAGTGAGCTGTTGAAACTATTGATATTTGTTTTGCAAAAGGAATATTATTTCAAGCAAATCTGAACTAGTTGTACAATGTACTTCTGCTAAAATACACTGCAGTTTAATTGTACAAGCAGCATGCAGAATGAACAAATATTCCATGCTTGCTCCTTGATAAACTTTTGAATTTAAAAGGTAAGTTTCCTGTTAATTGTTCTAATGATTTTCAGTGCTACAGCATTAGCAACAACCTAATGTATAGAAACATTATTATTGTGCTTTGTCCATGTATATGTGGCTAAGGTAGGTATAGTTGGGAACCATACCCAAAGAAGTCCCACGGTCTAACCACACTTCTGTACAATGACACAGACAATGTCCCATTATTTAAGGTATATTATTCTGACTTGTTAAAAATAAAAAAATATAATTTTTTTTTAAGCAATGTATTTTATATATCTCAATTTTTTTAACTGGATGCACACATATCAATATCTTAAAAAGCCTATACCAGAAGTTTAATCATATCACTTTTCTGAGTAAAGTTAATTTGCATTGAATGACTAATTAAGATAATTAAGGCACAAAACAATTTAATTTTTATTGTGTGCCATTCAAAGTGTGTACAAGTATTTAAAAGTGGATTATACATCCTATATATTGACTTCTAAACAGGTAGATAAACACAGATCAGATTTCCAGCTGTATTCATATGAGACTCCAGTACTTTTTGTGAGTGATATAGCCACTCTAATCTGCCATGGTTGCTCCCTTGTCAGCAAAGGGCTGGCTGCCCATGCTTCTGCCAATGTCATGGATCAGTTGACACAAGAGACAAACTACGGGTTTACCATGATAAAGGCTCCATGTTCTCTGAGAAAGAAAGCTCTTCAAGCTGAAGATACCTAAAACAATTGAGACATAGAAATTTTCTCTGTTCCCTTACTGATGGCTGGTTCTTTGAGAGGAGAGAAAAATACTGATGAAGCCACAGCAGCACTGTGGCTTCACAAGAAACAATTTCAAACACAATTCAGAGTTGTAAAATGATAGATTAACTCCCTCCTCTTCTCTTTTGGTTTGTCATGTCTCAGAAGTTGCTGGCTTCACTCCTAATTTCCAGTGCTATAACCAAGAAAGAAAACTATGTTCCTAAATTATAAAATAACATTGTGGTTCCTCTTCAGAAGTTACAAAGAGCTACAATTCCAAACAATATCAGTGGTATTCTGACTTATGCAAGAGACAAAAGGATTGTACTTAATATTTATATAATTTACTTCATAGAATATATTATTATTATTATTATTATTCTTTTTTTGATGGTCTTTGTACTAATTTTCATGTCAGTGTGCACAGAGCTAAAATGAGCATTAAGGAAGATATCTTTATTCCACAAATCAACTCCTACATGCAATACTTGAGAAAACTGCTAGATAAATGCCTTAGTTCTGCTTAGCAAGTTAAACATCAAAAGCTGAAAACTCATGTGCCCATCTGTTCTGAGACCGCTGTTTGAATCTAGATGACTGCTGGTACAATTCTGCATAAAGCCATGAGTTTCAAGACCTGCAAGGAACCATACTCTACAAAAGACTAAACAACACTGTTCCAGGTAGATAAAATTCAAGTATTTGCCAACATTGTAGATGACTTCATGAATCATTCCTTTTTAAAATAAATATAACTATGTCACCATTCAGATTCCAGGAGATGTTATAAGGACAGCACCTAAAAAAATCAGGAGACTGCTGCTAAGATGCTATGAGCCATGGCAACTGGCTGTGTATACACTGTCATAACTGTGAAATAAAATGTGTTAATGCCCCTGAGATTTGAGATTGCAAATCGATTTGGATGGAATTTAGTGTGAGATTCAGATTCCTAAGCTTTAGATGTCTGTATGCATGTGTCTTTAGCTAAATGTCTTAAATATCCACTGTGGTGAAGACAGATACATAGGCAGTGGACATTCTGAGCTACATCTATAGGTCACAGGAGATCCAGGGCTTCTGGAAGACCAGTAGAGAACAAAACAAGATACCAAGAGCATCTTAAGAATCTCTGAATGTTTCTGGTTAACCTGCCCATGGATCAGGACCTGGGTAGCTTTAAGTTGTGATAATGCAGACTCTTACTGGCTGGTCCATTGCTTTACTCACTTGAGAACTGATTGTAGGCACCTGTTTCTTGTGATGTGTGAGGCAACCTTATGAAAACACCACACCTGGATTCTAGTACTGCCTGTAATGGGAGATTAGACACCTAATTAATGTCTAAGAAATGGAGCTGTCTGTATACCCAAATTTAGAGGCACAATTCACCTGTGTAAATACAAGAACATCCTTTTACCTGAGAAAGTTTAGGGTGCTTGAGGTACTAGAATGGGGCTGGTAGAGATAAGATAGAAATTTAGGTATCTAATATCTCTTCAAATCAAAAACTAGGCACTATGTGAGATCCCTCACAGAGTTGAAGTGATCAGAATTTACTTTATTGAGGAATCTGATCTCTAATCTGATCTCTACCGATGTGCTGCAAACTGAATTTGTCTTGCACCAGCACTGGGATAACAGTTTCACACAGACAGTTGTGGTTTGGCTGATACACCAGTAGCTGGTTAAATGATTGTTTTCTCATCTCTAATGTCATTGTCCAAAGCTGAGAATCTGAAATCTATCACTTGCCTGCCATTTCCCCTACAGGCTGTTCAACTCCGGTCTTATGGTGGTATATTACGCTACAGCTATGTTCTGATGTTCTACAGTTCATTTCATCAATATACAGCAGTCCCTTTGTTTTGGCAGGGCTTAAAAGCTGGACTTTTCTAACTCCTAAATATTACCTATATGCAGAATAAAAATATTCTTCTGGCTGTCCCTGATGCATTCAGTGCAAGCAACCTGAGAGCGTGCACTCACAGAGTCAGAATATTTCCAAATGACGTGACAGTTGCCTCTTCTTTTGTAAAACCATCCGGTTAAGACACATCCATTATACAGCAGTCAGAATGCATGCCCCCGAAAAATAATTAAAAGGGGACATTAAGCTGCTAGCTGGGAACCTGAGGTTCAGTTCTCTCCCCTGGTTCAAGTTTTCCATGTGACCTTCTTCCCACTTGAAAGTGGAGCAATGCTATTTACTTCTTTTAAAGGGTACTTTGAGACTTGTGGGTAAAAAATACAAGCCAGCAGCTTAGTGTTCTACTAAGCTGGGTGCTGTAAGGGTAGCTATATTAGATATGTGCTACAGCAACAGACACACAGCCTTTTAATAGACTAAGTATGTCACTTGAATTATTTTCTAACTAGAAAATTTGGAATTTTCAGACCAAAGAAGAACAATTCAAGGACATCTGGATACAGTCTGGGTAAAGGGAAGAAGTTAAAGCATGGAAGTGATGCTGCTCTGGAATGCTTGGTCAGAGGGAGTGACAGGAGAGAGGGTCAAGTCTGCAGCAGGCCCTACGTGCTCACAGCTCCACCAAACCACTCAGCTTCATAATGCTCCAAAACTTGCCTTATTCATGAGAATCACACCTTTTGGGGCACACAGCTCTATTCAACACATCTACCCCAGGCAGGACGCAGCTGTGAACTCTCAGGTTCACTGGCACAGAGCTGTGATGGCTTTTGTGGTCAGCATCACAGCTTCTCACATTTAAAGAGCTCAGCAAGCAAAACCCTGGTATGAACAAATAAGTAGGTATTTCTGTGCTGTACTTCCAGTATTGTCACTTGTAGGCTCTTGTTTTTCTCTTTCTTTCTTGCTTTCTTTCTGTTGTTCTGTAAATGATTCACAGACTGGCTTTTGGGGAAGGGGGAAATCAAGCGCCGCACAGCCATTCTAGCGACTTTAACCTCATTTAACCCTCACCACAGCAAGAGGAAGTAAAGTATTTTCACAAGCTGTGAATGGGCTCAGATCTTTTTTTTTTTTTTTTTTTTTTTTTTACGTCTTGAGGAAGCGCTGCCTTCTGCAAAGCCAGAAATTTATAAAAGAAAAAACAAAAACGTATCTGCAGTACCGAACTCCAGCATTTACACACGCACACCTCGTCCCGTCCCGCCTGCCCCCCACCCCAAAACAGAACCCACGGGCTGGGAGGCGAGGAGAGAGGACGGGGAGGGTTGGGGTCAGCGCCGATGTCCCCGGGCTGGGTGACACCCGCTTGCTGCCCTGCCCTTATTCCCAAGCGGACACCCCAGACCCCCGAACTGCGGAGCCAGGAGGACCCCAGGGACGGTCAGTGCGGGGGTGAGCGACCCATCCCCCAACCCCATCCACCACCCCACGGAGGGCGCCTCGCCCCCCCAGCCCTGGGCAGCGGGAGGCGGGTCCGGGGGAGCCGCGCCCGGGGCGGCCGCCGGCGGGAGCCGCACGCAGCCACCGCGGGGCGGGGCGGCTCTGCCACAGCGTCGCGCTGGGCCGGGCGGGCTGGGCCGCGCCGCAGCGCCGGCGACTGACTCGGAGGAGCAGCGGGGGATGGACGAGGGTCCCTGCAGCGGCCAGCAGCGACGGGCGGCTCAGGTAAGGGCGGAGAGGCGCCGGGGGCCGCCACCCCCCCGGGGGCTGCGCGGGAGCGGGCGGGCTGAGCCGCCTCTGCCGCTCCTTCGCTCGGCGCCCCCGCATCACCCCGCGGCAGCGGGGCGGGGACGGCGCGCTGCAGCCCCGGGGTTCCTGCGCTCCCCGAGCCCCCCGAACCCTCGCAGCCGCCTTTGTGCCCGCTGCCCGGCTCCGAGTCACCCTCCCCGCGGTGCCCCTCGCACCGCACCGCGGGGGTGGCGCCGGGGGACACGGCGGGGACACGGCCAACTGTTGCCTGGGAAGCGCCGTCCCCGGAGCGCTGCCAGCGCCCGCGGCACCGCGGCGGTGAGTGCCGGGGGGGGCTGCATTCACTCCCAGCCGCATCGGGAGAGGCATCGGGTGCGGTGCGAGCCCCAGTGGAGGTTCCCCGCTTGGCCTCGCCCCAGTCTGGGGAGACGCTTCCCCAGCCACTGGCCCTCCTGGGTGGAAGTGTCCGGGTTGTCGCTGCCGGGGGGTGGTGCTGGAGTCGCCGCGGCCGCGGGGACGAGCAGCGCCCGTGCGGGGACCCGGCCCGGGGCTGTCCGGCCGGGCTCCAGCGCTGGCCTGGGGTGTTGGTCACACAACACGCCGCTGTTCCTGGCTGGAGTGAGTACTGGGGGGAGAAAGGGAAATTAAGCTTCCAACTTTGATTATACCGAAAACTTTCTGCTCCAGCTGCTGATAGTTGCTGGATGGGGGATGGCATAAGCGTGGTGTTTCCAGAGGGATGTACCTAGACGAGAGATGAAAAACAGGCTCTGTAATGCTGCCTTCCTCTCGTTGGAATCGCTGTCCATGTTGAGAGGTGTTACAGTGAACAGATACCACGCTTGCATCCATTCTTCCTATTATTACTTTTTCCCGTAATTTGATTTCGAGACCGTTTAGCTTTAATTTTATTTATGTGGGGTTTGTTGTGCTATGGTTTAGATAATATATGACGCCACTGTGTAAAATCGAATGCTCCATAATTCGCTGGCAACACAGCGAGGCTCTTAATTGCACAGGCTTTCAGTGGTGTTGCTAATAACTTGCCGAGGGTGGTGATGTGCGTTGGTTTCCAGCCTGTTCCTGGTAGTCTCTGGTTGTCGTACAGCCCATCTTTGTGCTCTCTGTTTTTGTTTACCAGTTCTAAAGGCAGTTTATATGTGTATGGGGAAAGAGTAAGGTAAGGGGGACAGAGGTGTGTTTCTTTTGCTTCTTCTGTTTTGACCGTCTGCAAGGTCAGAAAAAAATGAAAACAACTTTGGCAGTGAACTCTTAGGTGGGGAGATCTGGCATGAAATAATGTCGTGACATGAGGTTCCCTTGTGGGCAAAGATTTTCACATGCTCAGCACAGCTCTACAAAAATACCCCAACTCATATTACACAGGGAAGAACTGAGCTGATACTTCCCTTTTCACTGTTATGGTAACTTTTGTGTTAGGTGTTAGGAAGACTGATACATCAGCAATGTACTTTTTAAAAGTAGTATAAAAAGATCAACTTTGTAACTTCTCATGTTTAAATATATTTTCTACTCTCCTATACCACCGCCACTCTCCCACCTCACTAGGCCGAAATTATAAACTAATGATAAACCCCTACTACTTTCTAGGGTAGACTTAAAAAAAAAAGTTTTAATGAAATGAAATTACAGATCATGGGAATATCATGAAGGGGTTGACTTAGGTTCATAAAAAACGTAAGGTAGCAACTAAGAATAAAATTCTTCAACTTGAACAACTGTAGTATAGTTTATCTGGTCTTTGAAATTTCTGTCTATGTAGACTACGGCAAACATAAGCAAGGCTTTCTGAGTTACTGGTTTACAAGGTTACAAGGTTTTCTGAGTTCTGGTTTCTCAAAGACTGTGCAATGTTTTATTATATTCTGCTCTGTACTTTTTCAGTACCCTTCTGTGTTGTTTTTGCAGTGATGCATTTTTTTTCCTGTGAACTTCTGTTCTTTATTAAAAACAGAAAATGAACAAACAACAAGTGATTAAAAAGACAATGTATACCAGTAATTAGAGAAAAAAAAACCCCTTGATTAAGTCAAAAAGGAAAACTGATGACCATCTTGGATACTACTGCATAGTTACTGTCAGCAGATGTCATTTTGCCATAATAGTGAGTCTATTAGAGAATTTTACAGTGCTGAGAAGATAATTCATTGTTAGTGTGCTTAGCTTGTCCTCATGACATCATTTTTGACACTGTTTTGTCAGGCTGAAATGTTTTGGCCTCAGCAGTATGGTAGCCTCACAAAGACATTGAGGATTTGCATGTGCAGTATGTTGCAGATTTGCACGTTATGTGTTATACAAAACGAGAGCTTAAAATGTCTGTCAGTAATATAAAATGTTATTTAGATGAATAACCATTCCGGTACTTTGACAGAAATAATATTTTATAGATGTACAGATACTACAAGTAAGACCTCTTTAGTCAGTCGTATTTCTATCTACTTCCAAATACCCTCCTAATTAGAGGTTTTAGAGAAACTGTAAAATATTTTTGTAGAGTCACTGGCATTCTTTAGCACTAGGTGCACACTACATGCAGCAGCATATGAACTTGATAATTCAATTCAGATTTTATACAAACCAGAAAAATACTATTCTATATCCCAAACCTGTACACGATCCAGACATCATTAGGTCTGTTAAATCCCTGGAGACAAACTGACTGTGTCAATGTGACCTATAACATCAATGTACAGGGGCATATGCATGCCAGCAATGTATGTTGATTTGAAGGAGCTGAAAGCTTTTAGTGTTTCCTCTGTACTGAATTCAGAATGTATTTGGATCCATTTCAATATTACCAATCATTCTTTTAGCAGTGCTTTCTACTCATGTTATCTAGGAATGCAAAACAGTAACACTAAATCAGAGAAAACAGTTTGAGAGGCATGAATTAAAATACTTAATATATGGGGCAGCTTGAGAGCTACAAAAAATGCAGTCATAAATTTTAATTTTGTTGTTTAAATTAAAATTGTAATAGAAGCTGCTATGCAGTGCTGGGAATGATGATGAGAGCAACATCAATGATGTGAGATGTACAGATCTGAATTCTTGTGAAGTACCAAGAATTTGCCATTCTTCTGCTTTCTCAAAATTCCAGTTCCCACTTCCAATTAAAATGAAAGGTGTGTCTTTTCTTTACTTACTGCTTATAGAAGTTCTTGGTTTAAACTGGTAGCAGTATTGGATTCTACAGAAAAACTAACAGTAATAGATATAGGATAAATACCTTTTAGAACAGATGTGACCCAGTACAGCACAGGTGCTTGAAAGGTTTTTATTTAGTATTGTGGATTTAAAATGTTTAGAAATAATGCCAACCATGGGATTTAGTTAAACATCAGTCAGCCTTACCTTTACTCAAGAACAGTTACTTTTGCATGCTAACAGCTGAAATACTCTTGTCTAATTTATGAACTTCTCAATAGATTACAAAACCAGTGCTCTCTGGGACTTCTGTTTGCTTTTTTTTTTTTTATCCATAACAACAGTACTTCCGTAGCACTGTTCATAGTGGACAGGTTGACTTTTAACATCGTGGTTTGGATAACTGGCTGTGCGAAAGGTGAAGCTAATGCATAAGTCCCAGGCTTGTTTTTGAGTAAATCTGTGTAAAGAACTTATGACATTTGTAACATGTGTAAAGTTAATTTTGAAGCCTGGTGGAACCTTCCAGTGCTGTTATGTGTCCCTCTGTGTGCTGGTCTGGTTTGGTTCAAGACTTAATAAATATAGGTCACAAGCATGTGTCCCTCAGGCATGTTGAAGAACATCAATATGGCGTGGGAGTTGTCATGTCTAGAATGTGGCATGAAGCATACTGGGATCTTGAGTTTGATCCTATTTGTCTGTGGTGAGCTCTGGATGACAAAGTGCGAGTTTTCACAATTTTAATAACACTGGAGGTGGTTTGGTGTTTTTAAGGGGATGTGTAGACTTACACTGACTGTACTCTCCTGTATCTCTCTGATACACATAGGTTTAACTTAAAATTTAAATAGTTGTTAGAAGCTTTTTCATATATAATTTATGGGATTTGGGCAGAGGGGGAATCCTTTTCCCTGCTGTATTACTGCCTGAATTCATAAATTATTTGAGTGGCCTATTTTACAATTAGATACCTCAAAGCTAAGGTTGATGGTCTTAAAACCCCTGTCTGAAAGCACACTTTTCCATATTTTTTATGGAAAAAGAGATGCACAGAGCTTCATTTCTGCATCCATCCAGAGCTATTACCAGAGACTGTTCTGGAGAGTGGCATCTCTCTCCTGCCTCACTGCATTTGGCATCCCGAGATGGAAATGTTTCCTCAGGATTTGAAAAGCCTGTTTTGCTAAGAAATAAATGCATTCTACCTCAAACTTGAGGTAGAAGCATTTGCAGTGATGTTAATATCTCTCTCTTCTCTTTGTTTGATGTTGCGTTAGTTGCATCCCATACTCATTAAATATGATGCTTGATTCTCTGTCCTCTTTTCAGCTTTAAGTACCTTTAGCTAACATCACCTTCTTCCCAAGAGAGTGCAACAAGCAGCGTGTCATAAGCTGTCCTTTATTTCACCTGCAACTGTGTTACTTTGAAAAACACCCCAAACAATAATTAGGCCAGAGGGAGAGTGACTCCTACCCTGTGATTAAGGCATTCAGGTGAGGGAAATCTGGTTTCTATAGGTGTTTCATTGTTTCATCCAGTGAATATTTTTCCATTTCATGGCTTCAGCAGGAATAATCTTAGGACTGTGGTTTAGGGCACTACCCTGGTGTGCAGAGATGTGGTTGGGAGCCAGTCTCTCAACCTGAAAAGAGCCTACCACCCACTTTTACTTCCTCTGTGGTTGCTTTCCTGATGCTTTTAAGTAGCTCGATGGTGCTTGGGGGCATGCTCCTGCTCTCTCATCTGAAACTTCAAAATTGCATGACTCCTTTCCTCAGGAGCTTGTGAAAAGAATAACTTTGTATCTTGCTACTGGGGAGGCCTGAGGGTTTTACAACCCTTTTTAATAACATAGGTACCTCTTGAGCTTCCAGGAATAGGAGACATCAGTTTAAGGTACAACCTTCAGAACTTCGTTACCTACTAGGTTAGATGGTTTTCTGCTTACTATCCCAGTTATCTTACTTTCCCTTACCCAAATTTGTTGTAGCCATGCTCAAAATTCTCCTGTTGAGTCCAATTTGTGCTTCTAGGCTCATATGGACTAATAAATCTAAGGAGAGTATAAATTTGGGGGGTGGGTTTGGAGGCCAGAATTTGGCAAGACTGAGGACTCCAGGAGAAAGTCTTTAGTTTGAGTTTAGAACACAATTTGAGTCTGGTTTAATTCAGTTGTCCAGTGTAGGTGTCTTGTCCTTGATGAGATGCTTTACGACATCCATTGCATCTTGGTGCAGATGTGAGGCTACCAGGAGACCCATGTCTTGTATGGATCCATGTCCTGTAGTGCCTGCCAATAAGGTGGGATATTTTAAAACAGCTGAATACTATTTGCTTCTGCAACTGAACTGAGCTCAGTAGTGTCCTAAGACTATTGTTGCCTAGGCTGAATGTGGTTAGACTAAGAAGTGGGAGGAAGGGCTTGCTTTCTTGTTTTTCACAGATAACCTGCTTTCTGTTTTATTTTCTTTATTGCAAGTGTATTTAATACCTAACTTGATCATTATAATTTTCATTTTGCAGCTGCCCCAGATTAAATCTGGAAGGTTAGCTTCAGTTAATGGCTTTCTGGGAAGAGGGGGAGAAAGTTCATCTTCTGTTTTCTCTCATGCATTTTAATAGTGGTGTGGAGCTGTGGGGTAAAAATTCATTACTGTTGTTAGCTGGTGTGGAAATGCTGAGTGATGGTGCCACTTACAGAGCAGAATTGCTTTGGAGAAGAAGGAAAATTCTCTCTGATAACTGATCTGTATGATCCTATCTCCAGTAAATTGATTCTAGAATTGTGTTTAAATAGCTTCCATGAGAGATGTACAGTGGTATTTATTTAGTAGAGGTGATCTGTTGGTCCTGATTTTTTGGAAGTGATTCCTGTAATCCCCTCCATGCTGTGGAAACTGGGGAGGAAAGCAATGGTGGGGGAAAATTCTGTAATAGTATTTCTCAAGAGTTGTTCAGACCTGTTTAGATTTGAGAAGGCTATTAAGGTTGTTAAATTTGTTACATTTGTTTCCAGGAATAGTCTAATTTTGTCTCAGTTATACTTTCTGCCACCCACACATATATAGTCTGACTCCATGTACTGTATAGCTCTGCAACTGCACAGTGCTCTGCTTCAAGGATCGTCTGTAGGCAGTTGGTGACTCCTTCAGATAAAGATTTCATGATGGACGTTGGCATCTTTAGAAGCTTCTGGAAATAAGTCTGTAATCCTCTCCCTAATCACTGATGGTGGCAGAGGAATTTGAATCTGCTAATTCTCTGTTTTTCCTATGTTTTTATTATTAAAGCATAAAAGCCCTGTAGGACTGGAGCACTTCCCTCACCCTCTCACAAGTCTGTGCTTCAGCAGGGCTCTGTAATACCACTAACTGTGGGGATAGTTTGCCATTCCAGATGAGATCATGATGGGGATGCTGGAAAATGAGTCTTTCTCAAAATGTGTTTTATGTTCTGTTATAGTGTGATATTTAGGTCTATGGGGTTTATATTTTTAATTAGTGAAAAGATTAAAAAATCCACTTAAAATTTTCTGTCAATATCTCTTGTATTCAACAGGAAAACAGAAAATAATTCCTGATCTTGAAGTATTTTGGGATTGTGTTGCCTGTAGAAGTGATTGGTATTTCTGCAACTAGATAACAGTGCTACTTTTGTTTATTTTATTTTTTCTCAAAAGACAAAGGGAGAGCACATGTGTTAGGGGCCTTAGATGTATAGATAATATATATCTATTTTTTTGTCCATTTTTATACCGTGAGACACAAAATGATTGGGCTCCAACTACTTATGCCTTTGTTTTACTGAGGTTTTGATTCATTAAGACACAGACAGTATCATGTTGTCCTTTACTGAACTAAAAGTAAAACTGCCAAAAAAAAAATCCCCTTTTGTTCTGCTGCTGAGGAACACTGTGGGCTGCCAAATCCTGACAGTCTGAGTCACCACAATTGTAATAAAGTGTTTGTACTTTGGCGGTTGCTGTTATTCAATGTCTTCTAATTTATAAGGCAAAGGGACACCTACAGGTTAAAATACTATTTTTTAAAGAAACTGTCCATGTTTATAATGAAATAACATTTGTCAATAGAGAATTAAATACATTCTTGAAACACTTCAAAGCTTTCAAGGAATAAAGGATTAATCTTTAACAGTAAGGAATATATACATTATACATATATATTTAACAAAAATTCCATGTTCTGTGTAAGAGTAGTGCTGGACTTCAAAAAATGATGAGATTATTTTAAACTCCCTACTGAACTCTGCTGTTTTGGCCATCTGATCTGACCTGATAATGATCTGATAACCAGGGAGACTGTTTCCTTCCTTAAAAAAAAAAAAATGTTTTAAGGACAGAGCCTCTGACCCTGGAAATGCTTATCTGCATTTTAACTTAAATGCGTGGGCCATGACCCAGCAAGCATAGCTCATGTAATTGAATTCAGTTGTTTTCATCATCACTCCCAAATAAAGCAGTCAAGTATAAGTTGTAATAGTCAAATTAATAATCAGATAACACTTGGAATGACTGCATATAAACAGCTGAGGGAAAGCCAGGTGGCTCTGAATGGAGGATGGGTACCTGCAGGACTGACAGGTATGTTCCCAGACTCCACAGCAGGTGTCCCATGGGTGGCCATGTGTACACAGTGGTGATCTGGCTGATGGATCCTGTTGCCTGTGCTTGGGCGGGAGAGGGGAGTTCTTACAAATTCTTGATACCATCACCTACACATGGAGAAGAGGTGGGTTTCTTTACAATTTCTCAGTACGGTAGATGTTTACAGATGGGAGTCCTCATATTGTTTGGTATTGGTTATTGGGGCAGAAACAATGATTTCTTTCTTTTTATTGATAAAATAACAAGGCTTTTATTCCTTTTTTTTGCCTGATACATAGGGAATTTTGTGTATCATTTACCTTTCCCTAAAACTGAGCTAATGAGATTTCCACTGTTCTCTCTCACCAAGAAAAAAAAAAAAAGCCAAATTTGCTGAGTTGGATCATGAATAACTTTCCCTGAATCTGTCTTGTAGAGCAGCTGAAGAGAAGGACTGAGCTGGGTGTGGGTGGTGGGCACTGGGGCAGTGTGGGACACGTGGAAATTCATGCAGCAGAAAGCACTATAATTTTAATTGCTGCTCAGTGTCACACTATCACTACAGCTGTTTCCCAAAGAAGAGCTTTGCCTGCTATTGACAGGACATGCACACAAAGGGAGGAGATGGTAGATAAGCAAATGCAAATATATTATATGCCTTCTATCCTTTGGTTTTTAATACATTCTGTAGTAACGAGTTCAGCGTGAAACACTCAGTGACATGTAATTATATATGCATTAAGTGGCAGTTGATTCATAGTGTCCCTCTTTCAGGGTGTATATCCATAATGCACTGAGGTAGGGATGAGTGAGGAGTAGCACAGCTCTGAGCTGCTTGATTCATGTGGCGCTTCAGTCCTGCTCGGCTGCTGACTTCCTTTCTCCTTTTTTTTTGCCCATAAAAGGAGAAAAGTGCTGCCATATGACTTGCTCTAGAGAGAATCACAAGACGAGGTGGCGAGGGGGGGAGGGAAGTTATTCAGGTAGGTTTGTTTCTTGTACATGGTACAAGACATTCTGCTTTCCGTGTTTTAATGTGGTATTACTAGCAAAGCATGTGGTAGTATTTCCTTCAGCTGACATTGAAGTGAAACATTTCATTCTTTTAATAACTTCTCTTTTCTTTTTTTTTTTTTGTTTTCTGCACGGATGAAAGATTCTAAAAGGAAACCGGATATAAATGTGTTTGGAAAGGAGATAGCCCCAGTTCCTAGGGATTAGGCTATCCTCCAAACCTGCAGACACTTTCCTGCTGGTTCTTAAGGAATGACTGTATGTGGTATTCTCCCATCTTGTGCCAGTGACTGTAGGTAGATATGCCTGAATTCATTGCTTAATTTTGGACTGTTAAAAAGCTTCATCTCCAGCTTTTCCAGAAAACAGACTAATTGGGTGATTCTCTGGACTTACTCAGAGACCAAATCTGAATAACTCTGTGTCTTTGCGAGAAGTCCATGAACTTGCTTACTCTGCAGTCTCATAGTGACTCTTGGTGTACAGTGGAGCAAGAGTTGCCTGACTTCCTTTGGTATATTCTGAGAAAAAGCACTTGCCACTGATGAGAGTCACATTTTCTCCATAGAGCAAAGGCAATTAACAGCTCTAAATGAGCTTCTAGCATGGGTTACTAGGTGGTGTGTTGGGCTCCTGGTTCTGCCAGCACCAGGATGGTCAGCTCCAACCATGCTGCCAGCTGATGTCCTGTGTGTGTGTTCAAAGCCATCTCTGAGTCGATGATTCACAGTATTGATCAGCTTGGGTTTAGTCAGCCTTGTATGTTCCCTTTATTTACTGATGCTGTGAAACGATTTGACATGGGGGCACGTAAATCAGCTGTCTCTCTTCTTGCTCAGCCCAACACAAGATGTTTTAGAAATCACAGCAGAATGGATGTGTCTGTGTAAACCAGACTTTTTCCTTTGACAGCTATGAAAAGTGGAGATCTTTGACCCGAACATTTACTTTCATATGAAATGAAGCATTTTGTCAAGGAGCCCAAAGGGAGCTGGAGAAAATTAAGATCTTAATGAGCAGTCCCTTTTCTGGCATCACCCTTTTCTAGTGTCGCTGTAGGTATCCTGGGAACAAAAGAAAAGGATCATACTAATTCTGGATCTAAAGTAATTTTTTAATTTTTCTTTTTAGCTGTTGCTTTGTGGTTTTTTGTCATATCAGAACTAGGATGTAGGCCAAGATCTGTGAAAAACAGATGTCTGTCTCATGCCTCCAGTGTTATTATCACTGGGATTTAATAAATTTGTTGATTAACATATGTGGGTGGGCTTTTGGCTGTTTTTCTTGAAAGATCTGATGGTTTTTTGGTTAATTGGAGTGATGGTCTTTAGTTGGGTGTTGATGCCACTGTTGAGATAAATTTGTCATTTTTCATCTCTTTGGAAGACTGAAATTGTACCTGTAGTTCAAGGCACTATGATTAAACTATTCCTGGGTAAATCAGGCTATGGCAGTTCATCATATGGGGCTATTAGGTTGAGGCAGGTGGTTATTAGGTGGATGATTAGGTGAACTCACTGGACCAGATTGGCAGCCAGTACTCCAATGGTTATAAATGGGTGGTCAAGGTTTGACAGAGTAATAAGCAGTTTTGTCAATACTGTGGTGGATTGACCCTGTTGGGGTTGTAGGTGCCCACTGAAGCTGCTCTATCACTGCCCTACTCAGCTTGACAGGGGAGAGAAAACATAATGAAAGGCTTGTGAGTCGAGATAAGGGCAGGGAGAGATCACTCACCAGTGACTGTCATGGGCAAAACAGACTCCGCTTGGGGAAATTAGTTTGGCTTAATCAAATCAGAGTCGGATAATTAATAATAAACTAAAATCCTAAAACACCTTCCCCCCATCCCTCCCTTCTTCCCGAGCTCCACTTCATTCCCAAATTCTCTGTCTCTTTCCCTCAAGCTACACAAGGGGGATGGAGAATGGGGGTTGCAGTCAGTTCAGCACCCCTCTACCACTCCATCCTCCTCACACTCTTCCCCTACTCCAGCACGGGGTCCCTCCCACAGGAAACAGTCCTTCATGAACTTTTCTAATGTGAACTCTTCCCACAGGCTGCAGTTCTTCACAAACTGCTCCACTGTGATCCCTCCCTCAGGATGCAGTCCTTCAGGAGCAGGCTGCTCCAATGTGGGTCCCCTGTGAGGGGACCTGCCTGCAAACCTGCTGCAGCATGGGCCTCTCTCTCCATGGGTCCACAGGTCCTACCAGGGGCCTCCTCCAGCATAGGCTTCCCATGGGATCAATATCCTTTGAGCATCCATACACCTGCTCTGGAGTGGAGTCCTCCCCAGGCTGCAGGTGAATCTCTGCTCCCTTGTGGACGTCCATGGCTGCAGGGATACAGCTGCCTCATCATAGTCCGCACCACGGACTGCAGGGGAATCTCAGCACCTCCTACCCCTCCTTCTGCACTGACCTTGGGATCTGCAGGGTTGTTACTCTCATGCTCTCACTCCTCTCTTTCGCTGTTCTGCAGCAGTTTTTTTCCACCTTCGTAACTCTGTTATCCCAGAAGTACTGCACCATCGCTGATGGGCTCAGCCTTGGCCAGTGGTAGGTTGTGTCATCCTGTCCTGTTCCCCTCCACCTCACTCCTGCTACCAAAACCTTGCCACGGAAATCCAATACACAATACCCTTACACTTTTAAGACAAGAAGGTAAGCTGAATTGAGACTGAAGAAGTATCATCTTTAGGTCAGCAGCTGTAAAAGGGGTGTATGTTTTTTGTACTGTCCGGATGACTTTTTGGTACCCTATGACACTGCACAATCACATCTATACAAAGTTTTACACACAGTAATTTTTGCCAAGTATAATATTTACATCCAGATTTGCACCATGGTAGTTGTGTTTTGCTTTGGAAAAATTTTATGTGTCTCTCTTGTATTTACAAGAACTTCTTACTTATGTTCTTTTTTGTGCAAAATAAGGGTAAATGTTTCTGATTTGGGTTTGCATTAAATTTTTTAAAGTTGGGATTTCTGACTTAGAAGAGAGAAACAATTTGTGAAGACATATATAACTTTGTGAATTATTGAAAAAAAACCACAGATTTGTCCCAAAAATGCTGATCTTGATAAGGTGAATTTCTTCCTTGTTCGTCACACTGATGTGGGTGGGGTTTGGAGAAGCAGAGTTTCAGCTGCTCTGCATTGAGATGCTGTCAGTAGAGCTATGCCCACTCTATACCAGCTGACAGTCAGGGCCAATGTTCTACTGGCAGCAATCCAGGCTTGCCGAAATTAAGAAGTCAGATACTCATGTTTAGTCTACCTGAACACATTAAAAACTGCAAAAACCTAGAGTGCAAATTTTCACTTGTGCTGCATATAATACATGCAGAAACACAAATGCCCAACTGTTACATGTTTATATTGTTCTGTTCCCTTGGTTTGAAAGCAACAACCACCTGGGTGAGGATGTGATATTAAAGCTAGGAGCTATAAAGCCTGGAAAAGGTGACCTGTTAATTCTGAAATGCATTTGGCTGCTTATGGAATTAACTTCTAAAAATGATATTCTCCAGAAGCAGCTGGGTACTGTATTTGTGATGCATGTTCATAGTAGAAACTAAATAAGGAGTGAATATGGCGTGCAACTCTACTGTTACATTTTTAGTACTGCTCATGACACAGTTTTGTCCCGTGCCAACTAACACTCTCACAGATAATGCCCAAGCATAGTTCTGGGGTTAGGAGAGAGATGGACCATTTCCAGAAGGCTGTTTGGATCTGGCCAGGCTGTTTTGGAGGAATAGGATTTTAGTTGTCCAGCTACAAGCTGTACCATGTTTGTTGGTTCCAAGCCCAGAGCGTGGCTGTGTGCCTTAGTCTGTTTTATTTTCTGACATACATGTGGCCACAGATCCTGCTTTCCAGGAAGCTGGGATTCAGATGCTTCTTTGGGAAGGCAATGGCAGCATTGTCTTTGAAAGGTAGGAGAAAAAATTCTTTCAAGCCTGGAAGTGAGAGGCTATGTCTGGAAAGCAGGAAAAATAATCCAGAGCAACTTAAAATCATAGAATAATTGAGTTTCACAAATTTTTTTGTAAGACAAACCCCAGGGAATATGCAGGTATAATCAACAACTTTGAAAACAATTGCTTAAAAAAATGTATGTATTTTTTAAGAATTATGGCCTGGCATTTTAAGTCAAAATTAATAAATTCAGTGTAAGCAGATGGCATGTACAGTGTCCTCAACCAAAGGATGTATATCTTGGCAGTAGAGTAAAATTTATCCCTGACCTAAGCTTTGCCTTCTGTTAGCTAAAGGAGCAACAGCAACCTACTAGCAAACCTGAGTTGGCATGATCTTTGGGTTTTCCCTGGGGAATCCCTGTCTTAAGCAAATGTCTCAGCCCTTTTTTACTAATTGGCTGTTTGCCTTTGTCAAGGAGATGCAAGTCTAACCTTATATTTAGCAAAAACTGAAGAGTGTGAAGTTTTGTGTGTGGGTGTTTTTTTTCTTTAAGCAGTGTTAAAGGTATTAGAGTCCTAATGACTTAACAGTGTCTGGTCCAACAGACAACTCAAGGGTTGACTCTAGTCTGTGGAGCACAACCATCTGTCTCACCACCTTCCTTCTGTAGTACTTGAGGAATAGCTGTTGGGATGGCGTAGGCGTCCTGGTGAACTTGCCATATATTCCTCCACCTGGAAGTGGTCCAGTGGTCAGAAACTAAGCTTCCAGTCCCTGCATAGACAGTGACAGGCTAAGTGCCATTCCTGTGCTGGGAATTCCTGCTGTCTGGTGCAGTTTGTGGTGTGAGGATTGTATGGGGAGAGAATCAAAGCTAGGGTCAGGATTCTTTAAGGATGAGCTACCCTGAGTTGCCTGCATTGCCATCAACATCGTTTGCATCTTTCTGCATAATATTTATATAGGACAAACTTGGTAATAAAGGTTTTAATGAATCTGTGCTTTTTCAGTATATACATTGATAAGTGTGTTTAGCTGCTGCTCCTTTTTTATTTTTTGTATCTTAAATCAGAATATAATTCTTTGCTTGATTTTGGAACTTGTACTTTCTAGTTCTTGGGTAAAGGACTTCTAAAACATGAAATAATATTGTGGTTGCATAGTTAGGATTGAGAGTCTGGCCTCTGACACACACTTCATCTTATTTAACTCTTCTGTTTTGCCTTTGAACTACAACATTACATAGTCCATTCTGTAATGCGGCTTCACTTAACTCTTCATTTGCAAATAGAATTAATTTAGCATCTTTGCTATTTATGCTTCGTTGAATACTGATCATACAACCTTAATTATTTCTTACACAGCAGGAAACTTTCAAAATAGCAGCTGTGTTTTTCCTTAAGTCAAATTGGTTGTGAACTACGACTGCTCAAATCCCTGGGTGGATAATAAGCTTTACTCCCAGCAGGTCCCCCAGACTACTACGCTGAGGGAACCAAACTGATTCCTGTGTTTTATTGTATAAATGCATTTTAACTAGGGATAAATTGACTTACTGGATGTTACCAAAACAGGAAAAGAGAATTTTCTCTTCCATGTTAATATGTGATGGTTTGCCTCCTTGTTGATATCCTTCCCTTAAGGCAGCATTAAGGTTTTGCTAAGGTTCCCAGAGTGTCTTATTTATTTCTGTCCATTTTTATCTTACTGATGTTAAGGAATGATCACTTTCCTTTCTTTCTAACTTGCAAATTCTCTCCAGGAGAAGAGTGGTTGCTCATAAATTTGTTTTTTTTACCCTGTGGTTAAGTCACAATGCTGCAAGAAGTGTCTTTATATTTATTTTATAAACACATTAAAGTGTTCTTTCTCTTCATTCCCCTCAGCTTTTCTGTGGAAAATTCTGATATCAATCTTGGGCTCTTCATCTCCAGTTCTAAAGGAATATTCCTTTTTAAATACCTGAAACTGGAAACTTGAAACTTTGCAGAGTGGTTTATCCTCTTTCCCTTCACATGGCACTTGCTCTCCCACTCAACCACATCTCTCTCAATCCAAATGTGTTACCTCAATGAACTGACCTTGCAGCCCATTCCACACAGTTATTGCTTGTGAACAAGAAGTGCTTCCTGGCATCATCTGGTCTTTTTTTAATGCCCATTTCATACTGGTTCATCACAATAACTCTGTGAATTGGATTGACATTGTTCTTAGATCCCATTTGATCTTTGTGTTAGTTTGATTTTGTTTTATACTGAAATTTGGATATCTGTGATAAATTCTTTAAAAGGTTTAAAAGCAAGTTTCCAGAATGGAATGTGTATTTTGTTAAAAATCTGATTTAGTCCTAGCTTCTACTTAAGTTGTGCTGAGGAGTAGCTGTTCTGTGTAAGTTGCAAAGTTTTTATAATTTTATGATAAAGCTGAACAGGAGTTACTCCTTGATAGTTACTGGTTTTTTGTTTCCAAAATTTAATTTTTCTATATAAATTTAGTTAATGCTGGAGTTCCTAAGTCTTTCAGACCATCATTGTTGTTGGGTCAAGAGGGAAGTGGACATGTTTTCATATATCTTGAACCAGTAAATGCTGTAAAAATCAATGATATTTAGAGCTGGTTTTTACAACCCAGTCACGCCAGAGGGTCAGAAGTTGTCTCTTACTACATAACTGCTCTGTAGGAAAAGGGGTATTTCTGGGTTCTGTGAGGTGCTGCACTTTCCCTATCCTGAGGTGTTCCTGCTTTGCCTGTTCTCTGATACCTCTTTCCCATCTTCTTTCCCATGTAAGATGCATCACTTTTCAGGGTGAACTTGGTGTCCTAAACAGTAGTTCACTGTCTGTACTGAGAGACCGATTGACCTTTTACTCTGGGCGTAATACACAGTAGAAGATACCTTGCAGGAATACTCTTTGTTTTTGAAAAAAAGGCAAATTACTCAGTATTTAAGGCATTTAAGTAACTTTTCTGATTTTTACTTATTAATTGAAACAGTTTTATTAATAACAGTACTTTTAAACAACTTTTAAAATCCACAGATTGCAGCCTCTGTCTAAATATCAGGAAGGCTCTGGATCATCTTCAACAAGGTAAGAGTCAACTCTGGTACTTTCAGACTTGCACAGAACAGCTGTCTAGCAGATTTGAATGTCATCAATGATAAATGAACACTCAGCCACCCTTGAATGCCATCCTATTATGTAGTTTTACTGTTGCACCTAACTGGTGCTTTAAAAATGCTATCTGGGCATTATATTCTCGCCTTGGGGTTTTTATTTGTTTGCCTTTCTTATTATGGAATAACAACTGAGAATTCTTCTTCCCATGTACTTTTTTCATTTACTCCACTGTTTGTTTTGAGTCGTTTCACTGTTATTGTTCTGGTCTGTGTAAACCCTTGGGACAGAATTGGCTTAGGCAGAGACCAGAGTTTGTTCTCATCCCTTTTGAAGTCCTGATTCTGTGATTTTTACAGGGCTTCTACTGCCATTTTTTTCCCCAGATCTTGACTGAGTTCCCATCAAACTCTCTGAAATATAAGTTCTAAATACCTTCCATTGCTACAGAACTGGAGAGAATCTGCAGCCAGCAGCAAAATAAAGCAATGCTGAAAATAGACATTTTTCCCCTAGAGAAAGGGAGTTCCCTGCCTTGACCAGCTACTAATTGGTACAAAGATTTGTTTACACAGAGGAGCTGTTGCTAATTAGTTCCCTGTGTGGGTGTTCTACTTGGGAAATTAGTGTTGCATTTTGATTTAATTTAATCTGCTTTTATAATGAATTGTTATAATTTGCAGTAAGGAACGTATTTTTAGGAAAAAAGCCAATCTGCACCGCATCACCCTTCCCCTGAGTTTCAAAAGATAATTCCTCTTCAGGTAGAAATCAAGCACTCTTACTATTTTGAATTTAAATGATAAAAATGCATAATTAGATTAGAACCAATTTTTAGTCATATATCTATAAATATAGCTGCAGAAACGACTATGTGTTTTTCAAAGCTAAAACTTAATTAAGCTGATTTATGGACCTGATGGCTTGGCCTCTGAGGTTTTGTGGATAGTGAACCTGAATATCTGGGAAGAGTGTTTGTGGAGTTATATTAACATTATTGAGGTTATGGTTGAAATGGAAGTTCACTTCCAAGTTTTTCTGTAGTGAATTTATTTTTCTTGTTACCTTTGCCTTTATTCTAGAAGCAAACTTGCTTCTCTCTAAGTTATTTTATTTAGAGGGTTGAAAAAGTGACATTAGAATAACTGTCCCTGCAGATCCTTATGGAGGATCTGGTGCCCTTGTTTTTACATTAGAACCCCCTCTCCCTCACACTTGCAGAATGAAATTATCACTATTGGGCATTTAAATTACATTCTTCATTTCAGTAGTTACAAGGGATTGGAAAATTAATTTCTGAATTTAGAACTGCTTTAACTGGACTTTTTCAATATAAATACTGTTTTAAATAAGTATAGCCGTTGTACTAAATTGCTAAATGTTTTGGAAATGTATTCCTATTTTCATGATTTCATTATTGTATCTTTTAATTCTGTGCACACCAGTATTAGTGAACATTATTTTCCTTTGGTTCTACCAGCCTTTGCAACAGCTCACTATAAAATCCAACTTAAATTGATTCTGTTTTGCAGAATTATATGGGATAAAGTTTAGTTTAAGTACCTGATTGTTTCGACCCAGCTGCATTTTTGAATGGTATTGCTCCAAAAATTTTTGGATGATACAAAGTTCACTTTGAATAGAATAATTTCTATTTTTCTTGGGAATTTCTTTTTTAAACTAGAAAGCTTAATCTGAAAATTGAGATAGGGAAAAGCACAATGATCCCAAGTGTAATCTTGAATGTTTTTCATGACAGACGGACATTGAATGTTTAGCATCCCCTCTTTGGATTTTTGAATGTGAATTGGAACCACTGTATTCCTAGGTAAGACATAACCAAGTGTTTGTGTTAAGTACTCCCTTTCTTTTATATGTGAAATGCAAGAAAGCTAAAGAGTGCAATATGCTGGACTTTACTTTGTGCAGTGTTTATGTCTTTGTTGAATGAGTCCAATGTTATTTGACCTTTTAAATAATAATAGTTCACTTGCCCTAAATTTTAATATTCCCTGAGAGAAACTGCACCAACAAATGTATGACCATCTATGTGCAGGATTATCTTTATGATTGGGTGTGTAGTTGTTTGATCATCATGTTGCCGTCCAAAGTGGCAGGTGAGTTCTGTTTGCCCCTTTTCTTCTATCAACACCTTCACTCAGCAGGATATGCTGGTTTAGGGAATTTGCTGCTGAAAATCTGTGGGATTGCAGAGGCTTCCTGAAGGATTACTTTTGTCAGTTTAGAACTCTGCATCAGCTCACTACAGACTCAAACAAGTACTGGTGTCAATGCAAGGAAATCAGTGCCAGTATCTGCAGCAACAAATTGTTTTATTGGCTTTAAACTTCTTGTTTCTCTCTGCTGCAAGAAAAGGTTTGATATATGAGGAAGTCTATGAAGGGGTTGTGAACAGCTGTGGACTTCAATAACTGAGGAGGAAGCAGAGAAGCTAGAAGGTTTTGATCTGTAGATGTAATTAAAAGAGAATTTGTCACTGAAGATTAGCTTTTTTTTAGTGAAATACTAGAGGTTGTGCCAATTTGGCTATCCATGTTTTCTGCGTAGGTTACAAGGAACAGAAGGGAGATCTCAGGGTCACACTACACATGTGGCCAAGTTGAGGTCAGCACTACACCGGGGCTTCCAGGCAGCGAGTCACAGACCCCAGGTCTGCTGGTTCTACCCCAACCACTGCTGTTTACCAACCCTTTCTGGGCTGCTGGGAAACATGAAACACACAGGAAATTGGGCACTTGCAGCATCTAACACTTAAGATCTGAAGGGCAATATCTTTATCATGGCAAGTAAGGCTATGCTAGATGGTAGTTTTGATCTGATGTTTTCTCAGAGATGGAAGCCATTGCGTATGGAAAGGACTCTTTGAGCTAACCCTGCTTTATTAACAGTGAATGATGTCATTAATTAAGCTGCTGTGAAAGGCATCCAACAAGCAATGCTGTGGGCAAAAGACCACAAAAACTTCCATTTGTTGCAGGTAGAAACAAACCCAACATGGCAGCAGCCTGACTGAGTTTCTGTTAAAGCAGGTTCACAGTATCCAGGTGACACAGGGCAGTCTGTCAAAATAAAGGTGTTTGTAATCATGCAGGTATACTCAAAAGAAATAAAGCCAGGTGCAGAGGTGTTTGGAAGGTGTAGAGATTCATTAATTTAAGGCCACAAAGGATGTGGAACCAGCATTGTTGAAAGACAGCAATATTCCTGTTTCAGTTCACTGGATGGGTGAATAAACCCAGGACCAACAGAGAAGGTGAATGTGAGGGGTGACAGGAGAGACTTACTTAGATGAAAGGCTGCAGTCAAAGCTTTGACAATTTCTGCAGTGTAGGAAATTATTCTTCTCTGTGTTTTAAACTAATGATGTAAACTTGGAAGAACTGTATACTTTACCAGCGAAACTACTTTGCGTATTTTATTTTTATTTTCTCCTTTAAAATGCCTTCCAGCCTTCCATTTTGTTGGAGTTGTATGGAATTTGAAGTAGGAATTATGTATATGACATACCTATTAAATTTTATAATAGCAATTTAACTAATTAATGGCCCAAGCTACTTTTTAAATGCAGGATGATCCTTCTGAGCCAGAGAGGACAGAATCTCAAAAACGAGTGCTCTGCATGAGCTTATCTACCCCAGGGGTGGAGAGGACTGAGGTCTTACAGACAGAACAAGTAGACTGAAAAGGGAGAATAAAAGGAAAAATGGTAGGAATGGAGATAAATACTCTTGACATGTCAGAAGAAACAGAAAATGAGGAGAAAAAAGGAGGGTGAAATGAGGAAATAGAGATTTCTTAAATTACGGATTATTTCAAATATTATTCCATAGAAAGTTAATATTACTACAGCATGTTTCACTGCTTTTATTAAGCTAATTGGCAGGAAATAATAGGAATTACAACTGTAGGAAAATGTGTTAGTTTTTTTCTTTTACCTGATGTATTTTTGAAGTTCTGTTTGCTATTAGAGACCTTTTACAGTTATTAAGACTTTTTTTTCCAAATGAAACCCTTAAATATGCCTTTAATGACTTTAAAGATTGATTTTTTTTTCAGAAGACTGACAAAATGCAAGCTATAGAAGCATCTGAAGATTTTTTTTTTAAAGAAAATATTCTGAAAATCAAATCTTAATATGACAGTGACAAGCCAATAATAAATTCTAATGTGACAGAAGCAATTCTTTGTGCTCATAGCTCTGAGCTCCTTGAGCTGTGCTGGGAATTTCACATGACAAGGATTTCGTTTCTCTCAGTGCAAAGAGAAAGACTGAATCTCGTGGACCGTTTTTAAAGTGACCAGTATCCCTTAAAACTGTTTGGAAAAGTATGACATTAAATATTGCTTTAGTTCTCCAGAATTTGAATTTTCCTATGAGATTAAATAGTTGTGTCTGTGTTGGCTTTTAAACGACCTTGGAGGTAGGAGAATGTGAGGTGGGAAGAGAGTAAACTAGTTTTCATTTTCAATTTCCTGTTTTCTAAGTATACATAGGCAAGTTTCTTAATTAAATAATATCATAGTAGACCTAAGTTAGACAAAGAACTATGATGGTGAACTATGATGATTCAGGTCTTCAGATGGTAAGTATATTCTGAAATAGTAACTGGTTGACAAGAATTAGGCATCATTTTCTACCAAAAGCAGTGTGAACTGTTAAGATGAAGTTAGCAGTGCAGGGAGAACAACATCAAACATTTAACCTAATTTCCACAATTAAGTTGGATGCCTGAAGTATGCTTTACTAACTGCTTGAGGTGCCAGAATTAATATCTAAAGCTGAATCTCTGGAGTGAATTTGTACTTCACACACAAATGTGTCCTTGGGTATCACCTCAGGCCACGATAACTTACTAACATCTCAACTACCTTGATAAAATAAGCACTGTGGTCTAGAATCCAGAATGCGTGTTACACATTTTTTAGAAAGTAATTAAAAGTTTATAAACAAGATAACATTTCACACCTGTTGCTATGCAGTCTTTGAGAGATTGTTTTTATGCCCACAAAGTACCTTGTACAGGCCTGTTCTGTACTGTTGCAAGGAGTACCATGTAATGAGGTTTTCAACACTGATTTCTAGTTAATTCTTTGGCAAGTATTTTACAGATATAATGCATAATCATGTTTCAGGAAGACCTGTGAAGAAAAGTACTCTGATAACTGTAGGGGGCTGCCTTGCATTGTTGGCCAGACGTGTTTTCCCAAGAACTGGGCACAGTCTCAATCTGGAATTCGGCTGTACGCTAGATTTTGGTCTGTAGTGCTAGACTGTGACTCAGTCAGAGCCTAAAATTAAAATGCTTTTTCTGAGTTTTGCATCCTCAAAGAAGGATGGTTTCCCAGCAGGTGTTAATGATGAGTTGTTTGCTAATTTACAGCAGTGAAACTTAATGAAGTTTTTGAAATAAAGGGTAAATTTTTTCTAAAGTAACAAAAGACACATTATTGACTTCTTCTGAAATAAAGGCTCTAATATTTCATCAATAGCAAAAAGTATGGCTTTGTGTTATCTCTTTTTTTAATAAAAAATTTTGCAAGAGATTTTTCTTTCACGAAAAAGATTTGCAAGCTCTTTTTTTGCAATGTTCACCTTCATTAGCACAACTTGCTGACTTCCTTCCTCAGCTGCAGTTCTTCCTACACTCAGAGGTCAGAAAAGAGCAAGATCAACAAGCCACACATCTGGCTGTCCCTCTTTCCAACTGGAACAAAGAAACAATTTTTTAATGGCTTTTTGAGTTAATTGTAAACAATTTGGTTTTGGAGTCACTGACTTGCAGCAAATGTTTGTAGTAGGCGGATGTAGGGAAAAAGGACCATGTCCAAATGCAATTCCTCTGTGGCCAGTGAGGAAAAAAAAAATCACTTATAAAAAAAAAAGGAGTGTCTTGCTCGTAGCATTGGAGTATGCTGAGAATTTTGAGTGCATGTATAGGACATTTCACAAGCTTAAAATATATGCTTTGATGAGGCAGGGAGACACTAGTTACTCATTTAAATTTTCCGTAGTCTTGTCTACAATAATACTGACTTTTTCCCCCTTTATTTTCAGTAGCTATTTATGTATGAACAAATTGACAGTGATAAAAGACCAGGGACAAACAATAGGAATAGGGGAAAACTACTTTAAAATGAGAGTTCTGTTCTAATACTTTTTTCTGGTTTTTCTACTGTTCCTAAAGGCATTTTTCCAGCAAACAATTGTCAAAATCCCCCAATATTTACAGTCATTAATCCTTAAGTAACATTTTGAAAACAAATCCCTAAATAATTAGTGAAGCGTCATTTTCTTACTTTCCCAATTACTGTAATTTTTTAATACTATATAGCATCAGGTAGCATCAGTATATCTAATTTATTGGATTTACTTTTTTTTTAAGTGTTTCATCTAAAGTAAAGTAAACATTTGGTGTGACTTTTATACTTCACAACAGGAAATACTCGAATTGTTGATTTGCAGCACTACTGAAACCCCAGCTACTTTTAAAATACCTTGTTGTACGTTTATGTGTCTAATTTGAACTCATATTGCTCCCAGATTTTGGTTACTCTGTTTAATAGGTCTGTCATGATGGTTTTATTTCTAACCTGACCATCCTGCTAAATATTTCCAAATGTCTTGATGTGAAAAGTAAATTGATAATGCTGTTTGGAACAATGCCAAAGTGTAGGAAAAACTGGAATAAAATGAATCATTCAAAAAAAAAATGTTTTCCATCAGTTAGTTTGTAGGGGGTAAAATGTTCTTTACAATGATTATTTTTTGTCAAAATTAGGTGTTTGGGTTGATAATGCCACTTAGTGGATAACTGCCTCAACTGCAGCCCACTTCCAAAACCTAATCAGGTGCTGGACAGCTATCTTGATTTGTATTGGAGTTTTCTTCCTGCCGGGAATATGCTGAACATAGCATGTTTTCAAAGAACCTTTAATTATTAGCCCCATTTTAGGAATTTTATTATAGCCAGTTCAATTTCTGAATTAAGTGTGTTAAATGTAGGAATTATTTATTACAGAATTTTAAACTTCTTATAGGAAAGTAAGGTTTTTTAATTTGATTTGAAACAGTAAACAACAATCTTGGTCGCTTTGCTCTGATTCTTTAGGTTAATAAAATATTAATTGGTACTATGGTGGTAATTTTAGGCAATGCTTCATTTTAACCCTTATGGTTGGAAGATGGGTGGCTGGGCAAACACTGAACTAGAACAATCCTGTAATTCAAGAACTGAATTGAAGACTCAAGTTCAAATTAAGTCAAGGTCTGATTGAGAGTAGTTATTGCCTTTTGTTGGGTGACAGTGTGGAGGCCATACCCAAAACAGGAGCGTAGAACTCGAATGGGCCTTGCTGGAGTTGGACTTTTTCAGACTTCAAATAATTCTCCTTCAGAAGATCAGAAAGGTGAGATAGGCACCAAATGTGTGTTCCACCACTGTTATTTACAGTAATCATTTCTTCAATATGTTCCTTTCATAAAAATTCTACAAAGTAGTTTGGATGGTAGTATTAATAATGTGGTGTATTTCATATAAAATTTAAATATATAAAAATTGATACCAATGTAGATATACATATATATAGTTTATATTGTTCATATACGTATATTTTTTCCAACATTAGTGTTAAAAAAAAAATCTAGTCTATAATAAAAGACTATTAATCTTTTTGCAGTTTAAAGACTTTTTTTATAGAAAATATTTTTGCACTTTTGAAATGTGTATTGATTTAGGTCTTTCAATTTCTTTTCAGTCTTTAAACTCTGTTCTTTAAACTTTTTTTTTTTTTGACTTAAGTAAATTTGCATTACTTGCAAACCTGATAATCTTCAATCACTGAGTATTTTTTACTTATTTTCTCAGGCTTTTCTGGAGTTTTTATTGATGTTGTTTTTATTAGTAAGTCGGTTGAATAAATTGCAACTAAAATAGTAATTGGGTCAGAGGAGAATAAAACGAAATTCAATTTCCAGAGATGTTTCAAGTGCTGTGTGGAATTCCTTGTGTACATGAGTATATGCATGTGCTTGGGGAGGGGAGGGGTGTCTGCCTGTGTAGTTTTTACACAATTTGAATTTTTCAACAAAGTTCTAAATATTTTTTAGTTTCCTATTTAAATAGTTGCTTATACTTTGAAATTTTCTTAGAAACTAATGAATGTTGTCCTTACAAGGATGTATTTATTTTAGATATGACTTATGCCACCTCTAAATGTGAATGGCAAGTTAGTTAGAACTGAAAATGAAACAAGGTTATGCGAAAGCAGTTTCAAATTTTGCTCTAAACTTAAATATAGTGTATTTTCTATAGTTCCATGATATGCCTTTCAAACAGGATTCAGCAAAGGCAGTAAGAAAATCTTGGATGTGACTGCTTCCTTCCATTTTTCATAGCAAGTAACTGGCATTTTAAAGTTAGTGTATCTCATACCATGTATCTCTTCTTTAATCAGACTACCAAACCATTTCTTCTTTCTCAACTTTTAGAGTGCTGCTTAACTTCAAAAGAAATAATGCTAATCAAAACTGCTTGAATAAGTGTAAATAGAAATGTTATTTCTGTTCAGAAGGAGAGAACAGGACTGGTGCTAGGGCTGATGTGGAATGTGTCAGATGCCCTGCTGAGAACACTCACCACCCTCGGGATTTCACCCTGCTAAGCCTAAACAGCCCCTGTGTGCTGTTCAACCTTTGAGTGGAAATGACAGTTGTGGTAATTTTCGAGGCAGTCACAGTTACTTTTAAACTAAGTTCTGAATTTCAGCCAGAAAAAAGGGAAAGCGATATAATTATTTTTTTAATATTGGTATTAAATGTTACTAAAATATTGTCTGGGTTGGTTTGGGGTTTGTTCAAGCTGTAAGGGTAGAGGAGAAGGTCATCTACTGATGGAGGAGCTGGAGTCCCTGCAGGAATCCAGGCGGATGCGTGGGTCTCCTGCAGAGGGATGTTAGGCTGAGCTCAGCTGGCGTTAGGGCTCATCCTGGCCTTTACTTAGATGGGGAGATGGGCTCTGGAGATGGTCAGCGCACTGGAGCACCTCATTCATTATAAAGAAAGGCTGAGGGAGCTGGGCCAGTTTAGCCTGGAAAGGAGAAAACTGAGAGGGGACCTCATCAATGTCTTTAGTTATCTGAAAAGGGGAGCATCAAGAGGACGGAGCCGGGATATTCCCGGCAGTGCCCAGGACAAGAGACAACGGGCAAGAAGCTGATGCACAGTAGAAGTCCAGCTGAACCCGAGGAGGAGCTTTCCTGTGCGGGTGCCCGGGGAGGCTGCGGATCTCCAGAGCCTCGGGGCTGTTCCGCCGTGCGGCAGCAGGGGGCGCCCCCGCGCCGCGTGTCCCGCTCCCGCCGCTTTCCCTGGAAAACGAACCTCCGGGGTTTGTGCATCTCCTGCTGGGGAGGGAATAAACCGGCGTCAGTGGCTTTGGGGCCGATCGCCATCCACAGCGGTCAGTCAGCTAAAAATGGATATATAGCAAAGCAAAGGAGTGGAGTATAAGGTCACGACTGTGCATCAATTTTATCTGCTTAATAAAAAGTTACCGTGCAAATTTCATTCTTAAATTAGGAATAGTGATTAGGATTAATAACTGATGAGCCTGTCAGGATCACTAAGTAATTTCAATTTTTTTATGTTTACAAGAAATCTTAATTTTTAATTAAGAGGATGGTTTTAATTTGGTGTCATCTGCAATAGGTCTTTCCCTGTTTGTCATCTTAGGCAAATAGCAGATTTGTTAATATACCCAAAAAAGTTACAACGGTGTTTAGCTAGCTCGTGTTGGGGCACAAGGCTTGTTTGGCAGTCAGTATAAGTAAAACACTGGTTTTGAAAATAGATTTACTAGGGAATGCACTTCTTAAAGTATTAAGCACAATATAAAATTAAAAATCTCTTTGTGTTTGCATCATTAAGAGGGCTAATTTGCTTGTCTACTAACTAAATGCAATTTTCAAAGCAGGCTGTTTTGCAGAAAAATGGCATGGAACCATTCTACCCTGTATGTCTTAATGAATTAAGTCTTTAATGTGAAAGAAAAGGAATTAAGAAAATAATATCAGAAGGATTTTAAAAGTGATACAAAGTTAATTAAGAAAAAAGGGGGAGTTTTATTGAAATTTATACTTTTCTGTAACTCCTGCATGCTTACCCTCACCCAGAGACACCTGGGTGAGCTTTTTCTGAAGTTCTAAATAATTTTCTTAAAGTCTGTATTAACCTCCAGTTTATCTACAGTGGTTTTTTGAATATTTTTTTTTGCCTAGTGGAACTCTTGCTATTTCCATCAACAGCTTTGTAACAGAAATTGGTCAAGAAGTTTTCTTATTTTGTGTAATGAGATATTAAATAAGACCACTGTTGCACAAGTGGAAGTATTTTAAACTAATAGCAACTAATCCCTACAAAGATCCACATTTCATCTTTAATTCCTCAAATTGTGAGCTATTGATACATATAGTCAGCCATAGCTCTCTTAATTCCACTAATGTCAATATCTTTGATCTGAGTGTATTGTCTACTTAGTACTTTAATATATTTTTTGACTTCCCTCCCCTTTTCCAGGAAGCAATACTTGTAAAGACTGTTTCGGATCTGTATCCTACAGATCTGGTTTGTACCCTACAAACCAGAAACACAAAATGGCAAAATGCATTATGTTCTACCTACTGACGCATTTAGAGCAGATCACTGGCAAATACACAGTATTTGGTCACTGTAGGATTTATGGTTTTATATCTCAGGACTTGACTGAGATTACATGTACTGTTTTGGCATTTATGTATTAAAATGAGAAGTAAAATAGAGAAAGAAGAAAATTAGGATGCAAAGACTTATTCCTGTTATCAACTGGTACAAAAAATAACTTGAAAATAAAATCAAACTGAGGAAAGTTTTTACCATCTTTGCCCAAAAAACTAGATAATGATGGTTTTCATCTAGTTTTTTCAACCACTTCCACTGGATTTTCTGTGAGTATGATAAAAATACTCTGTGTGGCACAGTCAGAAGACAATAATCAGCAGTCATTTATAGGCAGAAAGGACCAGTAACATTTTTTTTCTGTTTCTAATTTTTCACCCAAGAGTCTGTTTCTGATTCTGTATCTAAGAATGTATCTAAGAACTTATCTGATCAAGAATAGATTTTTTACTCATTATATTCACAGATGTTGAAACCAGATACCTTCTCAAATGTTCAAATAATTAGATTTCCAAAACTGAATGGTGTTTAAGATGGCTTACTTCCTGTTTCACTATGATTTTGGTGCGAAATTATGAGGACAAGAAACTTTTAAGGGGAAGATGTTGCTGTGGCTGCCCTTCTCTTACAAAAGCTTGGAAGAAATCAAACTCCACTTAGGAAAAAATACAGTGGTTTTGTTTTGAAGGAAGAGACACTTAAAACTAACTCTCCCTGCTGTGTATCAGTTTGGTAAGCAGTGGTATCCTGCTTTGCTTATCTAACAGCATCAACTGATAGAGGCTCCATTTACCATGTACAGAGGAATTATGTCCCCGTTTTGTAAAGCATCTATGCAGGCAGTGCATATTCAGACTAGGTTACTGTAGTTACTCTACACTCTGACAGAATAAGCAAAGTGCAACAGTGTTTTCCTGATTTCAAATATAATTTTATTCTAATTACCCAATTGGCTTCCATTTCACATTTCTGTTGGTGTTTTTTTGTTTGGTTCATTTGTGTTGTGGGGTTTTTTTATTATTATTATGACCTGTGAATCAAAATCCAGATATTTTGGTTGGCTGGTTTTCATTCTTTCATGATGGCTGCTCTGACATTATTTACTTTGAAAATACATACGAGTTCTGTTCAAAGTATATTCAGGTATGAGAGTTGACATATAGAAAAATCCCCCTGTTGGATAAATTTTAAGTTCATCTAAGGTAATTTTTTTCTTTTTTTACCTCTTAATTTTAATGAAACCACAAGCCAAGCTCTGTAATCCTTGGGGCTACGGGTACTAATGTTGATGGCCAAGTCTTTAAACATTTTATGATTAGTGAAAATGTATTTGTCATTACAAACCATTTATTAATTCCCTTTTACTTGCCTCACTTTTTTTTTAGGTTTTAATTGTGTCCTGCAATCTGCATATCAGTTAACAGCAAAAGCTCTTGGCTGGAAGTGTTGCTTATCTAGGAATTTTAATAAAATGATTGTTCAAAGGAGGAATGATTCTTTTATCTTGAGTTACTTTCACCTTGAGCGACTTTCTTCTCTTATTCCACTTTTCACTTCTTTATATCTATTTTTTGGCTTTGAGTTTGTTGGGGTTTCTTTTTGTCTGTTTGTGCTTCACCTGCCTAAAGAATGTGTGGCACTGATTTTTCTTTGCTTGCATGTAGGTTTTCTCTTGGTGCACTTTATGTATGTCATTTATATTATGAAAATCTTATAAATACAGGGTTTAGAGGCCAGCATTGGGGATAATTTTTTTTTTCTGGAAAATGAATGTAGCTTTCTCTCTGAAAGAAAAAAAGAATACTGTATGTACTTCACTATCAAATATCTTATATATATTGGGGATTTTGTGCAATTAGCATCTCAAACACAAATATATGACTATTTTTACTTTTTTCTTTTCTTAGTATAACAATACAGTCTTAAACTTATTTCTAAAATGAATTCCATAGAGGATTAATACCACTTTTGAAAACTAAATGTATTTGCACAATTGAGACTATTAAATACCAGTTGTTATGTTTTTCTTAGTCAATGCAACTACAATTTATAAGATTTAAACATTTTTCAGTAAAACAATGGAAGATAATGATAATAACATATCCATGCAAATATTCTTAACTATAATAAAAATGGAGAGATGATTAAAAAGAAACCTACTGTAGAGTTTGATGGGAATAAATTATAGGATCATAGGATCATTTAGGTTTGAAAAGACCTTCAAGTTCATTGAGTCCTGCTGCTAACCTGATCCTGCCAAATCCACCACATCTCTAAGCACCACATCTACATGACTTTTAAATACCCCCAGGGATGGTGACTCACTCACTTCCCTGGGCAGCCTGTTGCAATTCTTGACCACCCTTTCAGAGAAGAAGTTTTTCCTAATATCCAATCTAAACCTCCCTGCTGCGACTTGAGGCCATTTCCCCTTGTCTCACTGCTCATTATCACTTCCATGGTCCTGCTGGCCATACTATGACTGATACAGGCCAGGATGCCACTGGCCTTCTTGGTCACCTGGGCACACACTGGCTCATGTTCAGCTAGCTGTCGACCAGCACCCCCAGCTCCTTTTCCCTTTGGCAGCTTTCCAGTCACTCTGCCCCCAGCCTGTAGTCACCAGTTGTGCAAGACCTGGCACTTGGCCTTGTTGAACCTCATACCACTGGGCCTCGGCACATCAATCCAGCATGTCTAGATCCCTCTGCAGAGCCTTCCTGCTCTCCAGGTGATAAACACTTATGCCCAACTTGCTGTTGTCTGCCAACTGACTGAGGGTGCACTCGATCAGAGAATCACAGAATCATTTAGGTTGGGAAAAGACCCCCAAGTCCAACCTTCGAACAATCACCACCAGATCAGCTCAACCATGGCAGTAAGTGCCACATCCAGTCATTTCTTGAACACTTCCATGGATGGTGATTCCACCACTTCCCTGGACAGTCTGTTCCAATGTTTACAACCCTTTCCATGAAAAAAATCTTTCCTCGTGTCCAGCCTGAATCTCTCCTGTCACAGTTTGAGGCCAAGTGCTCTCATCCTTTCGATAGTTGCCTGGCAGAAGAGACTGACCCCTGCCTTGCTACAGCTTCCTTTCAGGTAGTTGTAGAGAGCAATAAGGTCACTCCTGAGCCTCCTCCGGGCTAGACAACCCCACTTCCTCAGCCACTCTTCATAAGTCTTACTCTCCAGACCTTCCACCACCTTCATTGCACTTCTCTGGACATGCTCCAGCACCTCAATGTCATTCTTGAAGTGAGGAGCCCAGAACTGGACACAGTACTCAGGGTGCAGCCTCACCAATGCAAATCTCCTTGTCAAGATCACTGATAAATATATTAAACGGGATTGGCCCCAGTATTGAGGCCTGGCAAACCCCACTAGTGTCTGACCCCTAGCTGGATGTAATTCCACAGCTGAATGTAACTCCACTCACCACCACTCTCTCAGCCTGGCCATCCAACCAGTTTTTCACCCAGTGTCCAGTGCACCCATCCAAGCCATGAGCAGCCAGTTCTCCAAGTAAATTTTTTGCATCTTGCACTTCTGCTGTTTCCTTACGAGCATTTCAACAAACTGTATAAGTGAATATCACAGTGATTTGGAATCCCGCTTTTGATCTGAGACATCTTGAGTTTGTTCAGATGCTGGTGTATTTTTGAAACCACAATTAATTATTCATGCAGTAAGGTCAGTTCCAGTGCTTTAATGGCACTGATGTGCTTCGTATAGTTCTCTCAGACTGTGGACTGGATGCCTCCTGTCTCTACTCATGCAGGTGTGCCACTAGAACTTATCATTCCGGATCTTTCAGTGCCTCTGCTGAGCTTGGGAGCCTCTGTTTCTCCTGAAACTCCCAATGGAGCTGCTCATGAGAACACTCACAGCCCTGCTACGTTAGGGTGATGTAAATGAGTTTAAGCAGTAAGTATTTGCTGATCCAGCTCATTTTGACAAAAGCCTTTTAGACCATGTTTATGCAAGCAGGCAGATTTAGGAAACAGTATCTAGCAAAGGAGCACTGATGAACAGCAAAGGCTTGAGCTGGTGAATGTGTCCTTTTTCACTAACGTGGTTTAAATGCTTTATCTGTCTGTCTTCAGTGTAGCTGCAATGCTGCTGATAGTTTTGGGTTGGTGCTGATTAAATTAGTCCTGTAAGAGAAGAAATCAATTAGTACTTCTCTAACAATTTATATTTTACTGTAGCTGTCATTTGAAAGAAGTGCAAAACTCCACACTTGAAAATTATGTAGTTGCTTAAAACAGTGTGTAAACAAAGATTTTAAAGAAGAGTTAAATAACATGATATTTAGCTTTGGTCGTTCAATGTTTAGTTACTAATACCCAGTTTGTGAACACTTACTACATTTTCAAAACTGGATTTAAATATATAATAAGAATATATTTCGGTATATAAAATCCATGGCAAATTTGTAGGGTTGAGTTCTGATTTGTTTGGGGGAGGGGGCATAGTATTTTATATATCACAATTCAAAATTATCTGATTGGTTTAGTGGGGGAGAAGAAATATATTTTCCCATCCTAGGTAATACCTCTAGAATGTTGAAACTGAATCAATGAAATTTTAGGAAGAAAGTTATGTGTTGGAAAACCAGCCCATGCTATTTTGTTCAAAGCTCAGATTTTTAAATATGCTACTGGATAATGGTAAATAAACCACAAAATTCTAAACGTACCTTCTTGTTCATTACTGGTGTTATGGCTTATGTCTGTGTGCTACTAATTAAGTGTTGAGCATCAAAAATCAAGCAATGAGCTTTAAACTATCAACAATATCTTAAAAAAGTATTTTCTATATGCTTATGTAAGCTTTAATGATTTGGGTAGCAGTAGAGAAAAAGAAAATGCAAACATTATTTTCAACATGTCATAATTTTTAAAGTGTAGTTAAAAGTCAGAATTTTAAGGGATTTAGAGACTAAAGAGAAGCCACTGTCATTTAGTAGTGCAACATCAGCAATATTTTTATATATGCATTGAGTCTCATTTCAACATTTAAACTGATTTTACAGTAAGTAAAATAAAATGCTTTCCAGTTTTATTAAATGGATTTTTATGCTCTTAAGTTAAACCTTCCTTATTTGCTTCTGTGCGTCAGCTGTTATTTGCATTTTTCTTGCAACCACAGTATATATCCTGACCTGCTCAGAATGCCTTCCATTAGTTACTTTGAAATTCCATTAAAAATTATCCTGGAGGTAACTTGCAGTTCCTGAGGTTTGGCATATGTTGTTAGAGTTTTTAAGGAAAGACAGTTTGGAAGATCCAAGTACTGGGAAGCAGCAAGCTATCCAGAATAAAATAATTCAGTTTGAGGCAAGGAATTGTGTTTATTAGCACATCCATTGAGGTGAAGGTTGGCCTTTTAATTCGGAGTCAAAACTTAGTGTTGAATGAATTATACTTGAAAACTTCTTGGAACTAGATGTTGCTTTTAGTTTTGTTTTTTAGAAAACCATTAAGAAATTATTTCAATTCATAGCATTCAATTATAGCACGTTTAGCAGCTGCCTGAACCATATTTTCTGAATGTTGATGTTGAATATGACTATTTTTGGAGTTGAGGTACTTTGAAAATAGATGGTGTCAAACCAGAGCCTTCAGGATCATTGGAAAATTCTGCCTGGCCATGAACATATGTATAAGTTTGTACGGGGTTCTGTTTCATACTTGTGACCTAAATAGCTGAATCAGTTTTTACACAAGGATTGAAGGAAAGGGGAATAAAATGAAAAACAAGCTAAAAAATACAACAAAAGTTCCGGAAAAATACTCAGAAATCTCCCAAGCCGAGTTGTGCTGTACTTGTGTAAGAAGGATCAGAAAGCAGAGCTTGGGCACATGACCTCAAGCTACTCAGTGCAAATGAGGGAGCATATCCTCAGGTTTTTGGCACAAAGGGTTTCTTACTGTTCGAAGCATACTATCAGCTAAACCAGTTCTGGATGCAGTGCAAACTTTGGCAGTAGAAGAAATGGTTGGATGCTCTCTGAAGATTGAAGGCAATGAGGTAAGATATGGCTTAAAATGAGTTGAAAGTGAAGAATCCATGCTGAGTCAGTCATTTAGATTGTGTTACTATTGCATAGTGTAATTTTTTTCTTTCAAGGTTGTGAAAAGGAAAATAAGCGTATACACAATATCTTTTTCCTCTTAGCTAATGCTGATAAAATGTATTATGCCAGTTTAATGAAAATATTAATTTATTGAAGATACAAGTTTTAACACTGTATAAAATCTGTTTTGCTTTGTCTGCATGTTTTTCCCCTTTCTAGGAACAGTGTATTTTTTTTCCTGCATATAAATGAATGTAACTTTACAAATAATGGAAAATGCTTCTTTATGTTTCAATTTTGTATATGCAAGATGCTACTAATTGCAAAGGGCTTGACAGTCTGCTCACTGGATTTGTTCTGGAGAGAAAATTTTGAAGTAGTATTTAATGCAAAACAAAGCCATTTGTCTAACAAAAGCCTTGTTTACATGAAACTGCATGCTCTGAAGAGAATATTGATTAAATTTATATCATTTTATGGTATGATTGTGGCTATTTTGAAATCTGCAAGCCTCACATTACCTTCCTAGGTTTTCCTGCTATAGAAATATATCCCTTATATGTACGTAGAAATTAGGATTGATGATACTTTCTCTACTGTAATGCTTGTGGGAGAACTTGAAAAAAGCTTTGTCTCGTAGTATCAGCCATGTACATGCTTAGAATAATTTTTTGTGGTCTGATTTCTTAAGTGGGAAAAGAGTTAAACTGAATCACAGATGAACATCAGATCTGAGCCCCAAGAGCTATGGCATAGAGTACTGAGAATATTTATCTTTGAGGCAAAAATCAGTTTTCAACCTGCATTTTAAATCTAAAATTACATTTTCCTACATCCCTCCAGGCAAACCTCTTTGTCCCTATATGTGCTTTTCATGGTTTAATTATTCTCTCTTCTGACAAAAAGTTTAAGTTTGACCAAGAAAGCTCTACTTCTGCATAGTTTTAGAATAATTTATCTTCTTAAGGACTTTACTGGTAAAAAACTTTTCTTCAAATCTCCTTCCTACTTATCTTTCATAGAGACTTCCTTTTTTAAGAATTGGTCACTTTTCCTTTTGGGAGTTTTTCATAACTTGACATGCAAAGACTTCCAAGATGATAAAAGATAGGAATAACAGATAAAAAGATAGAGTTTGAACCTCCTCTTTTTTTCTTTTTTTTTTTTTTTAATGCATACATGCATTTTTAAAAGTTGAAAAGAGCTGTTCTTTGTGATAGATTGTTGCAGTAATATTTTATAAAATCTTGCTGATTGGAAACAGATTTTTTTTCTTAAATTGGGTTATTTTCTTAAAATAACATGGATTTATGCTGAGGAACCTAGGACAAGTATTAAGACCTCAGTTTTTACTTTAAAATGGTGTTCACTAATAAAGAATCCAGCAATTTAGAGGATTTACAAATAGATATGTAGCTCTGAGTTTGTTTCTCTTGCTAAGTAAATAAACTTATAAATACCTGTTAATATTCTGGGATGTTATATGGAAGTTTAAATTTCCATTTGTTGACTGGAATTATTTCTGTGTTTGTCCAAGATTTTCCTCTTTCTTTCACTACTTATAAATACCACAGAACTGACCATCAAAATGTTTCTCATGGTCCAGAATGTGACAAAGTGTAGAATATATGATGCAGACTGTGTCAAGCCTTTAGCTGTAGCATTCTGTGTTTATGTGTATAACTGTTTACGATTTTGTTGCATTTACTAGGTTTGCTGGGATGGGTAATCTTCTTAAGGTCCTTACCAGGGAAATTGAAAACTATCCACATTTTTTCCTGGATTTTGAAAGTAAGTTCAAACAATTACAAGACAATGAGAGATTCTTTTCCCTGACTTAACAGCAAATTGAGGAAAAACTTTTAATATCTGATTGCTTAGAGTGTGTATTTTCCACCACAACCAATCTGTCCAAGTCCTTGTCTCTAAAATCACTTGTTCACTCAGGACTCCTTTTCTCTTCCTTTTCTATTTTTCAGGAACCAAATGGGAAATCTTTTAAAAGTTCTCACTTGCACAGAGCTTGATCAGGGGCCAAATTTTTTCCTTGACTTTGAAAGTGAGCAAAGCTTCTTGCCTGGCTTGCCTTCTTTGCTTATTATTTCCTAATAAACTGCATGTGCTCATGCATCATAAAGCAATTCAAAAGGGATTTGCAAACAAATCAAATTACACTTCAGTAGAATACTGCTTTTTGATATTTAAAGAACCATACAAAATTCCTTCAATTCATTCTGAGCAGAGAAAGGGACAGAAAGGTAGATATGCAAAGTAAAACCTTACCTTCAGTTAAATTCAAAACGTTTATGAACCATTGTTAAATTTACATATGAGTTAACTCAGCCTTGGCTTTTTTTAACAAATCAGGATTAAAAAAAATTATGATTTTTCCTTGAATGGAAATACCTATTTGAAATAAAAAGCTGAAAAAATATAAGCAGTTGGGGTGTAACTATTTTGGTTGGTTCAGTGATGATTTAACTGGGATTATAGTTTCTAAAAAATAGTAAAGGGGTCAAAGTGTATGCACTTGATTGCATCTCTCTTAATTGCATGGTTATGAGTTTGCAGAACGGCATTCTAATTTCCTTGTCATGTCTATATTTGATTCAAAGCTGTTTCACTTTTGCTGATTATATTATCCCTGCATGTACTTCTAGACATTCTCATAAAATCCTTTAATATGGCTTTAATCTTTCTTCACTGCATACATGAAATGCTTTTTATTTAAAACACTAACAATGTGTGATGTTTTGTCTCTTAATACCTCTCTTCTAAAAAAAAAATTAAAAAATTTGAGAAAAGCCAGTGTCTTTAAAATAACTTTCTTTTGTAGCATTGGTTTAAGAGAGCATTTTGGGTGTTTAAACACATATTTTATCATCTTGAAATAGTTTTGTTCTTTCGTTATTTATTCCTGAATTATTCTGAAAAAAGGAACTGACACATTCTGAGTGTATGTGTGTGTCTGCACTCTGAAGCACTGCTTCAAAAAGTCAGCTAGGGTGTATGACTGTAACTGTGTTCATATCTTCTCATCTAGATCATAATAACCTCATTATGAAGAATCATTTTTAATTGATGAAAAAAGTTAATTGGTTAGTTTGGGTTTAGGACAAGGTACTGTGAGCCATGTATCCCCCCTCCACTGTCTGTATCACTTGAAAATTGTATTATCATCCTAGGATGACGAACTTTATCCAAACCACCACTTAATTTTATTTTTTTTTAATCAAACTTTTGAAGGCCTTGTGCTCTGTGGCTTTGCCAAGGTACTGTGGAAGTTTTCAGCTGATCTGAGGTTCCAGATTTAATCAGCCCCACTGTGGCCTGGACGATAAGAAAGTGTTCCTGACCCAGGCTGCAGGAAAGAGGTGGTCTGGCAGTGGGAAGCCTTGGTAGAGGTGGTGATGAGAGGGGAAAATATAAGGTTTGTTGCCTTGGCAGTGAAGGTTGGTTTTTGTTCTAAAGGCACATGTCCAAGGACTGAATGTGTTGAAGTGCCCTCTCCCAGGGAAGGTCCAGTGGTCAGTGCACACTAGTCAGGCACAACTACATGCAGAGGAATGAAACTGTCACCTCCAAATTTTCGTGGGTTTGGTGCTCATGAGTGGAAGTTTAAAATGTTTTTCCTGTGAAATACAGTCCTGGAGGTTTTTATTGACACAAAATCTGTATTGGGTCAAAGGGGTGTGACTGAAGATGGCTGTGGTTGTGTGCTTTGGTCTCCTTTAATTGACCATCTTACAGTGCAAAAGGATGCTCTCAGTGGATGTAGTTCAGAGTCTGGTGTGTGTGGTGTGTGTGGTGTGTGCTTGCTGGACATGTGACTTTCTGTGACCTGAGCTGTCAGTTTGAGCTCATGGATGAAAATGGTCACTTCAGTTGGCAATTTGGAGGATGAGGGGTATGCTGAGCAGATTTACTGTATTCATTGTTTGCATCAGCATATTGCTTTCTAGGTTTTGTGCACTTTTTCATTAGGCAGGAGCTTAAATCTCAAAGTAAATATGTCAGCACTGCTTCTGAAATGTTTACAGAGATTTTGGATTCTCCTACCCTGGCATTTTTTTGCTATTCTTCATTTGGTATGTATTGTGTCTGAAAGGAGGGGGTGTGACATACTCCCTGCTACGTATAAAATGTGCCACACAAATACTGCTTAAAAAGCAAGAAACAGCCTTCTCTCTCTTAGGCAGGGGAAGAAGAGATACAATATGTCTATGTGCCTCAAAAAAGCAGAGGCTTTAATGTGTTTATGTAAAGAAAGTGGGAAAATAACATTAAGGTGTCAACTTCATTTGACAGTTGATTTAATCTGTGCTGTTCCCAAAGGGGTCATCCCATGGGTGATGGTTGGCTACATGGTCTCATATCCTTGTGCTAAAATTGAGATGAACAAACACATGATTGCACTCATCATGAATGACAGCTGTGTGGGAAAATTAACTTACTAAGAACTAGACCCCACCAAATTACCACTTTACCTCTCTCCCCCATCTACTAAGTATTCGTCCAGTCAGGTCAGGGTGATGAGGATGATGGTGTGGTTGGAGGAGCCCTAGCAGTGGCACATGGATGGGAACAGAAATGCAGGAGAGGATGGCAAGCACTTGTATGGATTTAGATTTATTTATGGTTTGGATTTTATTTATTATCGATAGCCTATGTCAGTATAGTAGCTTTTTATTCTGTTATTTTCCCTTATTATCCTTAACTAACAAATTTTAGAGGCAAGGATGAGTCGTTCTGTGCAACAAAAATTAATTTATTTTCTTGTTAATTACCCTTCCCCAGAGCAAAATTCTGTTTTGCTGAAACATTTGAGAACAAACTTGCATCTTTTGAAAAATTCCATTATGGGTTTTTGTTTGTTTAAAATATACTTAGTGGCAAGTTGCTTTTCATCAGCTGCGTGCTCACTTTGCTCTTGCATATTTTTCACCAGACGGATTTTTTCATATTTAACCTTTCAGCATCTGTTCTAAGGAATTCTTGAGGTCTTGAAAAATGGGCAGGTAGAAACAGGAACACTTAGAAAAATTAAGTTTTTTCAATGTATTCTGTTACTTTTTCAAACTCTGCCTTGTGCTATATTTGAAAATGGGAAGGAATCATGAAAAAAAAAGAAGTAAGTTTCAAAATTTCATCTTCCATTTTTTGTTGTTGGTTTTTTTGGTTTTGTTTTTTTATTTTTAATAGCTATTTTAATTTTTCCCTAGAAAAGTTTAGGTTAAAAAAAAAAAGCTTTAAAATCATCTCTTTTCCACTGCTTTCCTGCAGCTGTCCACATCATCAGTTGTAATTCCTTTTGACACCTGTTGCTGACATTATTCTTCAATCCAAATTGGGAACCAGGTTTTGTAACTCCATGGTCATACCTGAAAAAACTTGAATCCAGCATTCATTTTAGTTAATGTTGTATAGCAAAAGCAATTCTGTTTGCTCCCCAGTATTAATTTTAGCGTTAGGCAGTTACTCTGGATCTGTGCAAGAAGCAATCTGAAGAAACATTCAATCCAGCCTTGAAAGCAAATGAGAAATGGGAATTGTGGGCATGTGGGGAATAGTGTTCTCCTATGCAGGTGGAAAAGCCTTTTCTTTGAGGTGAATTGCAAACTATATGTATTTAGCCAAATTACTCTTTTTAAGGTCCACTGAAAGGTTTACATAAGGAAAAAGAATTTCATGCTTCTTGGAAAGGGCACTGTATGGCTGTTTTATACTGGGATCTTGGTGTGGGTATTTTTAATCAAACTGCTACCTATTGGATTTGATTATGTACCACTTACTTTACCTTAAGTTCTTCTTAGCTCTCAACTTGAAAAATAATGTTAGGAAGAGAGAGTGCCTGGCAGGTCTTGAGAGTCCTGGATTTCAGGATTTCACAAGCCCACAGGGTGAATTCTGTTGAAATGGATTTTGTCAGTTCAAGAACTGTTTTGTTCTTTAGATGTTGACCTTATTTAAATTAGTCACAGATAGATGAATTCTGGGTATTTGAGCTCTTTGCATAGCAGCTTACAATTGCTCTTTTTTGCAGAAAATCTATTGTCAAATTACTGCTACCTTTTTCAGGCAGAGTAAACAAATAATTCCACATGAATTCTTGGAAATAATTTGGAGTTTGAGGCAACAACAATTTATTTTGAATCTAAAAGACTAAAGCTTATAGATTATTGAGAGGAGGTGTCCTTAAGGGACATCTACAGTCCCATCCTCTCCTCAAATACCTTTTATAAGACCAAACTCTCTAACCTTAGTGTGAGCAGGTTCCTTTTTTTCTTAAATGTTAGCTGGGTAGGCTTGTTACCTGATCCTAATTTAATCCCTCTCATAGCCCCCATGATTCTTATTTTCTAAGATTCCCCCCCATCCCTAGAATGATTCATGAAATTTTCAGTTATTGTTCATGTATGATTAAAAGGGTCTATTATTAGCACATGTCTGGCAGCAAAACAACTGCCCACTTTAGACATAATAGGATATTAATTAATACCCTTACTGCACAGGCAGCAAGACTGGGGATATGATCTGGACCCAGCCTGCAGAAAGTTACACTCACCTCCTGTGCAGAATGCCCTAAGCAGGAGCTACAGCTCAGCTGGAGAGAGGCTGGGTGTCCATTCCATGTCCACCACAGAGCTGAGCCTGGCGCTGACGTCCTTGGCACAGCACTCTGCCTGTAGGATAAAATTCAAGAACCCATTGTAGCCTGGATAGGGTACTGGTGCTGTCCAGTACTAGGGTTTTTTAATATATGGAGTATAGAAGGTTCTGGTACCCTCTAAAGTGTATTACTCACTGTAGTTGTAATGCCTTTGCTCTTTTCTAGGAGTTTTTCATCTAATTTTGTGCCAAATTGGCATGGAAAAAAATATTGTCATGGTTACAAACTTGAAATAGGACTTTAGCATTATGCAGTTAAATATGTGTACTGCTCTCTTAACTGGCTGGCTGATGGAATTATTGGCCACCTTCAGCAGATGACATGAAAAGCTGAAAGCAGAGCCTATGAGAGCTCTTGTTTAACTCACTTTCTTTTACTGTGGTATTGAGGTCAGAAGGGTATGGTATTTTTATGACAAATATGATTCCATATTCACTGAAATAGAAGCACTAACCATCCTCAGTGGGAATCTTCTTAACCACCTGAGAGTGGAATAAACTTCTGAGCTTTTGGTCTGCATTTCAGATTGAGAAAGGGTGTGTGAGTTTGAAGTGCTTCTTTTAGTACTGTTTTGTTATCTCTTCACTAAAATTAATTACTGAGATACTGTTATCCTTCATTTTGTACTGATAAAGGCTTCATATCCTTTCTATATTTAATCTGGTCCTATGAGTACAACTGTCTTACCTCCCTAGCAGTTTCTAATGCACATTTGGTGAAGGATGAGATAGATACCTCGCGCTGCTGGAGGGGTTTTCTGAAACAAATGACAGGTATTTTTTGAAGAAAATAATGAAGATCCCACTTTCATGCCTGACCATTCACCTGAAATACTTAATGCATCTACAAATGGATTGTGTTGGATCCAGCTTTCCTCCTTGTTTTTATGAAATGCAAAGTGCCATCCAAAACATGGTACAGACCATGAAGGTGAAAGAGAGCATGAGGAAGGGATGAATTATCATGTCCTGGTTATTTCTGATGGAGCCAATAGAACTGCATTTCTCTCCAGAGCTAAAATTTTGAAATTTTACTGATAGAATCTGTATATGGAAGATTCAGACCTCTACTGGGATTCATGTAGTTGTTGGGTTTAGTGTTCACATTAGAAATATTTGGCCAAAGGGAGGTAAAAGGGCTTTCTATTTTATCTTATTAAAGACAGCATGCTCTGAATGCTACTCATGAGTACTCCAAAAACTCAGACTTGAAATCAAAGTCTGGTCATTAGCTTATTACTAAGAAGGCCTGCATCCAGCATGAGTTAGTCAGTGGCAGTGGTTTTATTTATAAATGGGCTCAGATTGCTTAAGTGTGTGCTGGTTCTGTGGTGGCATGAGGATAAGTGGTGAGCGCTGCCAGGCAGTGATCCCATACAGTGATTCAGGACTGGCATTTTTTAGTTCAGAACAGAGAAACAGGCTTTGGTATCGTTGGAATAGAAAGCCGGTTTTAAAAGCCAAAATCTGCCATGAAGTCTCTATTCCTTTTAGTTCTTGTTGCTGTTTTTATTGTTGTTGTTGACAGTAAGATAAAATTGTTTTCAAAGTGATCCATTGAAGTTAATTTAGCTGACCATTTTTGGCAGGATCTTCATGTAAAATCCCTTTTGAAACATGGCCATAGTCTTTTCAGAACATCTGTTTGCATAACATGTATTTCATAAATAAGATGCATGTTTTTTTTTAAAAGCCTGAATCATCCTCCCTACCTTATTTTTAAGCTAAACATTTCCAGCATAAATATAAACAGCTTCTGCAAATGCAAGCTAAACCTGTTGCTCTGTAGCCTTTGCAGCCCTATTCCTCTCCCTTCTCTTTCTTTCCCATCTCCCACATACCTACCTTCCTCTTGCTCCTACTTCCCCAGGTGCTGTGATACTACAGAAAGCTCAATGAGTTTCAAATATTCCTCCTTCCCCAACTCCAAAAGATAAATTTGAAAAATATTTACAATAAAGGGTGTAACTAAAGGCCATTTTGAAGTCCAAAAGTGCTGAGCAATCTATAGCATCCCTCTTAGGCACTAATTTTTTTTTAAGCAAAGAAATTGTGAAAAGTAACATAGAAGTACTTTATTAACCAACAAGGTTAACAACATGCTTCACATGCAAATTTTACATTCATGAGCTGCATTATCAAGTTATTTGTTCTCTTTGGTGTTAGTATTCACTGAAAATGTTATTTTAATTAACTTTTATTTAACTATTAAAATACAGATACTGATTTATGTGCAACTCTTACCTTTCCCTACTCTGTTGTTATATGATTGGTAGCTGCTTAGTAAGATCACCACTTTCCTCATTAAATTCAGAAGGGTCTTCTGTTTTGCTTTTTTATCACAAGGTGACAGACCCCTTCCTGTGTATACCTGAGATTTCTTGCAGCTTGAGGAAAGAACCAGTCTGGAACACTGTAAACTTAATGTAACTGATAACTGGTTCAACATCCAGATGGGATTTTCCTGTGGGGTTTTTCCCTGTAATGCTACTTTCCCTCACTTTTTGAAAGATAATGGAATTTTTTAGTCACATGAAGTATTTTGGCTATAAAACCCAGCTAAGTAAGCCCAGCTTATGTTTGCTTTCACTTTTTAAATAAGATTAAGGAAAACTTCCAGAATAAAAGTCAAATCAATGTTGTTTTATGTGGCCAGTCTCATGGTACTCATGATGTCATAGGAATATAGGAAAGATTTTATGTGCTAGTTGCTTCAGAACTACAGACATGTAAATCTCAGCCATTTGTGTCCCATTCATGCAAGGTCCATAGATAACTTGAAACATCTAAACAAATTATCCTCACCTGAAACATCATGGAGAGGGTGACTGTTCTTTCCATACACTCCAATGTGAACTGGTTCATTTGCTTCTGATGGGGGCTGGGTAAATGAATCCTGTACTGATACATGGGTATAAAAATGTGTCTGTTGTCTTAAGAAGAGCGATAAGACTAAATAGAAAAAGTATTTTTAATAATTCTTGTCTAGTAATGTAGAGATGTGTACTGTAGCTCGTCTTAACTGATGAGTTTTGAAGTTATCTCATTCCTTTTAATTCAGACAAATAGTCACTGAGTTCTAAGATTCACCTTCAAAGTAATTTTTTTCTTCCCTAAAAATTAAAATTCTGTCTTTACAAGCTAATACAAAACTAAGTAAAAAAAAAAAATAGTTGTATCTCTGTAGAAATCTGCTAGGACAATGTCATTGTTCCTACACATACTGACTACAATCCCATATATAGGTCATCTAGTCTTTGGTCAGTGCTTGTCATCTTTATGTTTTAAAGCAAAAGAAGACAGAAGATCTCTACCTTGTCTAACATGCCTATGTTCTGGTCATAACATCACTCCTTGGTGTCACATTGCTGTGTAAATCCTATAGGATTAGATTTGAATGGGAAAATTGATCTACTTTCAAATGTCATTCCTCTGAACAATAAAGGTCTACAGGTCACTCCCACCCTGAAAACTGATTATTGGCAGATCTGGATTTATTTTAGTGACAGAAATGATCTCTGGCATACTGAGAAAAAATGTATTTTTAACAGTAGCGTATCTGTGTTTTACAAAAGGAGAAATAAATTACCCTAGTTAAGGAAACCCAGAGCAAAGTCAAAGTGGAGTAATATCCCACTGCTCTGTCCATTGAAAGACCTGATTTTATCCCCAAGCTGCAAGAAAAGTGAACAATTCTTTGTAATTGAGCTGTGGAGCTCATAAAAGAGAGGGACTGATGCGTTATCCTATTTTCTAATAACATTGCTTTATGATACTGCTGCTCTTTAAAATGCTGCATTTTGAGAAGAGGCATTATGAGCCAGAGCATACAAAAACTGTACTATTTTTCCTTCCTTGCTATAAAAGGCAGAGACTTGGATGTTAGCAGAATGGCAATGCAGTATAATTGTATATTAAAAAAAAATCTACATCAGTATGGAGTTACTCATAGTCAAGCTGGATATAGTGTTAAGTAGAACTGAGTAATCTTGCCATTTGTATTGCAGCTTCCTTTTGACTTTGTGCATTTTGCTTTTCTGTTTCTATAGATGCACAGCCCACAGATGGAGAAAGGGAGGTATGGAATCAGATCAGTGCAGTTTTACAGGACTCGGAAAGTATGCTTGCAGACCTTCAGGCTTACAAAGGAGCAGGACAAGAAATTAGAGATGTATGTTTGTTAATGAGAGTTCTTTGGAAGCAAAATCAAGCAAAACTCAATGTGTTCCTAGCTTCTGTTCTCTATCCAAGGACATTGAATGAATTTATATGAAAGTCTCATTAAAATTGTATCTATAAAATACGTTACAGATTATGCATAATATTCAATATAAATGCCTAATGTGAAGTCATTAAATGATGGCTGTTGGAACTTCTTTTAGGTTTTCTGTTAGTAATTAGTAATTATTTTTCACTTTAAGAAACACCATTTTATATACCCTGTTTCATGTATCTCCTGGTAGAGAAGTTGAGGACATGGAAGAAATAATACTTGGATGTATTTAATTAAATAATACATGACAAGAGTAGTTGTTCTTCTGTGTAAGTGGAATAATGAACCACAGTAAATTTTAACCTTACATCTACTTTATTCTGTGAAACTGGTCCTGAAGTACAGTTTTGAACTGTAACTTACAAACTCAGGTGACCAAACCTTTTCCTGCATCAGCTTTGCAGTTACTGTTACTGTGAGCTGTTGATTACTTAAGAACTTCAACGTGTTGAAGATCTCAAAATCACCAAAACCTTGAATAAAAGGCTACTTCTGTAACCAGTAGTCATATAAAAGGCTTTTTACCTGGTGCTTTTACAATAGTTTTGTTCCCAAGAGAATACACTAGAGCATGTTTCCCTATGTCAGTGGTGCACTGTAATGAATGATTTTAAATCGTTATGTTACAGGGGGACAGGGAAGGTGGAAAAACATGGTATTTTTTTACTTATTAATTTTCTGTTCCTATGTAATATAATTTCTCAGAATTGTTCTATGTTTTACAATACTTACTTTTTAAAATAATGTAGAAAAATTACAGACTACCTTTTGCTTGTTATTTGTTTATCACAGTTCTTTACAGTAATATTTTCATTTCAGGCAATACAAAATCCCAATGATATCCAGTTGCAAGAAAAAGCATGGAATTCAGTCTGTCCTCTGGTTGTAAGGCTGAAGCGGTTTTATGAGTTTTCACTCAGATTAGGTGAGCCCTGTTTTAGTATGTTTGTTTAATAGGTTATTTATATATAGAAAAATAGAAACTTTCTTTATACACAGACTTTTAAAGAACTAATATTCTTTCTGTTTGATATCAGCATTTAACTGCATTACATTTGTCAAGGCATATTTTTAATCTTAATTTAACTTTGTCATCTCTATAAACACAAAAAATTATATAATTACTCTTTGAATTAGGACTGGAAGAAAAAAGTTTGCAAGAATATATGTATGAAGTGGGAGAGCTCCCAATGCAAGGGAATTCTACAGCATCCTGCTAACTCCGTCTTTCACTTTTTGAGTTATGCTGGTAATTATAGCCACAAGAGCTGATTTATATTGCTATCAGTGCCTAGGAGTACACTTTTAGTAACAGAGATGCCAGAATAATCTATACTGAGCTGATGGCTAATTGGGGAAGATGAAAGAGAAAGAGCTGAATATCTTAAATGAATATAAGAGTTGAATGCAAGAAAAATGGTTCCTCTAGAATTCTTGATAGGGATCCCAGATAAAGGGAAAAGAGCTCAGTGATACAAAATGAAGAGAAAATGGCAGAACCTGAAGAGGCTCTGACTTTGACTAATGTTTCTCACTTTAGGATAGTAAGAAAAAGCATTTCTATTAGGGCTCTGCATGTTCAGAGGGTTCCTTCCCTTAAAAAGTAGTATATTTAGATATGCACTTAAAACTTTGTCATAATGTGGACTGACTAGAATTTGTGCTTCTGATTTTATATTCAGAGAAAGCCCTGCAGAGCTTACTGGAATCACTGACCTGCCCTCCTTACACTCCGACTCAGCACCTGGAACGGGAACAGGCTCTAGCAAAAGAGTTTGCAGAAATATTACATTTTACTCTTCGTTTTGATGAACTTAAGGTTAATAAAATCTTTTAATACATTTTGATTTTGCCATGTGTTTTGAACCAAAACTGATTATTTCCTATTCGTCTTCTTGAAAGATGAGAAACCCAGCAATTCAGAATGACTTCAGTTATTACAGGCGGACAATAAGTCGCAACAGAATAAACAACATGCATGTAAGTAAATAAACTCTGATCTCCTGCTCACACTGAGGTATTTATCAGGATACATTTATGCCATTTGTAGTAAAGTTTTTGCTTTTGATTCGCTAGCTGTCGTGTTCTCTCCTTCACACTGAGAGTTAATCAGCAGTCCGGATGAAGTAATTAGAGTGGAACTATTCATGCAACAATCTACTTGCTGACATGAACATGTACTGTATCTTTTTCTTGCTGCTGGCAAGATTTAAAGAGCTTTACTGACTATTTTTTCTCCTGTTTTCATCAGCTAGACATTGAGAATGAAGTGAACAATGAAATGGCCAATAGGATGTCCCTGTTTTATGCAGAAGCCACACCAATGCTGAAGACACTCAGTAATGCAACGACACATTTTGTATCAGAAGTAGGTAATGGGGGAGAAAGGTCTAACACAGGCATCCTTGATTTTAATTTTGCATGGTGGTTTACTGAACATGGACTTCTTTTTTTACCTTCCAGAACAAAACGTTACCAATTGAAAATACGACGGATTGTCTAAGCACTATGGCCAGTGTATGTAAAGTCATGTTGGAAACACCGTAAGTTTTATCTTAAATCTTGGGGGGTTTGTATGAGAGAAACCTGTATTGTGTTTTAAGTTGCCACCTGGGGCATCTCAGTTTTTTCCAATAAAAACTGTATCTTTACCTTAAGCTGTTACCTCTTTTTGTACACAGAGCACAGCCTGGTATTAGAAAGCCTTGCCTCCTGTTTTAACCACCTTATGATGTTTTTTGTGAATCAGCATTGAGTTTTGTTCGAGGGAGCTTACATGGTCAGCCTGCATTTCAACAAAAGTTTAAAATATGAGTGAAATCTCATGCACTCATAGGCTTCAGTGTCCATGTCTTGTCTAGCCTGGCCCATAGGCCAACTGCTGCTTCTGTTTGCCCGTGCTGCTCAATAATTAGCACACAGAGACAAGATTTTGGCTCTTCCTCACAGAGCTTTAGCAAATGATACACAAGGATTATTTCAAGGATCATTGAAGTAGATATTTTTTTGGATGCAGCCATCTTATTCTAGATATGAAAAAATTCAGCTGTATGATTTTTTCATTCATATGAATGTATTCAGCTATACAGTTGTGTTCATATCTACTGGTGTAGCTAATAGCCAGTGGGGTTGTTTATTATTGTTTTGCTGTGCATTTAGCGGAGTATTTTTTAGGTTAGATGTCTCTTTAGTGGAAAACACATACCAGATAGAGCCAAAGTAGAGTTTTCTGCCTTTGAATCGTTTGCTCATGGCACCATGTAAAAGGCAGAATTTCTGAGGTTTGTTTATGAAAATTCTGGAGAAGTATATATTGGGGCAGGACTCATCTCACAATCCCAGGACATCGTAGGAGTAGTAATTGAAAAGTAGCCTTATGTGTCAGCTCTTTTTTTGGCCAAAGAAGAGAAACAAAGTTGTGATTCATCTACTAGAAGATTATCTGATATTTAATTCTAATTGTGGGATAATCAAGCATTACCACATCAAAATGTCGTAGCCTTTAAATCTGTTCATGTTATGATGCTGTGTAAGAATAAAAGTTCAAACTGGAAACTGAGAGGTACTGTAGTACAGATTTTAATATTTTTAATGTCGTTTAAGTGAAAAAATCAAGTTTTGTATTGAAAATAAATTGATATTTATATTGAAATATTTCTACATATTATTTATATTTATAAATTAATTTATATTTAAATGAATTTTCTGTTGAAATTAATGACACTAAACAAATCTATGTATTATATACTCAAAATAATATTTATTAGAATAAATATGATAATTTATTTTTTTCCCAGTTTCTATTTTTCTGTGCTGCAGTTCATTTTTCATTTCCTGACAATGGTTTCAGGGATTACAGCCTAGAGGGGCTGTCTTAACAGTGCCATTCATACTCTTATGGAAAGTCAGAGAAAAACTCTGGAATTAATTCAGACCAGTCCTATCTAGTGGTACTTCATACTGGGACTCCAGTGTGTTGGGTCTCTGAAATTAAACAGAAGTATGATCAGTCTCCATCATATTTCATGACCTTTTTTGTGAAGCCATCTTCACATTCATTTTGTGAAGTGAGGATCTCAACTGTGCATGAGTATTAGCAGAGGTTTGCATCTCTCTATTTGCTTTCTAACCATTCTTCTAAATTGGCAAGGGTTTATGATACTCGAAGATCTTTGAAGTCTTACTAAGGTGCATCTTCACCCTTAAAATACACTTTTGGTTCAGATTTCAGGCACTCACTGTCTAATTTTTTTTAATTGTCTAGAAAAAATCAAGACTGTTTGTTTCTTTTATTCTGTTTTCCAGAGAGTATAGGAGTAGATTCACCAGTGAAGAGACCCTTATGTTCTGCATGCGAGTAATGGTGGGAGTTATTATTCTGTATGATCACGTTCATCCTGTGGGAGCTTTCTCAAAGACATCAAAGATTGATGTAAGAGATGCTTTTCTTTAATACTCTGTAGGTTTGGGAATACTAGTCTACAGCTCTCTTTCAGCACGAGCTTATGACTTGGTACAAATAATTTTAATTCCTTTTGGATGGCAAAATTTAGAATTTGTCTTCACCTGTGTACTTTAATACATCAGTTTGTTTGAAAGTAAAATAAGGATCAATTTTTTTTATTTGCATTTTCTTCCAGATACAGATAATAATTTTTTTTTTGTTAGCTCTACTTTCTTGCCAAGTGTATAGTTACACTAAAATAATTTTTTATTACATCTGCCCTGGAATATGGTCCATGGTCATAATTTTTTTTTAATCACGTATTTTATTGACCCTGAAATGCTCTTCTTTGGCAGTAGTTCTCTTGTAAATAAGTAGATGTTCGACATTGTCTCTGCTTTGTGTGAGATCTGAAGTAGCAGAACTGAAATGTTACTGTTGTAATGCTGATAATGACCCTTTGGTTTTGGCATTAGCATGGCCAGTCACAGGGAAATCAACCTTATTTTTCCGTTTCAAAAACTGCAAGCACATGTAATAAAAGCACTCTTATTTTTTTCTACATGTTTTTACAAACCTAAATCTTATGCACGACGTCTTTCAGCAGAAATAATCCGTTATTCATGAAAAAAGATGCCAAGTCTTTCCCTTTACAAGACAGCCCGCTTCAAAAGAAAAGAAAAAACATATATATTATTGCCCTCCATGACCCTGGGTCTTCATTAGCATTTTGCTTCTGCAGATACCAGTGTTTTGCCGCATCTCCTTTTTGACTCTGTGCAGAGGGAACGATGTGTCACAGAGAGGTGAATTGATCTGCTCAAGGTCATGAAGCAGATAGAGTGTGGGACTTGAATGCAGATTTCCTGACTGCCAGTTCAGTTTCTTGCCTACAGAGATAACACAAGTGAAATTTTGATAGGACCAAATATACAGTGTGTGTACTTTGTTTCTCACGTTTATCCTAAAGCCCTGTAATCTTGCAGTAAAGTTATGGAGAGGTAAATGGGAAGTGGGAGATGTATGACTCAGGTTTTTTTTAATGACTACATGGTCCCAAATCTTGACTAAAACTAATTAGTTTAGTGATTCTTCTCGAATTAAAACATCTTCTAATATTTCAGATGATGAGTTTGTTTTACTGTGAAAAACAATTTGTTTCTCCCACTTCTTGGGAGCCATTTCAAGAGAATTTCAGGGACAGTGGAGTATATTACCCTTTCCTTACTCTTTCAAAACTGGAGGCTGTATTTCAAGCTGTTAATTACAGGCTCCTAGCTTAGGCAGCCTAATAGCTTCTCTTTTTGACTGTTCTAGGGATTCTGATTCTAACAAAAATTAAAAAGAACTGTTTGAATTTTCATCTCCTTTGAAGGGGATCTGACAGGACGTGTACACTCTACTGAGTGATGTACATATAGTCTTGAGTGTCTCTAGTTTGGGAACAGTAGCGGCGTCACTTCAAAACACATGGTGCTACCCTGAGAATTTCATCTGATCTCCTATTTGCAAAGCTAGTTATTCTTTCCAGGTAGAAATGAGCCAACTGAGCAGTAATCAGTGTCTGTTAGGCTGGTCACTGCCAAGGAGGCTGAACTACTTTTCTGAGTAATTTTTGTTGGCAAATAAATGGACCCTGACTTCAGTTAAGTTTTTCATCAACCACTTCCTTAATAAGTCAGAGGTGCCTTTTAACTGCAAAGAAAATACTGGTGCATAGATTTAGCACTCTAATGTGACCTGGAAAATCAGAAGATTCAGATCTTGAGTCAACCGTGCATTTATCTGTAATTTTGAATAAGATGGAATTCATCTAGACTAATTTCTGGATAACTATATTAGATGTCTTCATAACAGTGGGAAGAACTAGGTACTTCTGGGGCATAATTCATTACATATAAAAGTATATTCTGAATAGGTTAGAGAGATTTCTTGTTTCTCTCTATTGAATAGATAAGGAGTCTGTACAGTGGGTCAAATGAGTTCTACCCCTGCTTTCTCTGCTTTATTTCCCTTTTTGTAAATTTGGACAGAGTTTCAGCCTGTTTTTTGCAGTTTCCACAAAGATGTTCAGTCAGTGTAGTGTTTAAAGTCAACATCATGGACTTCTTATCTCAGATTAAATTTGTAACCCCTTGTTATGAAACTAATCATAAGATGTCACCAGTTAAATTTACAACTAAAACTGAATACTGAAAATTACTTCCTTGTCTTCAAACATAAAAATAAAAGTCAAAGTTAAAACATCTCTTCTGATAGTTGCTAACAACAATGAGATGGAACTCCCCAAATCGTTTTTTTTTAGCTTGTATCAGCTGTTCTTAATTTTTTTTTTCTAACTTGGAATTGGAGAAATCACGTTCAAGTGAAAATATATATACTTGATATGTAATTTACTCTCTACAAATGCTTATTAAAGGAGATATTTTCTCCAAAGTTGGGTTTTTAACTTAGATATAATTGTTAATAAGTTTTAATGCTTTTATTGTGTCATGTAAAGCAGCATTAACACTCAGTAGGAAAAAAACCCTGCCTGTCTATGGTGAAATTTTTCCTTGTTTTCAGCTAGTGCAGTTCATATATTATTGTTCAATAGTGGCATGCTTCTGTTCCCAGATGAAGGGATGCATAAAAGTTTTAAAGGAACAACCACCTGACACTGTGGAAGGACTTCTGAATGCTCTCAGGTATGTATGGAATAATTGTGTGATTCAGCCTTAGAAAGTTCTCTCTTTATAATTAAGACTCTTCACCTTAGAAACTTGATTTATTAAGACTGTCCTTTGAGGTTTGCCTTCATTACCTGGAGTTTTCTTAAGTAGCATTCATTTCTCTGAGTTTCATTTCAGTTGGATAAGCAAGGATTATAAATATTGTCAACAGTGTATCTAAGCTAAGATTTGTTATATAAAATGCCCCAGCAACTAGAACATTTTAGAAGCCAAGTGTAGGATTTCTGTTTCTCAAACTTGGAAAAAAAAAAACAATAAAGCTCTTCAGTCTTCCCAGGACATTTAAGAAAGCTGCTTTAAGTAATAGATTATGCCAAAAGTCAGTCTGAATTCCTAAGTACTTTTAATATTTACCATATTTCTTATGTCTTTCCATGATTTTGCTTCTTTTGAGGCTTTTAACTGGGAAAAAAAGGGAGATAATTTTGACCCAAATTATGACAGTGTTGTAGATTGGTAGAAAACAGGATTTAGCCACAATTCTCCATCTTTTAGAAGGGAATAATTTATTGCAAAGAGTATTTAGAAGATGAAGAGCACCAGACTATTACCAGTTAAATTCCAGTGAAACATGTAAATTCCTCCTTTGTGAAACTGAACTGTGCTGATTTCAAAAAGGGGCTTCAAGTTTTCAGACTTCCCTAATGCCCATTCATTTTATAAAATATTGTTTTAACTTGTAATTTCTAGGTTCACTACAAAACACCTGAACGATGAATCTACTTCAAAACAAATTCGAGCTATGCTGCAGTAGTATCCTGAGACAAGTAGATGTTTGTATTGATCACAGAAGATGTGTATGTTTACATAATTTAATACAGTTTGATGTTAATACTTGTGTGTATTTACATAACCATTTTCTTCACATTGCTAAAATATATGAATCTGTTCATAACCTGACTGACTTTATATAGTGCAGCCTGGTTTTATGCTAGGCTTTATCTTCTGACCTTTAAAATACTTTTTTACTTAGATACTTCAGTTATGACAGTTTATCTGTGCATTTTAATCCTTAAACACCTTCTCTATCAGAGAATTAAGTAGTAGTGAAGACAAAATGGAAATCAAATAAACTGAAATGTCAAAGGTACCACAAAAAAGGAGCTTTAAAGAAAGAGAAAGTTAATATGAGGAAAAGGAAAATTCATTGGATGTGTTTTAAGAACATGTGCGCAGTTTTTTGGTCAGTTTTAGGATCTCATCAAACTACTATGAATAGGAGAATACCTGAATGTTCATCACTCTCATAAAACACATTGTCTTTCCTGTAATAAGTGGAGAGCCACCTAATTTTAAGAATTATATGCTGGCTGTCATCCAAAAATGTATTGAAAAGAGGTAATTTTACCTTTTTAATTAAGTATAATGTACCTTTCGACAATTGAAGAAATTAATATCCTTTTTCAGATTCAATATAAATAAACAGTAAATGTGTTTGAAGACCACTGATAAATTTTGAAAATTCTGTATAATTTTATTAGATTTAGAAAGAAAAGGGAAAATACTAATGCCTTGACTTAACTGAAAGAGTTTGTCAGTGTAAGTATATCACAATGAACATTAGCTCTTTGGCAGCTCTAGCTGGTAAGTAATTTTTTTGCTGATCTAAACTGGTACACTCGTCTGTAGCAGCAAATTTCCCTAGTGTCAAATTGGCCTTATCAAACTAGGGATGATATAAATTTAAGAGCTGAGCTGTTCCTAGGAACTCTATCAAGTTCCTTACAATGTTATTCATTAGATGATTCAGAGTCAACACAGAAATATTTGTCAGCTGACAGCTCTTCATTGGTTTTTGAGATGTGATTGATACTTCAAGGAGTTGAGTTCCTTGCTGCGTTGTTTGTTCTTACTTTCTAGTAAATTTTCCAGTAAATGGAATAGAAATACTTTGCCAAAAGCAGCAAAGTGCTCATGCTCTGTTAAGTGTGTCTTCTGGGTGGTCTGCAGTTGCTGTACATATTTTTGCAGAGGTCACATTCCGAAAATGTGTTTGATTTTGTGTACTTTGCTTGCATTATATGTGTGAAAACTCCAGTGCTTGTGCACAGATTCAGATTTACGTTTGCTTATTCCTGTGTACATATATCAGGGTTTGTATGCTTTCACTGGAATTTTCATACATATCACTTCTAAAAACATTACCTTGAGACTTTGAAGATGCATTTGGTCTGCTGAAACTTGGCTGCACTGTGACAAATTGTATCATTGAACTCAGTTCTTAAACAGTATTAATATCACAAGTTCTCTGGAATAGGGATTGGCTTGAGAGTTTATTTCTGAGCAGAACAACCACTATGAGGTTTCTCAGACCTGATCAGAACCCACAGGTGCCAACTCATACATGTGGTGATACGGGGCAGCACCACATCTCCAGCATTCCTGTCACATGCCTGCAGTTGCAGCAGCCGATCACTGTGTTGTTGTCGGGAACAGAATTAGCACTCACATTAGGTTGTTGTTTTTTTTCTGGAAGCAATGATCACACTGTTTTTTCCCAGTAGTAAATCCACTGTTTACAAGCTCCATTTTTAATGGGAGGACATTTAAAAATGTATATTAGGGAAAATCTTGCTTTGTTCATAGTCACTTCCAGTTAGGTGAATCTAGGTGGATGACAGATCATTCTGTTGAGCTTTGAAGTTAATACATGCTTACCTGCAATTATTTGTCAAACAATTAAGTCTTCTCTTTAAGTAGCCCAGAGAAAAGCTGTTTGTCACTTGTATAATAAAAGTGTAAACCTTAAATCATTCCGTGAGTTGTCATGTGCTGTTTGCTGAAGTCACAGAATTTCTTTGCCTGCTTTGATGTTTTTGTACAGAAGTTTGTTTGAAATAATAAAAAGTTTGGTACAGTAAGCATTGGGACTCCCTGTGTTTAGAGACAACATAAACAGGTTGCGAAATACCTCATTTAATGTTTTGGATCAGTGATACAGTAGTCTCACATTTATGTATCCAGTTTATATTTTATTTTAAAACCATTGAAGATGTTTCATTTGTACGCTAGAATAGTATAACCTCACGTCACTTAAACAATTCCTGTCTTTTTCTGACAGTTCTTGACACTTGTCTGTCATCTTGATAAGGGAAAAATGTTGATATTGCTGAGGGCATGAGTCTCTTTTCTGTGACTTTTATATCTTCACATTAGTCATCCTAGCCTATGGTGGCCATCTCAGGTTTGTGTTTACAGTCAATAAGGTCACCAGAGGATGATTGATTTAATCATAAGATAAGTGCAAATGGATTGCTTTTGGAAGCAGAGCTGTGTAGACTAATGGTCAAAGTTATTGTTCTCCATTTTGATGGTGTTTCTTCTTATTTTGTCTCATCATTATCTAAGAATACATGTTTGTGGTATGATAAATATTTAAGCCTTGTAGTGATAGCACTTCAGAATGTTCATAAATGACTGTGAACAGTTTGGATCATAAGAGCCCTACAAATTTGCTAGTTTTGTGGTGGAAGAAAATACTATTTTAGAGTGGTATGAATTTAAAAGACTAAAGTTTGTCACTTCAAATGAATGTGTTTGAAACATAATTTATGACTTCTAAGTAGATTTGGGAAAACTCTGCATCATTTTTTCATACCATATCTGAATGAAAGCAGTCCAGGTGTCCAGTTCTCAGTCTGTCAAGGTCCCTCTGCATGGCAACACAGCCATCTGGTGTATCAACAACTCTTCCCAGTTTTGTATCATCTGCAAAATTCCTGAAGGTACATTCTGCCCTGCCCTCTGCATCACTAACGAAGATGTTAAATGGTATTGGTCCCAGTATCAACCACTGGGGTACACCAGTAGTGACTGTCCTCTAGATGCATTTTGTGCTGCTAATGACATCCCCTTTGAGCCTGGAGTTCAGCCAGTTCTCAGTATAGCTCACTGCCTGTTTATCTCATCCGTGGTTCATCAGTTTATCCATGAGGAAGTTATGAGAGGCAGTATCAGAAGCCTTGCTAAAGTTAAGATAAACAAGCCTTCAGGGACATCAGCCAGCTCACTCGACATTTGTGGTGCATCCCATCAGGTCCTATAGACTTGTGTAGGTCCAGTTTGTTTAAATGTTCCCAATGTGATCCTTCTCTGCCAAAAGTTAAGTCTTCCGTGCTCCAGATTTTTCCTCTGGTCTGAGAGGCCTGGGATTCCTGAAGGCAAATCCTACCATTAAAGGACTGAGGGAAAGGCAGCACTGAATTCCTTGATCTTTTCTACATTCTTTATCACCAGGTCCCATACCCCGTTTAGCAGCAGGCACACATTTTCCATAGCTTTCCAGTTGCTGCTGATAAACCTGTAGAAGCTCTTTTTTGTAGACCTTCATGTCTTTCACCATATTTAAATTCAGAAGAGCTTTGGCTTTCCTAAGCCCAACCATGCGTGCTCAGACAAAGTCTTTACATTTCTCCTGAGTGTCTCATCCTTGCTCTAAATTCCTGCATGCTTCCTCTTTCTGTTTGAGTTTATCCAGCAGCTTTGTGTTTATCCCTGCAGGCCTCCTGCCATCTTTGTTTGGTTTCATGCTTACCAGGAAGGGCCATTCTTGAGCTTGGAGGAGGTGATCCATGGAAATAAGCCAGCTCTCCTGGGCAAGATCGTTTCTCCGGTGCTGTATCCCATGCAATGCTTCCAACCAGATCCCTGAACAAGCCAAGTTAAAACTCCCAAGCAAAATCTTTTTCGTAAATCATCTTGTGGCTGTGTAGTCAGAAATATGCTTTTTAAAATTGCATGTTTTCTAGGACTATTAGAAGTGCATGATTCTGTGAACATCAAAAGTCAAGAAATACAAAATCTTGCGTATCCAAAAGTTTGCTAGTAGTTATGAATAATTGGAAAAGGTGAGGTTTTGATTTTTTTGCTTTAAAAACTAGGGCACTAATTACTGTTCTCTTACCTCAGATTAATTCTCTAAGGCAAAATTACAGAGTCTGTTACTTCATACCTTGAAGCATGTTAGATAACACAATGCAAGCAAGCAGGCTTAAACAGTGACATGAATTTGATTTGCCAATAAGAGGATAAACTCCATTTTGATTAAAAAGCCATCATGAAAAAACTAGGATTTTAATTTAGCAATCTTTTAGTAATGCTTCCTGCTACAGACTAATAAATGTGAATTCCTGACTGCCACATAATCCAGATTCTGCAAACACAGAATTCTCTTTCACACTGATTTGAGACAAAGGTAACTCAGTTGATTTCAATAGACCTGTTTCTGATCGACACAGGTGTAAATGATACTCTTTGTCTTTTCTCAGCCATGGCCTTTGACCCAAATTTCTTACTGCTGAACAAATTGAGACTTCTAGTGAGGATCAATGACATAACATGATAATCTTGCAAAGATCTCCTGTGCTTGACTGCTTTGAAAATAAAATTAAATGAACAATTAAATAAATAAAATTAAAATGAACAATGCAGTAGGTGTTCCAGAAAATAAGTATATAGTTTAAATGTAGACCAACCAAGTACTATTCCTTGTTTAAGAGGAAGACATATCATGATTTTCTAACAGATATTAATTTGGGGTCCAGCTGGAATTAATATAACTCTCTTGTCTTGGATATTTCGGCTGTTGACAATTAAATATGTAGACTTGGGTATTAAGAACTTAGCATACCTCTTGACATTTTAAAATTGCTAACAGAATTTAAAGGTTAAAATATTACTATGTGACTTGGATCAAAGTTGCTGTTACAACTCATGATAATTCTCATTCTGATTCTGCATCCACTTCAATGAAATTCCAAGGTTTAAAGAAGTTTTCTGTGGATTTTAGTGATGTGTCAAACAACCGCTCTCTTACTGTCTTGAAAATTGTGGAAGAGTTTGTCTTCTCTAAACACACAAAAGAAGCTGAAAGAGGACAGTGAAAGATGATCAACCTCAACTAGCTTAGATCTTCCATAATGAAGAGAGAACAAAGAAGGAGGCTCAACATGGACGCAGTCACCTGTCCCGTGGGTGGTTGACATGGCAATGTCATCCAAGTCCGTGTTAGACTGACATGAAAGGCTTTGACCAGGAAAGGACTCTACCCAAAATGAAGAAACTTTGCTTTACAAACACAATTTTAGGATGCCATGGTAGGAGGAAACTTAGGGGGTCTCTCCAACCTTGCCTCTCTCCCCAGGGCAGCTGCACAGCACTGTGCAGAGCCTCAGATTCCACTCTAGCTGCTGCCTGAGGACCCTCCTCAGGCCATGACTTCTGCTCTTTGGTGCTTGTCGTTACTGACCAATATAAAGCAGTGTGTGAGGGAATGTGGGGTGGCTCACTTTGGCTCATCTGTGTGCAACCTCCATCTGCCTTCTGGTCCTTTACACAGAATGAATTTAGAGAGATGGGCATTGAACCTCATTTTGAGAACATTTCTGATAAGGTTATTGAAAAAGCTGGTCTTGCACAATTTTCTTAATAATATTAAGATTTGGCAATTTCAGATATATTTCTAAATCAAATGCTGTGGGTTTTATGATTTTAATTTTTTGTACTAGAATTGTCTATGCAGTTCCTATTTGTGTCTTTTTACTCATAATAAAGAAATATCTGATGGAGTAGATTCTGGGAAAACAAATGTTTAAATCAATTTAATGTACTTTTTTTTTGTATTTCATATAAGGGCTGTGGTTAATTATAAACACTTCAACTATTAAACTCAGGCTTAAATAACATGCAGCATCAAAACTCAAAGGCTCCTTAATAGAAACCTTCCCAAACAAGATTCCTTAGAGGGGACTTGAATTAGATTTCTTAGGTGAACTTACTGAACACGTATATGTGGTCCTAGCTGCTGAGATACCGAATATATCAATAGAAGACTGAAGCAGCCATTGAATCTCTATGGAAGTTTTCAGTTTAGAGAAAGAAAAGTTGTGCTACCTAATTAAAGGATTTTGTGGAGATTTTTGTTATGTGTTTCTGATGAAATGTATGTATTGGTTCTTCTGGTCAGTTTTGGATTACCCATACCCAGGTGTACATTCATAATAATATCAATGATACTCATACAATGAGAAATTCTTTTAACCACTGACAGCCAATTCTTTGCAGCTGCGTTTTAAAACTACAGAGTGAATACCACATTTGTTTTACACAGCCTGTCAAATTGACGTTTGCTTTATTAAATTTGGAAGCTTAGGATTACTTTTGTTCAGTAGTTTCACATTCACATTGAAGCCCACTATTCTGATTATACGTTGTACAACTGTAATTACTTTGAGACACAAATAAGACCAATTTTTTTTCTTTATTTTTGTCATTCACTATATAACTGTCCAGATTTTTAAATAATACAATCCAGCGTAGGTTAAATGAAGTCAGCAAAAGTACTCAAATGCATGCTACCAGAAAATTGCTGAAAACTTCTGAGACAAGATTATTTTTCAAACAAGTATCATTAGTCCTTCTCATATATATAAACCTGGGGGGGTCACTATTACAGATATTACCTGAGTGTGCAAGTAGTTCAAATCAAGAAGCACAGTGTAACTGAGCTGAGAAAACACAGAACAATTTTGTTAAGAGTTTGACCCAGATGCCCAAGGCAATGATCACTCTTCATGTTGGAAAGTTAGAGATTCCTCAGTTCTTTCATACTGATGAAATGTAAAAAAAAAAAAAAGCCATTCCTCTCTGACCCCAAGAACAATTTGAAATGCCGTACTTAATAGAAATCAGCCTATACAGTCTAACAAGCAAACACTGTGGGTTTTAGCTTTTGAAAAGTACAGTCTTCAATTTAATTCAGATTATTTTCATGCCAGGTAGTAGTGGGGCTATTTATGTGTAAGACAAAAGGCCCAGGAAATGGCAAAGATTTGGCCTCATGAAAAGTCATTTTTGATTTTGCGTGTATATGGAAAGTTCAGTTCTCCTGGGGTGTTCATTCAGTTGTATCACAATTAGAAACTTCTGCTGCAAAATTCTCTGGGACATCTTCTATTGACTTCATGGGTCAAGAAGCATAAAAATGAAAGATAGCATTCTAGACTTGGCAGTGACAGGTCATTTACCTCCCTGATCTTGAAAGCAAAATTAAAATAACTAATGGTCGCAGTACTGGTATCAGAGCTCCTAAAATGTCATCCTCTCACCCTCTTTTTAGTGGTATTAATTTTTTAATTTCTTTTTATCATCTCTTTTCAAAATTAGAAAATATATTTTTGCCTCCATTTGAAGTAGATTAATTCTTCCATAGCTTTGTTTGTCTTAACCTGATATGCTTTTTGAAGCATAGAATTTTGTGTCCTGTCTGCCATAAACATCTTGAAAATAGAAGTGACAGGAGTTACGACCTTAGTTTTCATATGACATTTCAGGGGACAACACTTGGAACAGCCATAGGCTTTGCTTGAGGTAGGAAATTATGTCCTATGTGCAGTCCTCCAAAGAGTATGGAGAGACAGACCTCTAAAGAACCTCATTCTTTGTGTTAGGGTAGACTAAATTGCCTCCAGAAATCACAGAATCATAGAATGCTTTGGTTTGGAAGGGACCTTAAAGATCATCCAGTTCCAACTGCTCTGCAATGGGCAGAGACACCTTTCACTATACCAGGTTATTCAGAGCCTTTAACACTCCCAGGGATGGTGCATCAACAACTTCTCTGGGCAACCTTTTCCAGTGCCTCACCACCCCCACAGTAAAGAATTTGTTCCTAATACCTAATCTGAACCTACTCTCTTCCAGTTTGAAGCCATTGCCCCTTCTTCTGTTACTATACACCTTTGTAAACAGTCTCTCTCCATCTTTCTTGTAGGCTCCCTTCAGGTACTGGAAGGTCACAATTAGGTTACCCCACAGCCTTCTCTTCTCCAGGCTGAACAATCCCAATTCCCTCAGCCTTTCCTCATAGAAGAGGTGCTCCATCCCTCTGATCATCTTGGTGGCCCTCCTCTGGACTTGCTCCAACAGGTCAATGTCCTTCCTGTGCTGGGGACCCCAGGGCTGGATGCAGCACTCCAGGTGGGGTCTCAGCAGAGCAGAGCAGAGGGACAGAATCCCCTCCCTCACCCTGCTGCCCACACTGTTTTGGGTGTGGCCCAGGATACAATTGTGTTCCTGGGCTGTGAGTGCACACTGTTGGCTCATGTGCAGCCTGTAATCGACCAGCACTCCAAATCCTTCTCTGCAGGGCTCTTCTCCATCTGTTCAGCCCCCTGCTTGTATGGATACCAGGGATTGTCCTGACCCAGGTGCAGCACCTTGAACTTGGTCTTGATAAACTGCATGAGATTCCCATGGGCCCACTTCTCTGTCTCTCCACTGTTGCCTGTGGAGATCCTGGATTATTACCTTGGATGAAATGCCATCTCTTACAATTACCTTCAGGAGAGGTGACTAACTGTGAAAGTGTTCCCAGTATCTGATAGTTTTTGCTTTGAGCGTTGCCTGTTGCTATCCTGTACTGGGATTTCTGCAACAGCATGAGAGAGGCAACAAAAGCAGCAATATAAAATAAATGAAATGGCTTTCATTTTCATTTAGTTTATCTTTGAGGATCTGATTCAAAGCCTGTTTGAGTCATTAGCCTTCAAATTGCCAAGCTGAAAATAAACCAAAAAAAGGCCAAGCAAAACCTCTTTATTCTTACAAGTTGTAACTTTTTCTTCATGTGTGCTAATAAATCATCTTTTCTGTCTAGTAGCACTCAGCTACCTGACAGCATCACCAGCAATGCTAATTTCCTCAACAGGGTTCAGCAGTTCAACCTTACTGGGTTACTAGGAACTCCTTTGACTTACTCTCTCTGGTCTCTTCCATCTGTATCCACTTAGAATAAATGTCCTCTAAATACAATGTTTTAAGACATGTTACCTTACATTTGCCCAAACACACGTTTCGTGCTCTGCAACAGTGGTGGAGAGTTACCCAAAATTTCTTTAGTGATGTCTGGTTGAGATTCTGTATTCATTGTATGTTGTAATTACAAGAATCTTAATTGTAGTTTGAAATAATTTTCAATTCTAATTACAAGTAATTGTTCAATTGGAACTATTCAATAGATAGAGCACTTACATCAGTAACAGTATGCAACAATTCATAAAATCACAGAGCTGTTTTATAACAGATTCTAGAAAAAGTCTCTACTTACAAAACTGCAGCACATACTAAAATAAAACTAAAGATTAAATTCAAATAATATCTGTTTATATTATTATATTCTGGGGGTTTGTTTGCATTTTAAAATAAATATACTCCCCATTTTATGCCCATTACTGTGTTTGCTTTCTTTGAGATATAAGGAGTGTTCACTGATAGAACAGGGTCTAAGTGTGGATTCTAGAGCACACAGAGGAAAGATTTGCTCCTGAAACCACTCCAAAAATTTTGCTTATCCAAACAAAGAATAGTAAACATTCAACTCAGCTGGAGATTTCAACATCAGACCAAACCACTGTTCAATAACAGCTTTCAAAACTGTGTTGATGTTTTACATTTAAAGCCTTTGAAGAAAATGACAAACTACTGATGGGCAAACAGCTAACAAAAGAATTCAAATTTAAGTTGAACTTCAACTTGAACTGCATTCAGTAGAAAGACTACATGAGTCTTGGCTGACTTTGGGACAGGTTTAAGCTGACTTTTAATGATTACCTTTATTCTGAAGATAGATCAGGCATGACTAAGTTATAGCTCATTCTCATTGTAAGTTTATATTGATGATATGAGTGAGAACTTTTCTGAGTAAAGTTGAAGGACTGGGTCATTTACTAAGACTGAATTTGCTTTCACTGTTAGTGTTTTTCCCTGAGTTACACTTGATTGCTATAAACTGCAAACATTCTACCAACCATGGGTAAAACCTCTCTGCTGGCATAACCCTATTAATATAAGTGTCCTAGACATAAAAAGCAGCCTTTATCACAGATATGGTATGTTGCATGAGGCAAAGGCTGTAATGTGCTGTTTATATCATGAAATGCAATGCAGCATAGGGAAGGATAGAATTTGACCCTTAGTTTAATCTTATTAGCATTTATTTTTTCTTGGTTTTCATTGTGAGGCAGATTTCTCCCTTATTATCAGTTCCTACTCTGGCAGCTTTTTTTCCCTGTACTTATATTTCATAGAATTTTTTTATTTTTTTTTCTACTTCTGATCAGATCTGCTTTTTTCTTATAGGGAAAGAAAATTAAAAGACTGGTCTGTTATCTCACATTTCAGTTAAGTCTAACATATATTTGCTTAGAGGTAAAAAAGGTTGAGGAAAAAAGGGAAATGTAAAAAATGAATAATAAATGGCATATAAACAGAAGCAGATTTTCTGTGATATGTTACCCCTGATAAACTTGATAATGTTTCCCAAATGTGTTGCCTTGGTTCAAATCCAAATCTACTGGTCAGGTTTTATGTGCTATTTTTAATTTTACTGCTTAAAAAACTTTACATCATCTTGTAGGAATTCCCTCCTACTGCATGGCTGTATCTAGTTATTTGTAGGTTAAAATTCATCTTAATATAGATTCATACAAAACATATGTCACCACAGAGGCAGCAAAAAGGCAGATCTGGGTGGGTAAAACAAGCTGGATTTGTAAGGAAACTCTTTTTTCTTTCTAATGAAATATGTTTTCCTTTGAGGTCACTCTGCTGTTTGATATTGTAGACTCTAAGGTCTTTCCATTCAGTAAACTTTCCTTGCCCTTTGAACAGTGAAATCAGAACGTGAGAGGCGAATACAAACAACCAGGGACAGGGAGACCTGGAAATGTTTAGGATTCACAAAAAGCCTCTAGAACTAGGCCGTGACCTTGAGGTATTGAAAAGCAGTTCAGCTCTTTGGAATACTTAAAAACAGAAATTTTGTCCTGTGCGCACTGCTGTACTGACTTGATGGGGTTACTGTAGACTGATAGGAATGGAGATATTTTTAGAGAAGAAACTTTTTCAACATAAAATGTTAAAGATCTGGAAGCATTAAAATGGACTGAAAAAGGAAAGGAATTATACTTCCAGTGGCACAATACTGATATGAGAAAGCAGAACTCCAGTAACAGAAGAGCTATACAGTGTTACTTGCTGCTCAGTCCATTAGCTAGTGGTTTTTCACCATTATCCCATAGCAAGTAGGAGATATGCTGCAAGTAATATCCTTAAATACTGAGTTCATGCTTCAGTACACCAGCCTTAGCTAATTGCAATATTCTGGAGCAGGTTGGGTCTGATGAACTTCATCATAAAGAATTTGATGAACTGGCTTAGCACAGAGTGTAGTTTGACACTTCTAAAGGAGAGGTGAGTCTTGTGCCTGCCCTTAGAAATCAGGTCGGGGTGTGAAAATAAGAGCCTTCTTAGATAATGGGCTGTGTCACACCATGTCAAAGCAGTGCAGTCTCAACAGAAAAAAGTAGCAGAGAAGAAGCAGCAATATCAAGTCATTTGCCTCCATGAAGCTTTTGATACCACCTCACACAGATGGTCTGTAAACAGCTAAAGGAATGTGATCTAGATAAATCTGTTACAGGGTGAACCCTGGAATGCAGACACTCCAGCTGTACAGGGGCCAGGGCACAGGTGTGAGCGCCCAGAGCCTCTCAGTGCCTGGCATACTTCAGTCCCACGAGAAATGCCTTCAGCCTTTGCTGTGTCAGTTGTGACAGTGCTGTTTTGGAGGCAGAGACAGAACAAGGGTATGGTTGTAGCCTTATCATGCCAGTCAGCCCACTGGCCAGAGACTAGACGTGTACAATTTATCAGTAGTGATATAACCTTTTTGCGTAGGCTCTTTGGATCTTACTATAACTATGATTCAAGAAGGCAGAGATGTTGGATGAGGAAAAAAATGGTTCACCAGACATGTTTTGAATTACATTACACCTTTTGTGTAGTTATTCCTTTAAACAAACACTAAAATATGTTAGTTTGTATTAAGAAAAACATTCGTTTAAATGGTTCATTAGTAACTGGTATTATATAAAACTGTAGCCAGGTGATGAAATAGCAACTCTGCCATGTAGTCTAAAATATGAAGGACTTAGAAGGCATCTCTCATCCTCTGCTGAAGCACTTTAATTGATTTAAACTGTAAGAATTTATCCTGACTGAAGTTTATGAACATTAAGACAAAATACTAACATTCTAATAATAATAATATTTTAAAGCTTCAGTGGAAATGAATGGATAAAATATCCTTGTGCTGGTTCTCACTAGGAAAGCTACCTCTTTGCCTTTGTTTACCAGTTCATAAAACAGGAATAATTAGGCAAGGCTGGGTCATTTAATCAGTTCGTTACCAGGGCTTGTATGAGTACCCTGGAGTCAGAGATTACGTTTGGTTTTCGTCCTTATTTGAGTGCCCTTTAACTATGAGTGGTCTGCAAAAGCCATGAATTTTAATTAATATAATCTAAGAAAGGTGAAGTGTAGTATAACTGAATATGGGAAAAATGTTAGTTTCACTCTCTTATTCTTGCTATATAATCATTATCAGCAGATGGTCAAAATAAGTAAAACAAGAACAAATCAAAGTCTGATACTTATGCTGGATTTAATAAACATGGGTGCTAAACAACAGCAGAGTTTTGTGAACCATTCTTTATCTCACTTCCATCACTCTTGATCTTACCTGGGGAAGAAAAGACCCTTCTCTCTTTTCAGTATAAACTGTTGAAAACAAAGTTTTGGAAGCAAACTTAAGTATTATGCATTTTATATTTTTGGTTTGGTTTTTGTGTTGTTTGTTTGGGTTTTTTTAATGCCTATGGAGTAAAACCAGTGGCATGTGAGTTATGGCTGACATAGGCTAAATGCTGAGCCATTGACTTCCCCACCCTGTGATTCACTTTGCTACCAAAACCAGGGGTCTTGGGATCTGGAGCTTCAGAGGAGCTCCCGGTCCCTGGCCAGGGCTGATGCAGCAGTGTGTTCCTGCAGTCTGCAGGCTGGCTTAGGGAGAGATACCATTTGTGCTGAAAGGCAGGAGTGCAAGCTCTGTTACATCCTGCAAAGAGGCCAAAGAAGGAAGCAGAACACGGCAGCAATAAGAGTCGAAGGAGAAAAATGGGCTGTGTGTAGGATTGGGTGTGAGGAAAGCAGCAAAAAACACAAAAAGGCCTCTGAGTGAGCTGGAAGAGGGAACAATGCAGCTTTATACAAGCCATGCTTCATGGAGAACTATGTGTGTGCCGCCCAGAACAAGGGTTTCCTCACTCAGACATGTATGTAAACATGACTTAGGAGCCCAAATCTCTTCTTTTGCATATTGTTTATATTCTAATGTAATTCCATTAGTTTAAATCACATCAGAAAAAAAAAAAACAAAACAACACTTTCCTTTAATCTAAACATTAAGAAAATAAATTATTATCCCTCTGGTAAAAGCCTAGGAAGAGAAATCTCACATGTTAGATACATATAATGTTGCCACATTCACGGTGGGAAGGTAATAAGGGCAGTATAGGAAATTATATAGGCCTCGTACCCTGTTGAATTGTAGAAGGGTGCAGGTACAGTTTTGGAGTGCCTGTCTGTGAAAGCAAATTCATATAAAGACAGAATGATATTTAGAGAAGGCAGCTGAGATCTCTGGTGAGCTGAACCTTTCCACAAGGTTTCCACCTGAGTAAGGTCTACTTGAAGAATGAGGAAAGACCTCCATGTTGGGTTTAATTGTGGATAGACAACAGGAGAGACATGAAGCCTGTGTAGAAATACAGGCTCTTATTTTCAGTGTTCAGTTATAAATAAAAAAAAAATCCAAAAGCAAAAGGCAAAAGTAGAAAACTGTGAAGATTCCAATATGAGCTGAGGATGAAATGCAATTTTTACATATTAGACCACATCAGCTGCAGAACTACTCACACTAGAAATGATGATGACTGGGACCCCTGGGCATCAGCAGCATCTTCATCAGTGGCAGGAAAGCTGAGCACTTATATAGAATCTTCAGAATGGGTTTTAGTTGTACTGGTTTTCTGCAAAGCGTGGTCTCTGAGGTCAGGTGGTAAGTGCTGCAGACTTAAGGTGTGCTCATACACTCTGCGTTCTACATTTTACCATCAGAGATGGTAAAATAAGGAATGGGTACATCATACCAAGTCCCCAAAGAGGGGGACTTAATTTCATCATCACGTACTCTTTCAGCAGTCTTTGCCAGAGTGTACAACAAATTTAGAAAGTTTTATTATTCCCAAGAGAAATAGCTGTAGTGACACTTTTTTGAAGAGAAAGATTTATCTGACTCTGATGGAACTTTTTATTCAATTCTCGAGAACATTAAACAATAAAAACCCCAGGAAGTGGAGGAAAGGTATGTGCAACTTCACTACAAAAAATCAGGGCTTTTACCTGAGGAGTCCCTGGGTTTGGAGGGAAGAGAGCTGTATGAGTGTGAGCCAAGCTGTGGTCTTTGGCTTCATTTATTTTCAAGCATAGACATAGCCTGAGGTCATCAGACACATATTTCCCACTTCCTTAATATCCAATCTTCAGGTTAAGTCGAGGAAATGTGAGTTGCATTTACCCCCACTTCTCTTGCACATGAAATGTGTGTGTGGTGGGGGCAAGACTGTTGTGCAAGCATAGTAACCCGTGGCTGGATCTGAGATAAGGGCGAGTGATATGGCAGTTTGAATCCATATGCAGCAGGCCCCATGGTAATAACATATTTGGGTGTATCTGCCTTAATTTTTTAATTTAGATCACAGGTTTTGAAGCAGGTCTCTGACCCATGCAGTGGAGTTGTCTTGAAGCACACGAAACAACTACTTTGCCCTGATAATAAACAAGGTGATGTGCTCTAAAAGTTCACAGCTCTGGTTTCTAATGAGCATTCAGTCCATGTCACCAGAATAGATCTGGCCTTAAATAAAACCCCCCAAATGTGTATACGGGGGATATCATATCAACACCACAAGTTTTGCTCTGCAAATTCACTCCTTTTTGACCAAAACAATAAATTGGGCCAAATTCATTGTCATTTAATGCTAGTGGAGCTTTAGTCTACACTTCTTTATTGCCACAATCAACAGGACAACAAACAACATCAAAGGCTCAGCCTCTTCCCTGATCTCCCAGCAATCACAGGAGGGTGTAATATTCACCTTTAGAAAAAATTTGTATGAAGCTGGCCAGAGCTGCAGCATCTCAAATAGGAACCAGCAAAAATCCTCCCAGTAAACTATACCAAAAATAAGCAAAGCCCACCTTCCCTACAACCAGATGAATTCCTACCTGTGAACATCAGTGAGTAAAGCACACTGCTGTATAGCAGCTTACTTCAAAATTAATTTGAGAAAAATAATCTTCCCTTTAAACCCTACTCTTCCAGTGTTGCATAATAAAGCATAGTCCCAAGGTTCTGTAAAAATTGGAATTCCTAGAAAACCAGCCTGAATGTTTGCCCATGTCTGGAGATGTGCTCCATTGGAGGCAACTTCATCCAGATGACTGAGCTGGAATCCAGTTTAGGATGATCATCCCAAGGGGCCAAAACCAAAAGTCCTGCTCCACTTTTTCCCATGTTCATTTTCTTGTTCCTAGCAGTTGCTTGTAATAATTTCCAAGTGTGTAAGCCTGATAGGATGAAACAATTAAGAACTTTTTGCTGTCAGCAGCAACCTGAACTAATTCTGTTTTGTTAGTCTTATGCAGGATAATTTCTCGCAGAACTGTGAAAAATGTCTTGGGAATATTTCCAACAAAATCTTCTAAAAGTTGGTTTCCTCATGAGATAAAGAAGTTTTCCAAATTCTGTACTGTATATTCTCTGTCAGAAATATTTAACAGAAAATTATAATCTCATTAAGCAATCTCATTAATCCAAAGTTAATATATGTGGAGAGAAAATTGCTCATAGCAATGTTTTTCATTAGTAAGAACAGTAAGGAACAAGTTGGACTTTCACACATGGACAGGGACTGTATATAGAAAGATCACATACTGTAATTTATGGGAACATATTAGAAAGACAAAAATAAATACTGTGACACAGCTAACTTCTATCAGTGCAGATAGCCAAACTTTAATGGCACGATGTTATGTAATGCAGTAGTGTTCATTGGAAAATGGGATAAATGTTGCACAATTCCCCTATGTGAATAGTTTCATTAAAATCATCAGAAACACATGGATGACAAAACAAGCAGGTTTTTAATTTTAATTTAATATTTTGACTATGCTCAGCAGTGCCTCTCTGAGTCATAGTGAAGTATTCCCAGGACTTCTGTTCGGCTGTATTCACTCATCCAGGTCAAATTCTTTGGACTGAATCCAGCAACTTTACAGAAGTGCAAGTTCTGTCTGCTAAAAATGTCAAGATCACCTGTGATTTCAAAGCAAAACTTATGAGCTTGCAAACAATTATGCTCCACCACCCCAACAGCCTTATTAAAGCTGGTCTCAGAAACAAAAGTCACAGCACCAGAAAATGGGCAAGTTACAGGGTGGTGTGGGAGGGAACCTCTAAGGCAACAGTTAAACTTCACCTGGGTCTCAAAATTATGTTTGCTAATCACAGTAAACTACAAAATGAACCATTTATTAATTAACTAGGACCACTCCACTTTCTGCAAATTCTGAAAAATTTTCATAGGTACCACCAGTTCATGCCTTAAACTGAGCACAGAAAAGTGCTTTCACCAACCAAATACATTGAGCAGCATGGAAATGCCAGCAATGTTTTGAGAACAAGCAATCTAAAGTCATGTATTGCAAGTTATAGAAATAAAGGAATTGGAATGGCTTTTTGTTTGTTTGTGAGTTTTGTGGGTTTTTTTAGATAAATCCATCCATCCCTTGATGAGAAGGGTAGCATTTGGTATGCAGTGCCAATCAGAGCTTTAATTTTTTGAAAACCTATCTGATATTGTATGTAAATAATTTTTTTTACTGCCTAAAATTACTTTACTACACTGCTTTTAAATGGCCTGTTTATGTGCTGACAAAATCTAAACAAAGTCTGATCATCAGCACTGTGAAGTGCTTCATGAAATTAGTAAGAACAGGTCTGTGTGTTTTGTGAGGTCAGGAAATTGCCAGTCTTACAAAGCAAAAGAACCCAAAAGCTGAAATCAGGTTTACCTTTTACCTTTGAAAGTCAGAGCAGTTCACCTAAACTTTCTATCTTGTTGCTTTTCCAATCCATGTAGTTGTCATGTATATTAATGCTTTCTTGTTTAGCATCATAGTGTTGTTATTCAATGTAACAGTGTGCATTCTTCATTGCTCACCTGAAGTTTAAATGTATAAACTGTGAGCTATATAACACTGTGGACTCAAAAGCTTCTATATCAATCAGTTTTTCTGTGTTTCGCTGAAGTATTATTTTTTTTATATTGCCTATTAACTCAGGGAATACTTGGCATATCAGTCAAGGTCTATCAGAAGCAAGCTCAGACAGTTTCTCATTGCTTTCCCAAGCTTCCCAACCTTCTTTTTATGCCTCTGATTCATGTGTATGCGCACATCAAAGACAAACATTTAGTCCTTTCTGTAATTTATCCCTAAAGTACAAAAACCCCTCCCAAATTAGCTATGCTCAATAACTGTTTTCAGAGAAAGCACACTCTTATGCTGATGCATAAAAAAAGGCCATAGGTGTGGTATTTCTAAACCTGTGATAATAATATCTAGAAATACTCTACATTTTGTACACATAACCCTCCATTAAACTCTTTTTGAAGATGACTTATTCTTCATTCAGTCCCTATCCCCTCCCTAGCCCAATTAATTACATTATCTCTTTTATAATATTTGTACTTAATCCTTCATGATCCTTCTTGTCTCATTATCTAAAATATAATCGAAAGCGATTGAAAAAATCCAGGTTAAACTGCAGCGTGTTTCCTGCTTTCTAATCAGAGATCCTTTTTTAGCTTAAAAGTGGCACTACTGCTGTGCTACCAGAATTTTTAAAGCTTCATTTTTTTCTAAATATAAGTTTGAAGTACATATCCAAGAGAACTTTAGATACTTTAGAACATCAATAGGGCTACAAAGATGATCAGGGAACAGGAGCACTTCTCTTGTGAGAAAAGACTAAGGGAGCTGGGCCTGTTCAGCCTCAAGAAGAGACAACTGAGAGGGAACCTCATCAATGTCTATAAGTGCTTGAAGGGAGGGTGTGAAGAGGATGGAGCTGGGCTCTTGTCAGTGGTGCCCAGCAATAGGACAAAAGGCAACAGGTAGGCACTGATGTATAGAAAATCCCACGTGAAAGTGAAGAACTTTGCTGTGCAGGTGCCTACAGACTGGAACAGGCTGCCTGGAGAGGTTGTGGAATCTCCCTCACTGGAGATATTCAAAACTGCCTGAACACAGTCCTGAATAACATGCTCTAGGGAACCCTGCTTCAGCAGGGAGGTTGGAGGAGGGAACCTCCAGTGGTCCCTTTCAGCCTTAACCATTCTGTGATTCTGTGATCTAGGACAATTTTGTAGGAAGTGATTGAATTACAGAGTTAGATGTTTCTATCCCTGGAGACCTAAACAAGCTGCTGTAGAGGTGTGGAATGGATATTTTTGCAGATGGAAGCAACTAGACCTAAAAGTCTTGACCTTCCAAGGGGGTTAGATAGTTTCTGTCTTTTTGGACAAGCACCGTGTATGTTCACGGGCTAAAATCCTTCTGAGCTGATGCTTGTGAAAGGGTGGATTCAAGTGTCCGGTGAAGGATGGAGCAGGAGGAATACACCTCTTGTGCTCCTGTTCCTCTCCGAATGTCTTCCTCCGGGAGTCTTAAAGAATATATTCCATAGCATTTGTGCAGTTGGCAATTACATCTGATGGCAATTACAAACATAAAGCACAGAGTACCTAAAGTGACAGAGAGCTGAGTGGGCCATCCAGTGCCATAGGTGAGTAAAAGTATGAGGGGGTGATGGCAGGGAAGATCCAGGAACATGGATCAGTGAAAGGTCCACAGTCTTGGGTGCCCTTGCCACCCACACAGAGCACTGTGACACCCCCACAAGCACTGTCACACCCCACAGCAATGTCACATACCCACAATAGTGTCACACCCCATTGCAGTGTCCCCCCCCCAGCATTGTCACCCCCCCAGCAGTGTCACACACACCCCCAACAGTGTCACCCTCTCAGCAGTGTCACACTCCCCAGCAGTGTCACACCCCACAGCACTGTCACCCCCTGAGCAGTGTCACCCCGTAGCAATGTCACCTCCAGCAGTGTCACTCCCCCAGCAGTGTCACACTCCCCAGCAGAGTCTCTTCGGCACAGTCCCGACTCCGACCGCTGGTGGGGCTGCGGCCCCGGCGGTCGCGGGCCGGGAGAAGGGCTCCCTGTGCCGGGCCAGGGACCGCGCGGTCCGGGAGCGCCGGGAAGTCATGCCGGCTTCTGCTCATCCATCACCCGCCGGGGCTCTGCCCGGCAGCCCCGGGATGAAAGGGCCCCACTTTGTCCATTGTCTCTCTCGCTGGCCAGTCTGGAACTGCTCCCGCGTCGGAGCGTTGATGTGAGTTCCGGTGAGCCGGGGGCTGCCTGGCCAGTGAGTTAGTGAGCAATCGTTTTGGGACAGATGTTCTATGGCTTTACCTTCCCTGCGTTACCTTCCCTGCATTACCCTCCCTGTCGTGCGGCCCTGCACCTCTGCCAGCGTTTTCCCAGCCAGGGGTCCGGGTCTCTCTCTGCCCGTCTGTGGTATCACTGACACCATGTTCTGTGCAAAGCCACACACAACTCCCTGCAAGCTTTCTGGTATCTGTTAAGCAGATAATAAACGTAAAAAAATATCTATTAGACATGCACTAGTAGAGAGTGAGGACTTGCGCCTTAACACTAAACTACATAGACTGGTATGTGTGAGGCATCTTTGATTCTACAAGAACAACTTATCCCAGTACCAGTTTGAACACAGGATATTTGTTCTGGAAGCACCAAGATTGGTGATGAATGGTGTCCTGAGGGGTCCGTATTGGGGACTCTTTAATCCAGTTTAATATCTTCATTATTACTGTTGAATATCTTCATCAGTGACATTGGGATTGAGTGCACCCTCAGCAAGTTTGCAGGTGACACCAAGCTGAGTGGTACAATTGACACAGCAGAAGGACAAGATGCCATCCAGGGAGACTTGGACAAGCTTGAGAAGTGGCCAACAAGAATCTCGTGAAGTTCAACAAGTCCAAATGCAAGGTGCTGCACGTGGATAGGGGCAATCCCAGACACGAGTGAAGACTGAGAGAAGAACTCATTGAGATCAACCCTGTGGAGAAGGACTTGAAGATGCTCGTGGGTGAGAGGCTGGATATGAGCCGGCAATGTGCTCTCACAGCCCAGAAAGCCAACCATGTCTTGGGCTGCATCTAAAACACCTTGGCCAGCAGGTGAAGTGAGGGGATTCTGCTCCTCTACTCTGGTGAGACCCCACCTAGAGCACTGCATCCAGCTCTGGGATCTCCAGAACAGGAAGGACATTGATCAGTTGGAGTAAGTCCAGAGGAGGCCACCAAGATGATTAGAGGGATGGAGTACCTCTCCTGTGAAGATAAGCTGAGAGAATTGGGGTTGTTCAGCCTGGAGAAGAGAAGGCTTTGGGGACACCTTATTGCAGCCTTTCGATACTTAAAGGAGGCTCATAAGAAAGATGGGGATGGACTTTTTAGTAGGGTCTGTAGCAATGGGACAAGGAGTAATTTGAACTAAAAGAGGGTAGATTCAGGATATCTACAACTATGAGGATGATGAAACAACGAAAACAAGTTGCCCAGAGAGGTGGTAGATACTCTGTCTCTGGAAACATTCAAGGTAGGTTTGAGGGACTTTGAGCATCCTGATCCTAGTGGAAGATGTCCTTACCCATTTGCAAGAGGGTTGGACCAGATGAGCCTTAAAGATCCCTTCCAGCCCAAACTATTCTGTGATTCTAAGAGCTTAATACTGTGGTCATGGGCAGCTCTTACTGACTGATCTGGGAGACCAAGGATGGGACTTTTCTTCCTCTGTGCTCCCAGGGAGCACGGGGAGGTCTGCTGCCTTCCTGGGGCCTGGGGGAGGGATATTAGTAGGAGACTCCCTCAGCTAATTTGGCCCTCAGATTATTATCCACTGTTGGTAGTCCAGGCTGGCAGTGATGACATTAATGAAAGAAGTACCAAGGCAATTAAAAAGGACTTCAAGACTCTGGGTCAATTAGTTGATGAGACAGGAGCACAGGTGGTATTTACCTCAGTTCCTGCAGTAGCAGGGATGAATGAGGAAAGGAGTAGGAAAACCCATCTTATCAATAGGTGGCTAAAGGATTGGTGCCACTGGTAGAACTTTGAGTTTTTTGACCATGGGGCAAATTCCATCATACCTAGTCTCTTCAAACCAGATGGGCTTCATCTATCTAGCAAGGGCAATAGGACTCTAGCCCATGAGTTGTTGGGGCTGATAAGGAGGGCTTTAAACTAGGTTTGAAGGGGAAAGGGGTTGAAACCAGGCTCTCCAGAAAGGAGCCTAAGGGTGGACAGCCCAAGTTAAGAGTCAAATTAGCAGCCCAGCTGAAGTGCATGTACACCAGTGCATGCAGCATGGGTAACAAACAAGAGGAGCTGGAAGCCATTGTGCAGCAGGAAATCTGTGATGTAGTCACTATCACAGAAAGGTGGTGGGATGACTCGCATGGCTGGAGTGCTATCATGGGTGGCTACAGGCTCTTCAGAAGGGACAGGCTTCTGGAGGGGTAGCTCTATATGTTAGAGAGTCTCTTGACTCTGTAGAAGTTGAAGTCACTAACAATAAGGTTGAGTGCCTGTGGATCAGAATCAGGCAGAAGACCAACAAGGCTGATATCCTGGTGGGAGTCTGTTACAGACCACCCAGTCAGGATGATGAGGGTGATGAATTATTCTACAAGCAGCACTACAGGCTGGGCACAGAGTGGCTGGAGAGCAGCCAGGCAGAAAGGGACCTGGGAGTTTGGATTGACAGGAAGCTGAACATGAGCCAGCAGTGTGCCCAGGTGGCCAAGAAGGCCAATGGCATCCTGGCCTGGGTCAGGAACAGCATGGCCAACAGGTCCAAGGGAGTGATTCTTCCCCTGTACTCAACGCTGGTGAGGCCACACCTCGAGTACTGTGTCCAGTTCTGGGCCCCTCAGTTCAGGAAAGATGTTGAGGTGCTGGAGCAGGTCCAGAGAAGAGCAATGAGGCTGGTGAAGGGACTCCAGCACAAGTCCCTATGAGGAGAGGCTGAGGGAGCTGGGGCTGTTCAGTCTGGAGAAGAGGAGGCTCAAGGGAGACCTCATCACTCTCTACAACTCCCTGAAAAGAGGTTGTAGCCAGGTGGGGGTTGGTCTCTTTTCCCAGGCAACTATCAACAAGACAAGAGGGCATGGTCTTAAGCTCTGCCAGGGGAGGTTTAGGTTAGATATTAGAAAGAATTTCTTTACAGAGAGGGTAATCAGACATTGGAATGAGCTGCCCAGGGAAGTGGTGGATTCTCTGTCCCTGAAGGTTTTTAAGATGAGACTGGATGTGGCACTCAGTGCCATGGTCTAGCAACTGCAGCAGTAGTGGATCAAGGGTTGGACTTGATGATCTCAGAGGTCCCTTCCAACCCAGCTGATTCTATGATTCTATGATTCATGGCTCCAAGGAATGCATGTGAGGAGGGAAAAAAAAGTGAGGATGCAAAACGTCCGTTGATTTAACAATGTGCAAAAAAGTGAAGGCTATTGGCAAAAATCCTGCCTTCATAAGGTCTTAAACTGTCTTGTGTGGAAAAGCATAAAGTTCTCAGATGGCTAAGAGTACTATGTACTATGGAAATAAAGTACAATCATGGTTTAAATTGATATTACTCCTGCATGTCATCAGTATGATATGATAACAGAACTGGAATTTAAATGCTATGAAAAGAAAGAAATGTCTTTTTCACATTATTATTAGCCTCTCACTATTATTTTTTCACCAGTCAAAACAATATGGTCCTGTCTCACTTTGTGAAGTTATTTTGCAGTAGCAGGCAAAAGAGTTCTTGGTCAGTGATTCTTTGGATTGATATTTTTTTCTGAAAATCTACTAGCTTTGACATAACTCTACTCTTTCTGGAGTTTTCCCAGTGACTTTGGTTTGTGCAAAATTCACTTAATGACATGCTTTTTGAAATCCCACCTTAGAATTTTCATTTTGAAGATACTGGAAAATTCAGATTTTAGTGGGAAACAATCAATGAGGTTGACAGAATGCAGGTAATGCATATATAACGAGGGAATATGCCTTTCTTTAAATCAGTTTTTACAGGAAGTAGGGAAGAATGGACTTGCAAAGAGATTTCTATACTTCAGGTTATCTCAGTGCAACTAACCCAACCAAAGGTAATTTTTCAGATTAGTGAACAGGAGGTCTAGATGCACAAACATCACAGACACATGCACTGTACTCTTGTATTTGCATGCTGATAGCTTGAATTAAGCTAAAGTGAGATTTTACTTCTCTTGGCCTATAAGAATACTCAATTCCCTTAGAATAGTGAGGCTGAATTGCAGCTGCACAGTACCAAAATAGGAACAAATATAGACAACTCCAAGCTATGTTAATGTGTTACACTTGAAACATGTATTTCCAGGGAGGAATTTTGAAAGCAAGGATCTAACATTTCTTACACTGGAACACCTGGTGGGCCATAGAAAGTCTCCTCTCCCAGCATTTGTGTTCATAAACTTTTGATGATCACTTTAGCTGAGCATATTTTCCTCCTTGGCAATACCATTTTAAGGGTGTTCAGTGGCTTATGCCCCTTGAGAGTACCCAAAATGCCAATTACATACTAGCGGTCCTACTCCCTGCCCACAACTGGCTGGTATTATCTAAAAGCAAAGCAATTCTTGTGCATAGACTCCATATGCCATTTACTGCAGTCGCAAAAAAAAAGTCCCAACAAAACCAAATCATCTCCAAAATCCAGAAAACCACTTTTCTCAGTAACTTACAAGACTTGCTTCTGTGCATAAACTTGATATTATTTAAAAGCTACAATGTGCCGCATATTGAAGAGGAGAGGACCAGACTGAAATATCTTACTGAAGGTGGGGCTACACTGATCAGCAAACCATTTCTTTGTCCCCTCATCAAGAGCATGGTGGCCATGCAAAGGAGTTCTGGTGAGAAACAAGGTCTTTTGGTGTGATGTACAAGCTCCTTGGGAGGAGGGAGAGCTTAGGAACAGAGCTACTGTGTAGGCAAAGTCAAAGCAGTGCTCAGCATACTACTGAAGCTGTTCTCTTGATAGCTGAAGGACGTCTTTTTTAAGACAGGAGATATTTGCTAATGCTTTTTCTACCATACTGACATTTGACATGGCATTTCAGAAGTGTATGAGCAACTTTGGTGAACTTGACTCCTGGTTTTCCTATATCCCCTGTGACTGTAGTTTTATGACTTAGTGTATGTCAACTGAGTGGTAGTAGCTCACTTTGTGTGCGTGGCTCTAGTTTGTAGCAAATGTAGATAAAATGAGTCACAACAGACCTCGGTAAAAGAGGTAATACTCGTATGTTATCCTTGGCGGCAGCAATGGATTAAGTATGCAGGAGCTGTTGGTTCAGCTGATGCATGGTAACTCATTAATATTCAACAACTTGATCATGAGTCAGAGCCCTCAGTTTTCTTTAGCTCCTTTAGAAAGTCTTACACAGGGATTGTGCCTTGGGAAGGACCTTCCACCTTGGACAGGTATGATTTTCACAGGAGTTTAAACCTGCAGCAGCTCGGGGCTGTTCTGCACTTGAGACTCTGCTGTGAATCACATCTAAGTATGAAAAAATTCTTCCCCCTGGCCTCTGGCTGCTACAGTAAATCTGTAAAAATCACTCCTGCTGAGCTGCATGGATCCATGTAGGCCTATGCAGAATGTAAATCACATAATCCTGAGAAAACTACCTGGGCTGCACTGTAGAGAAACTGCAGCATGCACAGAATATATAACAGCTTGAAAAGGCAGACTCTTCCCCCCACAGGTGATTTGTGAGACTTATCATTTGGATTGTGAGATATTTAACCAATGCCTTATCTCTCAAACTGTTTGGTATCAGCTAGAGGGGAAGATGCAAGCTGCTCCTTGCAGCGTAAAAGAAAACTGAACTGGAGTCTCAGGCAAAAATAAGTTTTATGAAGCAGATTTTTAAAAACAGGCAATTAAAACTAGGGTCTTGTACCCCTTTCTGTCAGCTAAAGTGGATTTTTATGGATATCAGCTCATTGGACTTGACTGAAGGTATGCCAGGAATGCTGAATAGGTCAACTGGGTGATGAAACTGACATATCCTAAAGGAGTGAGACACGATCCAAGAGCAATACAACCATTAAAACACATGTTAGGGTGCATCAGGAAAGAAAATTATCAACACCTCCTGCTTTTAATAGTTCTCAGCCTGCGCAGCAACAGTGAGTGGTCCATGACATGTTTTATTGACGACACCGTGGGCTATTAGGTAAAGATTTTCAGGTTTGCTTTATGGCTTTTCCAATAGGGAATAATCTTTTTTTCAACAAGATAAAAATTATCAGCAATCCTCTAAATTATAACAGATCTCTGAAATACACCTTAGCTAATTTAGCATTTATAGGAAGATAATTACACAGCCAATACATACATATTGATTGCTATAGTCATGTTTACAGGCCTTCCTCATCTGTCTACTGTTATGTGCACACAGTCTGCCAGATCTTTGAATTCATATTTTAAAGTCTTAGAGGGTGACCTGTATTAAGGTTATTATTAAGGTTATTAGGTATTAAGAATAGAAGTATTGCTGCATACAGGAATCTAATTTCAGTTGTTTAGAAGTTTTTTCTGTTTTCTGGGCTATTCTTTTAAGTCAAGTCTGTGTGGAATTCTGTGTACATGCAGAGAAAATTTTATCCAAAATTCTTCAGCTGTTTCAGAAAACTAATACATTGGTTTTAAGAAAAGTGTATGATTTTGTTGCTGTTACAGAGGTGATTTACTTTAAGTAATCCAATTACCTACATACCGGGAGACTTTAAATTTGTCAGACTGGGGAGACATGCCTTTTACAGGGTCTTGGTCCTTGTCTTTCCACAGCAGCACAACCATGTCACCACATTCTGTCTGTAAAGCCATTCCTTTTTCTCATTTCATTGTCTTCACTTTTACAGACCCACATGTTCTCGGGCCAAGGCTTTTTTGGGGCCTGAGTGGAAGGTTTGGACAGGGACCTCAGAAAGCCCCCTCTCAGGCAGCTGATTTCAAGCTCCTCACTGGCACTACTCCTCTGCTCTTCTGCTTATAATTTCCTCCCAGTCTCCTGCCACAAACTGATTATCATTATTATTATTATTATTATTATTGGTGGTGGTGGTTTTGTTAATTATTTTCACAGAAACCCACTGTCAAGTTCAAACCCTCATTTCATATTCCTAAAGCTTTACTGTTCCTGAACTTTATTGTGAATTCCTTTTCCCTACATTTTTTTTCCTTGATTTTCCTGGGATCTTTTCCTTTTCTGAAGCACAATTAACCATATGTGGATGCTTCTAAATTCCTTTTGTGCCATACTAGAGCTACAGCCTTTTACCTATAGGGGACTAAAAAGATCGCAGAGAGTGGTGACTCTCCTTGTAATTTCACCTGCGCATCTGCACAAGGGTGAGGCTCCGTTTGCTTCCTCAAGGCTCACTCATTCCTCATGACCTCATTCAAAATTCTCACTCAGGTAAAACTCCTCTTCAAATTGATAGCTATAGAGATTATGAACTTCTGGACTGGAATCAGACATCTTGTCAGAAGCCTAATTAGTGATGATTCAAAGTTGATTGTCTACAGCAAATAAAATAGGCCTTCTTGATTCTTTTCTGCTCTTCTAGGAAAGTTGAGAGTGGTTGCAGGAAAAATGCTTGTGTGATGTTGTGCTTTGTGCATGGCTGTACGTACGTGGCTTCTCTGTGAGTGTTCAACCCTGTACAAAACTTCTTGCTAAAAGAAAAAAGTAAATAAAAATAAATTTTTTAAAAAGGGTTAAAATTCACAGCATTCTTTCAATGCAAAATTATTATATGAATCCTTCATGAGATTGTAAGTCTGGTAATATATTTCCATTACTCTTTCAATTCTTTAAATTCTGTAACAGGCAGTTTGCTTTAAATTCTCAATGGGATCTGACCAAGCTACAGTCCAAGCATCACTAAAGTAACACTGAAAAACTCAAAGGGAATCTTAATGAGGATTAAAACAGCTTGTTAGATTCTAGAAATTAAGAGTTAATGGTGAATTAAAGAATGGGAACATAAACAGCCATCTGTAAAGAATTCAATAATAAATATATACATTATGATACAGTTCCTGTAGACACAAGACTTGCATATCTAGAGCTGAGATTATTATTTAGGAAAACACGTTCCCCATAACAACAAAAGAAGCTAGCTTGTACTAAGGATGATGTTGTAGAAGCCTGACTATTGATGCCAGGCAAGATAACTTGGGCGTTTACACTACAGTCTGATATATGTGGTTTGTGTGAAAAATTGTCAATGAACAATACCAAAACACTAAAAATTGTCATTTATAGCTTTATTTTGTCCCTCAGTGAACTGTACAATTTCATTCACGCTGACATTCATGGGCAGCAACTTCCAAAAAATGAGAACAGAATAGTAGTTTTTTGTGCAATATATTTCAGATGTGATGATCTTTCTCTGATTCCATTTCTTTCCTTGGCCAAGTGGGGGTGTTCTTGGCATAACATTTCTCAAGAATACGATCCACAAATACATGGCAATTCTCTGCTGACATCTGGGAAGAGTTGGTTTTAATCTATGTTCCAGTTCTGACAGCAACCAGATAGGATCCCTACTTTGACTGGATCTTAGAAATGGTCTTGTTCTGAGAGTCCTATTACAACAAAATCCACAGCAGTGAGTCTAGGGCAATAATTCTGGAGCAATGGATTATAATTATTATAATCATTGAACACAATGTGAAATAGTTACCCTGATATAAATGTTCTGTTTAATGTTTAAATCTATAGCTGAGAGAAGATTTGGGAAAAAAAAAAAAGTTTTGGTTTTTGTTTGCTTGTTTGTTTTTGCTAAAATAATGAGGAGAATAAGAATTCTGCAAATAGTTTTTTTCTGAACTCATCCTATCTCTGTGAGTGGCTAAGTAGCTTTGGAATTATATTAATCTTGACTTAATATTTACATGGATGTATGTAGACTTTTTTGCTTTAGTACCTTTATACCTAAAAAAGAGAAAGGAGTAGTAGCTTACAGTGACCTTGTTAGACAGTGCAAAAAATGGTACAAGATTTCAACTGACAAAGAAAAGTTGTGACCAAGTCAGGAAATTACTTTGGTAGTGCCAAATATAACACCATCTCTCCTATTTTCTTGTCACTCTTTAATGATTACTAAAAATAGGAGTTAAGTAAGTAGCTCAGAGAACTGATCCACTTGTCCCACTGCCAAGAATAACTGAACGTCAAAAAGGTTCACTCTAATTTTGCAGACCTTTACATTAGGGCTGTGGACTTTCTCTTTTTCTGTTACAAACAGGAATTGTAGCTTAAGTCGCTTTTCCAAATAAAGTTAAATTTCATATTTGCTTTGTCCCACACTAAGGAAATCTTCCCACTAGGCTATACTGACCCTGTTAAGCTGAAAGACATGGGTCTTTGAGAACTGTCATCTTAGTAAACATCATCACCTTGACACAAAGCGTGTTTCAGCTTTTATTATGTAAATCACAAGCCAACATTACCCAGGAGATAATATCATAAGTCCATATGACGATCCCTGCAGTGAACAATGTGAGATTACACTCCACTTGTACATAAACAGGAATCTATGCACATGGGTCTGCCATCAAATCCATCTATATCCCAATAATTCTGACTCACTTAACTGGTTTCAACCCAGTACAGTAGAAGTTAACAGGAATTAAATATCCAGTTTTGTAGGAATAGGTGGCTGAGGAGGAACAAGAGATGTCATTAGCGGACAAAGAGAGTCAGACCTTTTCTGATTACAGGATTGCAGTATGCTCTCCATCCTCTGGAGAATTCACACAGAAGACAACTATTATGGCTGCCTCAACCACAGGAAGAGTTTTAATTGGTACTCACACCAAAGAATCCAACCACAAGGCACAAATCCATTAAAAACCCCAAGCTTCATTAGCTCTGTTGCAGATGGAACTGCTTGTCTCTCCAGGAACCACTCTTTACTTTATTTGTGGCAATTCCACCAGACTTTTCATGTTCCATTTCATTTGAGCTAATCTCTCTCCATCGCAGCTGGCCTGCTGAGCTCTGAGGAACAGATGTATGCGGTCCCTGACTGCTGCTTGGTGAACTTGGCTGGTACCATCTCAGTTCTGCTCTGTGCGATTCTGCCACATCCGCTCCCTTTTCAATCCCTGAGTACTTTGAGCTATTACAGTGCAGCTGTGGATCAGAGAAGGTTTCACAGAGAGTACTCTTATATTTACAGGGGGAAAAAAAAATCTGCAACTCCTTTATCCAAACTTTATTTAACTTTATCTTTTTCCAAAAAGACCACCTCCAGTTTCCCAGGGTTGGCTAATGGACCCAGTGAGTTGGTTTGGGAACATATGTATTTTATCCCTAAACTAAATCCAGTTGTCTGAGCAAGCTTGGTACAACCTCCTATTATCAATAAATTGTTTTTTCCTGTCTCTATAAACCCCAGATTTTCCTCTCTTTTTGAATTGCTGAAAAGATCACCCTCTACAGAAAAAAGCAAGCATCTGAAGAGAGGCATTCAGGCCAGCTGTTTTTAGGACATGTTACAGACACTCTTTCACAGTGCCTACATATATAACTAATATGGAGGAGCAGTGTGTCTTGATAAGTAGCTTTGATTAGGTATCTAAACTTGAACATAGTTGAAAATATGTTACAAAATATTACTTAAAATACATGGACTATAACCAGTCATGAACATAACATAAAGCAGAACATAATATCCAATTGAGAAAGGAGGGTTGAAACTTAAATGATGTTTTTGATGACAGCCCAGTTCTTATTTGAAATAACTGGCATCAGCAGCCATCAAAATCAGTAAGATCGTGTTAATAAAGCATCAGCTAAGGATGTGGACTCAAAATAACACTGTTTTATTTTCACCAAATAGAAAATGCTAGGGAGGTAGCTGTGGTCTTGAGAAGAGCCAAGTGATTTGTGGTACTTTCTCTATTCCCATCTCTATCAGTAGGAAAAGAAATACTGACACAAAAAGTCTTGTGAAGGTTAGCATAGTAGAGAGAAAAAAAAAATCTAAAAATAAAATCTGTTTCTTGGTTAAGGGCTATTCTATCACCAACTCAAATGGTCAAGAGGCCACTGAAGTCAGCTGTTTTTCATCCCACATGGGAACTCTGCATTCTCTTTGCTGAGTGTGAGGAACAAGATACAATTCCACATGATGACCATGGGCTCATAGAGACGTTATCTGGCCCTTCAAGTTTGATTTATAGTGCTCTTTACCTGTGGAAGAAGGAAAACCTTTAAGCTGTCATCCTTAGTTTCAAATCAGATGTACTACTTTAACTAACAGATTCTTAAAAACCTCCAAATGATCAGGGACTTCATATAGGTTACTAGGAAAAGGAAATTCAACAGTCAATATTTTTTAAAAAGAACTACTCCTGTCCTGAGTTAATTAGTCTAAGTTTCTTGTAGTTGTAGTTCACTTGGTTTATTTCCATGGACAGTATTTCATTTAAAAGATCTTCATTCAAATATGCCAATAAGGGTAATGCAGTACTGCTGTACTTTATAAATGAGAAACTGAATGTTTGATTTTTGAAGAGGTGGCTGTAATAGAACCAAGTATGACTTCTTAAAAGTTTATATTTTCTATTTGCTGGTGTGTAGTTTTCCATTCCTTAATCATTATTTATTATGTTTCATCAGACTCTAGTTTAATTTCTTGTAGACAATTGTCAAGATACAGAACATGTCTGTATTAAAACTGGCAAGTTTACAATGTACATTTACACCTTAGAGAGCAGTGGACTAATGGAAATGGCTTTTATTTACTTCTTAAAATGTAATTTTGTAAAAATTAAGAATAAAACTATAAATCTGAGTTTGCAGATACAAAACTTTTATGTGATCAAATGCAATGTTTTTGTTTATAAAAAAATACTAAGCAGAAGGGCTGATATTTCAGACTTGAAGTATCGGGTGTTACAAGAACACTGGCTCAGTGTTGCTGTTGAGCAAAGACTGGGCACACCAGTATGGAAATGGTATGAAAATGTCTTGGATATCAAAAAAGCAGTGCTGTTTTAATCCAGGGTATGTGTTAACTGAATTGAACTGAATGTCAGGAAGTCCCTGGTGTTGATCTGTGGATGTGCTTCCATGCCTAAAAACTAAAAAGAAAAGAAAAAAATCAAGCGTTAAAGATGTTAATTCCTAGGAAGTATATTTTTTTTATTAAAGCCAACTTTAAATCTTACTGTTATGAGATCTAATCAATCCTTTATAAGTATAATTATAATAAATCCAACTTTATATTAGCATATAAGACTTTTTGATTCATATTACTTTCCTAATTATTATAAAAACTATGGACATTTTTATCCATCTTTAATGTAAAATTCTGCAGTGTACTGGAAGAACATGCCAGTACCACTATAGATTTTAAGACAGGCTAGAGGAAAAAAGATATAAGTTACCGAGATAGCTGAGAAATTTCAGAAAACCACCTATCCCCAAACAAATTTGGCTGCAGATTAATATGTTTTGCTTTGGAAAATATGCACTGCAATATGCAAAGGCCTCCATCACATTTTTGTGTCACCCAAGGGCAACAGCATGAAGGGCTTTAACACAATTTAGGGAAAACGTCATCAGAATTTTCTGAAATATTTCTTCTCTTGGTACAGTTCTAGAAGTCCTTGATTTATGTCAGATCCAACAGGTTTCATGACTACGGTGAAGCATATTCCATCGTGTGTGATGCATGACCTTCTTTCATAACAGCTAAATGGAAAGATGGAACCACAGTAGCCCCATTATCTTTTAATTTTTTGAAATCTCAGAATACCAAAATTTCTTATTTTAATATCTTCCTTTCAATTCTGAGAAGGAAAGGGTCACTACTGACAGATAAATTAAAACATTTTTCTACCACTTCTGGCTGCTCATGCACCTCCCAAAACCATGTGCACGTTCTTGGCAAGATGCCAGACGTTCCTGTGCTGTTACATCGCAGTGTTGGCAAAAAGCCAAGGAATCAGCAGATTTGGTTTCCATGAGGAAAAAATTCTTCCCAGAGAGTTCCTATGTGATGGGATTTTAATGTGAACCAGGATTTTTCTTAGGTCTGCAAGTCTTTTCCACGTGGTGAAAGGAAGCAACATGAAGAGAAAGGCCCTAAAACCTGGCAATCGGGGTGTTTTTGGAGGTAACTCTAACCCTGCTCTTGGCCTGCTGCCCCTCACTGCACACAGGGAAACTGTGTTCAGATAATGATATCCATAACTGGGGACTTCAGAGAGCTGTGACAAATGCAGCTGATTGATTGCTTTTCTCAGGCGTTGCTTGCTCTGTTTTTCAAGTGCAGACCAGCTGCTGGAGGATGTTATATCAATTCTTGCTGTAAGCCACAGCTCTTAGTTTGGGGTGCTACTTCAGCCTTTTCTGGAAACATCAATTCCCCCAAACTGAAACCACGGACACTGTATGGGGGCATTTGATTCATTTTCCTTTCATATTTTAAGCAATATCTGTTAGCATTCAAGTTATTGTCTGCTTCCTGCAATGCTCCCTGAGATAAGAGTGGTTTAAGAATGTACGTTTGTGGTAATTAAACCGTCCTGAAAGTTGCAATGTCAGGAAATATATGGTTCTCCACTCTTTCTTCCCCTTCTCTTTTTTTCCCTCTTGCCAGCTACTTGTCTATTTATAGAAATACACCTCTCCATTTACTTCGGAGGCAGTGACATGGAGAAGCAGATATTTAGAGGAAGTCCATTTGCTTGACAAAAATATTCATTACCTTTATCACCAGTGGAGACCAAAAAAAGAATCAATTACAATACTTCACTTGGGAATGACCAATTGAGTTGTGAAATATACTGACACTGAAGTCACTGTGGTGAGCTAAATACTGACACTTGTAAAAGGCAGGAAATGTAGATAAGATGCTGATTCAAATTATTTGAGATTAGAACACATTTTCTATTTGTGTTGATGCTCTATGTTTGTCTAATTTCCACCAAGTCTTATTAATCAAGGGTCAGAGAATTAGCTCAGAAGAGAGAACTGCAGAGGATTTGCACCTACTGGGTTCAACTATGAAATTAGCTCTGAGTGCTAAATACACTGCATCCCATCCTACAGTCAGAGATCAGCTGTTAACTCTTTATTCAGTCACAGAACCACTTAAATTAATCATTTGGCTGGCTTTAGCGGTGCATCTATCATATGTCCCTATTATCCTCCTCCACACTCGCTAGCACCTTCAAATCCTACAGGTGATGGCAGAGAATGTAGGCAAGAGTGTTGCTGGATGGTCTCAGCTTGATGTGCTCTGAGTCCTCGTCCCGCTGCTGTTCAGCTGTGTCATATATTACTGCACATCTAATGACTCCACTGAAGATACCTGGATTCATCATCTTTGATGCTAAATTCTTAGGGAGATCCTTGGCACATCTTTAGCTGGAGCCAACCTGCTTACCCCAAATGCCTCAGAATTATTCAGAAGTTCTCACAGGTATGCACATACCATTTCCAGGAGGCACTTTGGGTGAATGGCCTCCATTTGGGCATTCACAATGAGTGCAATGTTCTAAGTACAGGTTTTACTGTGTCCTTTGACCTCAGTGGCAGAGAACAATATGGCTCAAATTTAATTTACTGGTGCAGATATGTTTCCGTGTTGCAGTAAGTAACTGTTCAGCATAAAATACTGTAACTCAGGAAGTCTGGCGAAAGAGATCGAAATATTATATGTATATTGCAAAATTAATCAAATAATATGTTAATACAACTCAGTTAATTCAAATATAAAAAGCTGCACATGGATATAATATAATTATTACGCTTGCTTAGTAACAAGCATGTGATTCATTACTGAAGGATGAACTCAGTGTATGTACTCAGGGGATCCTCTTTTTCCCATTCCCCTGAGCTCCATGAAGGAAAAAGGGATGAACTTCCTGCCCTGGTGGAATTGACCCTACAGACACATCCAAATCAAAAGCTTGTTTTTATTTCTAGGCCTTTCTGAAAAGCTTCTGAAGACGAAAATGCTTTGGTCTTTGCAATGTCCTAGGGGCCTCATCCAAACACTTTGTGAGCAAAGGGAATTGCTGAGTTTACCACAGAAGGTGAAATCTCAGTACCATAGAAATAAAAGCTGCCATCCCCTTGATCCACTAAAGTTAAGATTTAAGTTCGTAATATTGAAGAATTATACCTCCATATTACTCAGCTTTAACACTTTGAAATAATAATAGTTCAGCAACATGCTTCAGTGTAGTCAATGCTTCTTTTACCTACATAGGAAATAAAAAAACATTCTACAGGTATACTTAATGTAAATACTTAATTGAAACTGTTTTCTAATTTTATTCTAATATATTTTGTTTAAACACTAAAAGGGCAGGTCTTGTTTACAAAATTAAGTAAAATGTTAGATTTTCTGGATTCTTTCCCTTAAATTGACTCAGGTTCCTATGTATCTAAGGGATTTGTGATTCATCATGGTGTCAGGAAGGAATGTTTTAACTGATCAGGTTATTCACTGCAGCAGAAGGAAAAAATCAGGAAAGAATTATATGTTTATGACCTGTGGTCTGAAGAAGAGTAGGTTTAAAGGCCAGAAAGTGACTGCTTCTACTACTAAGCTCAAGGTGGAGGCAAAGGGAAGGGAAGAAGAGGAAGACAGGTAAAAAGGGTAATATTGCTGCATATTTCTAGTTCATATTTACATTACAACATGCTTTGGCACTGGACATCTCATGGGAAATGGTATTTTAGGTACAGTTTACCTGTGTGGAATAACTGGCACAAGGACCTTTCCTTTTCAATCAGGAACAAGGTACCATTTTACATATTGAACATTAAATAGCATGTCCATGACCCACTGGATGATGTGATGCTATTGAGTGGACTTTGGCACTAATTCTGTGTCAACTGCTGCTGAAGAGAGCAGTATCCATAACTTAGATGGATAAATAACAGGGCAAGAAACATCTGAAGCTGAAGGAACTCGCCTATGGACAGACAACAGCAAGCTTGTAGGACTGGGGATTAAACATAGTTTTCTAACTCAACCTCATGCCCTGCTTGTTCAGTGATAACAGCAGAAGTGTAAAATGAAACAGAAATTGAAACAAACTCCTCTATCTCTTTCTCCTCTTTGCCTTTCCTTGCATCCCTAGTGGCTTAAGGTAAAGTTTTTACTTATTACTTCCTAGCCAAACTGTTTTCTTAAACCTCATTAAAATAAGTTTTGAATCAACCAGCATAAGATTTGTGCTAGATAATTTATTTTGAGTAGTTATTTCTGCTTGTGAATAAGATGCAATGTGTTTATTAATATATGGATAGAGCTAAGAGGCCAAAATGTAGCTTCAGAAAAATAACATAAAGAACACAGACTTGTTAAATAGAGATGCCAGGTCATTTGTGTGTTCAAACACAGGATACATAGAAATTCTGTATTTTAGAAACAGGTTTTCACATATGGTGTGGATGCACGTGTCTTAGAGCTCTTGAAATTCAACAAGTTTAGAAAATTTTGATGTCATCCTAAAAATCAGATTTTTTTTACAAGGAAGTTCTCAAAGTGTATACAAGAACAAGCACACATTTTTTCAGTCATGTCACATGCAAAAAAATGACACTCACTCTAATCTCATTGCCAAGGGTTTACACCACATATTTTCAGTGCACCTGTTATGCAAATAAAAATTGCACTTCCAACTGAAATTTTATCTGACCATGTCCACAGTCTGTAGTAAAAGTTGGCTTGCAAATGAAAAGTCAAACACTAGAGTCTGAGGATGGGACTGAAGAATTGTTAACACAGATCCTCACTTTTCCCATGTTTTCAATTAAGTAGAGGATGAGCTTCTAGATGGAACTTAATTTTGTATAAAAAAGCAGTTATGAATATAGATGCACTGTGGGAAAAAGAGTCTGGCCAATGAACTGGAATGAGATGGCCAAGAATGCAAGTTGTAATTCCCGCAAACTCCTTTGGCAACAACCAGTTATAGGTCTGTCACAAGACAAGAATGATATTTGACACAGGAAAGTCTTTGTTTGTGTTCTCTTCCTGTAAATCTTTACACTAGCATCAATTCACAGAATTTACATTTCCTGAAAAATTACCTTTAGTAATCTCATATGGGAATTATACCCATGTTGCTGTCAATATATTTTATATTGTCCAAAAATGATGGCAAGTGTGCAGAGACCCCAACAACTGCTTAGAACCCTGGCAATTGCAAAACAAAGATGTTCTGTGCTGGCCTAAGCTTGAGAGAATGAGAGAAGTGCTGGAGCCAACCACATACTTTGGGAGTTTTCCAATTCCATCAGAAACCCCATTTTTTTTCTCTTTTGGTGACAAATGGCACTAATGAGAACAACGAATTTCAGTAATTAAGTTAAGAGGCTTAAACAAACAACCTAACTAGAACAACGAAAGATGATGACAGGAATACAGAGTATTGTAAACTTGTTGTCATCATAGACTGATAAGAGTTTAGTAAGCTACCTGGCACTATTATAATTCATTTAATCACAAAATTCATTCCAGAACTGCCCATTTCTCTATCTGATTTTCAGAACTAGGAGCAAACAAACTACGTAACAGAACTGGAAGAAAGTAAATCTGAGAGCTTCTGGGGGGTGAATTGACTGCACAGGAAGTACATTCCTTGTTCAGCCAAAGAACAGCTGTAGTTTTTACAGAAAGGGACCTCCGTCCATAAGTTAATGCCTCTAGTTTTTTGCAGCATAGGGTTCAAATCCCTGCTTTACTGCATGTTTTGTGTATGATCTTGAACAATTCATTTGAACAGTTTCCTACTAGTAAAAAACTACACTAAAATACAGAAAAAATTCTGTATTGTAGGAATATTGCAAAGCTTATGATATGATCAGATAGCAGAGAGTTCACTTAAATACCTTATGAATCACTGCAATATTTTGTAAATTACCTTACTAATCCTGCCTTTGCATGCAGGCTGATGTTTTTCATGTTTTCCTTTCTCTGTGACACTTGTTCAATGGCTTTTTACATGTAAAGTTGCTATGCAGTTTCCAAATTTTCCCTTTTTTTTGTCTGTATAATCAGTCATGGCAAGCACGTTTGTAAAGAGAATTCATGTTTAGAACAGTTAGCAGAGAAATAAGGAAGGCTACTTCCACTGAAGTGGGAAAAACTTCATTTTAGTCTTCAGGACAGGGATTCATGTGTTTATAAAAGTCATTAATGTGATTATAAGTTATAACATGATTAAAAATAAATGGAACAAGTGAAGCTTCTTTCCATCCCTTCAAGTTTTCCCAGCAATGTAACAGGATGCAGTAAGTGATGGTAACGAGTGGTCTTGAACTGGAAATGTGCTGCTTAAAGACCATTGATTGCAATTTGTCTATATTTAAGGCGAAGAAGGTATATATAAAATATTAATTTTTTTTTTTATTATTACTTCAAAGTGTCTTCAAAAAGGCTTAATTTATTAAGGCAAAACCAGTTTGATAGTGGCAGTTTGGGGGAAAAACCAACACAATGATATACAACATGTAGAAATACTTATGTATGTAACTTGGATGTTAAAAAAATGCTGAAAAAAATTATGTGAGAAGCTAAAAATATGAAGGGAAAATATTAGCATGATAAAATGTAGATTTTTAATGTATGTTGGAATAAAAGTATATCTTGGCATAAAATTGTCCTAATTTTGGAAACAAATCATCAAACTCTTATTAGAAGACATAGAATAGCTAAAATTCATAAAAATAAAATACAGATGCTGTACTTCTACAGTATAAGAATAACAAATTTCTTTCTGTCTTGTCATGGTCTGAGGGAAATATAAAGTGACTTTAAGTAGAATTAAACACTTCTAATTCAGTGGACACAGATATTTTGCATACAAACTGATCTGGGAAATATTTTTTCCTCATTTTTAACGCATTCCGGAATAGCAGGAAAATTCCAGAAGGCTGAAAGCGAGTTTACAGTGGGCCAATATTCAAAAAAATCTGTCAAGATGACTGAAGTCAGTGTTGGTCAATTAGTCGGACATCTGTTCCAGAAAATATAATAGGAAAGTTGGGAAGAAAATCAGCTGAGAAATAATTAAAAGATGGAAATAAAATTAATTCCAGACAACATGGTTTTATGAAAAACAGATCATGCCAAAGAAATCTCACTTTATTCTTTGATGAAATTGCAAGGTTGTTTGAGTAATCTGATTTTTGTAAAATATTTGAATTTTGCAGCACAGCATGTTCTGATTTAAACATTGGCATCATATACCATTAATAAAGCAAATGTTTTATGAATTAAAAACTGGTTAAGTGATAGATCTTAGAAAGAGATTGTCTCTGGGAAATTATCAACAGCTGAACACACTTATAATGGAGTTTCATGGGGATCAGTAGCAGACCTGATACCATTCAACGACTTCACTGATTATTTTTTATTGCAAATAATAAATCACTTATGATAATATTTGTAAAAAAAAACTGGAAAAAAACCCCACAACTTGTTGAAATAGTACATAAGGAAAAGTCAATGAGGCAAAATGATCTGGGTCTTTTCAGAAATGGGACCCTGAAAAAGACCTAGGGATCAAAATGAAGGAATGCCCTAATGTGAGGTCTCAGCATGGTACAAGTGCTGATGATTAACTCTAATTGCAAATGCAACTCTATCTGCAAATGCAACTCTTCTGTTCTCTGGATTCAGGCTCTTTCACATGCAGTCAGTGCTGATGTCTGTGCTGCACTTCTCTACACTATCTCTTGTGCTGGTTGCTATAAACTGAGACAGCTCAGATGCTTTGGATGCCTCTGCCAGCATGAGGTAGTTTTGCCCTTGATCACAATCACACTACTTTCACAGGGAGAACATAATGGGTATTAAATAACCCTTCAATCTAGGAGGAAGGAAGTAACAAGAACCAGTGTCTGGAAGATGAAGACATGCACATTTGGGTTAAAATGTATTATTGTTAGTATGTATACATCACTGAAAGAAATTATCAGGGGAATGGCCAGCTTTAGTCAAGTCTGTGCCTTTAGAAAGATATAATTTTTTGAAAGGGCATGAAAAACACCATATGACTTTCTCACTGTTGTTTTTAAGAACAGTGACCTGGTTGCAAGTTTTGTTTACTGCTCAGAACAATCAGTTTGCTGACACTGATTTTGAACTGGAAAGAGTTGAAATCTCATACTCACAGGCAGAGAATATAATATGTACAGAAGAATTTGTATACAGAAGAATTTGTAAAGAAAAAGAAAGTTCATACTATAAAGCACTAAAAGTAAAATCTGAAGCTCTACTCTCAGGCAACAAGCTTGCCAATTGAAAAAAAAGTCTTAGACTGGCCCATGGCTAATGCTTTTCAGATGACAGAAAGGGTATGACCTTGAGAGGTCATCCCCTATCTTAAGTCAAGATCAACTCCACTGAAAGCAGATTAAGAGAAAAATGAAATGCCAGTAATGTTAAACTCACAGGTATGAAAAATGTCCTGCAACAGCATAACTGGCTTCTAACCCAGCTGAACTCCCCCCTAGCCCAGGAATCGCAGGGAAATAGCAGCTTCTCATACAATTTGTGAATGTGTGGACCCTTCCAGAAGAATGCTTAAAATTCCCCAGATGTGCTGTTTTGTCAGAGACTGCAGGCTACAACACCAGAAAGCACTGCAGCTAAATCTGTGTATTGTGAGCTAGTTTGGGTCAAGGATTAAAGAGTGTCCTGACCCTGAGTAAATCCAGCTAGTGTGGAAGTTCTGAACAGGTTGTATTTCAACAGCATAATGAGAATGAGTTCAACTACAAGTGATTGAACTTCTCAAAATAGACAAGACTTTTTATTCAAAAATATACTCTTTCGAATTCAGTTTTGTAGTAGGATTCTGTAGTTAGTATCCTAACCTGCCTATAAGTCTCCTTCTGCCCATTGCTGAAACTGTAACCCCTCCAGACTTTTCCTGTAGAATCACTTATGCTATCTGACAATAGTATCCTTATGGATCTTTAACTTAGAATTATTGATTTGGAAAACCACAGTAATTTGCAATGAAAGAGTGATATTGAAATATTTTCTCGGTAAAATGACCTTAAAAATCACACCTTATTCAGTATTTTTTAGTTGGTCTATGTTTGTACATCTTCACTACAATTTCATTTAGGGAATGTTGCTGTAAGATGGGCTGGCTGGAGAGCATGCTGGAGGCAGTGTTCATTTTCCTCTGTGAATTATTTGGCATGTAAATGTTCCCCCTCTCATTAATGATTAAAATAAAAATATTGAAATATTGAATACAATATTGAAAGAGATATCCCCCATCCTTCTAGACAAAATATTGTAAGAAGTAAAAAAGTTCTGATATAGCTACTTTGCAAGCTATCTGAACTTCTACTTGTGTATGACAATGATTTACACAGTCTACTCAAATTATATCTTACAAACCCCAGACAGAAAGCTAAAGAAATGTTGAACTTGACATTGCATCAATTTTAATAAGCAAGGTTTGACCTAAAAATAGTCCAGAGGAGGCCACAAAGATGATCAGAGGGCTGGAATAACTCTCTTGTGAAGACAGGCTGAGAGAGCTGGGGCTCTTTGGCCTGGAGAAGAAAAAGCTTTGTGGAGACCTACAGTACCTAAAGGGGCTACAAGAGAGCTGGGGAAGGACTCTTCATAATAGGGGGAATGGTTTTAAACCAAAAGAGAGCACATTTAGATTAAGTACTAAGAAAAAATTCTTTGCTGTGAGGGTGGTGTGACACTGGAACAGGTTGCCCAGAGAAGTTGTGGATGCCACACCCCTACAAGTTTTGAGAAGAGTTTAGCTGGGGCTTTGAGCAACCTGGTCTAGTGGAATGTGTCCCTGCCCATGGAAGCAGGACTAGAACTAGATGATCTTTAAGGTCCCTTCCAACCTAAACCATTCTATGATCCTGTGAATACCATTCACAGGTCCTTTCTGCTCCCACTCACTATCATAGTGGTGTCTGTCGAGAATAATGTATTTGGCTCTATGGGTTTGAATTTAAAAAGAAATTACTTTTTACATTTTATATGTATTGTGAGAACAAATTTGGAAACAAGGAGCGTAGTTTATGTCATAAAGAGACTTGTACTGGTATGAAGGATTAGCTGGGAAGTAGTCGGGGTAGGAACAGAGCAAGATTATCCTGTCAGAAGAAGAGTAGATGAGCTCAAGGCAGATGTGAAACCCCACCTAAAGTCTCTCTTTTCAGGGTAGTCTACACTGGAGCCCAAATGGCCTGATGGCCCAACTCTTGTCCCAGACTTGCTTATGTTGGAGCTCTGGCCACACATCTGTACAGGCACAGTTGGCTCAGGCCCTGGCTTGATCTCGCGCTGCTCCAGCAAGTGGTACAGACATCATAGGGCTGCACAGGCTCTCTTCTTATGTCCTGTGTGATACCAACACACAAGGAAAAGATTGTGTCTGGCCCAGTTTTAAAGATATTAACAGAGGAGTCTAAAGTGAAAGTCAGGAGATGGCAGAAACCAACAGATGCAGCACAAACAGTAAGATGTGTGGGAATTTCCCCAGGAATGCTGGATCAGTTGTCCTTCTGTTAAGCAGCTGTTTGTACACAAGGTGAGAATCTAGCTTTAACAGTCAATATGCAACATGTAAATCACTTCTCAAACTCAGATCAAACAAATTACATTGTCATTTTCTCCCAAGACCAAAGGCAGAAGCTTGTGTCTCAGAAGTACTTTCTCTAATAGACATCACAAACATTCTCTTTCGGGATAATGTTCACATCTCCTACTATTTGCTTTGCAGTGCCAGCCCCACTAACAGTGCTCAATAAACAACTCCACTGTGACCCTCTGGAGGCAGTTGGTAATAATGACTCTCTGGGCACTGCTGGATGAGGAATGTTAAGAAGGTAGTATGTTTACTATCCAAATTCCAAGGCTTGATGATCAGGAGGATAGACAGCAGCCAAAATAGCCTCTCCCAGTAACTGTAGGGGATTAATTATTTTCCTTTGTGGGCTTACCAGACTGTCTTCCCCAGGTTAGCAAACACAGGTGGAGGAGACACCTGTGTTAAATCATCCCTGGAGGTGTGCAAGGCCAGGTTGGATGGGGCCCTGAGCAACCTGGTCTAGTGGAAGTTGTCCCTACCTGTGGCAGGGAGTTTGGAACTAGGTGATCTTTAAGGTCCCTTTCAACCCAAACCATTCTATGATTCTATGATTACATAGTTCTATGAGATGAAATTGATAGAAGAGAGGAATTCAAATAGACTCTCTGAAACAGGTCACACATTTCTTTTGCTCACGTAAATCAAAACCTCAAGCCTAGTGTATCAGAGGAGGGGAATATGAAAAACACTTTATGTAGAAGATAGAAGAATTCTTTTAGATTGGTGTTATATTAACCCTTGTTACACTGTGTTACTTATGTGGAGAGTAAAATACTCTGTGCTTTAAGAAAGCACAGTTGGCTCATTGATGACAGACCTTGAAGGAAAGCCTTTAAGCTGCCTCAGGATGGGTTCAGCAAATGTATTTCTCAGTCCCCTACAGTGTGGATTGAATTTACTACTCTGCTCCTTGTCTCACAGGTTATCTAAAATAGTCCTTAATAATTCTGTTAAAACTCTACTTATGTTTTAGTATAAGCACAAGCTTATATTGCTGTAACTTTCTGCCAGTTACTCTGGCAAAAACTCACATACAGATTCAGTTACACAAGTGCACAGTATCAGCATATTCTTGTGTCTACAGTAGCTATCCTCATCTGAACAGCTCTGTACAGGCACTTCATTGCCTGGAATTGTAGTCACACTGTGCTGAATAAAGCACTGTATGCTATGCTGCTGTCTTTCTTGCCTGAGGCCAGAATTAACCCCGAATTTTTAACTTGAACCATTAAAAGCCAAAGGTGGTGTAACCGCAGAATGACAGCTTTTCCTCTATACCTCCAACTGCTGGAGTCACACTTAGCTTTGCAGAAGTCTTTGAACTTGTGAGTTTCCTTTAGTGTAATGCACAAATACAAAGAGTATAGGCTTCAGCTGTGAGTTTTCATACAGCTGCAGGCTTCAGCAGTCCTGAATGTATAAACTTCACCAAAAGTGATGCGGTTGATTCCTTTAATATTTACTTAAGCACTGTAGTAAGATTTTGTCATAGAACATTCGTATTTTCAGTGTTATCTTAGGGCTTTGTTACTCTGACGTAATCACTAAGGAAGTAAAAAACAACTACCAGCTCAGAAGATGAAAGAATAGATGTCAAGTAAAGAGCCACTGGCCACCAGAACATGAGAAAAGAATTAACACATTTTAAGAGGACAGCGGCTAATCTGTGGTGGATGAATCACAGTTCAGTGTTTCTGTCACTGTTCCAACTGGCTGACCTACAGACTGGCTCCAGACCAGGGAACAGCTTGACCAGTTATCAGCCCAGAAAAAAATGCTTCAGCAACAGAGCATGTGAAATAGAGAAGGAAAAAAGAAAAGTGGTAATGAGGTTCTATATGGAATTTTGTGGGGAAAAAAATATATATCTATATAAAATATTATATAAGTATATACAGAATCCAGAAATAATGGAATAACACATTGAAAGTGGTAGTGCCCAGGAGGAGGAAAATGAAAAAGAGAAATTTTTCTCTGAGTTTGGAAAGCGCTAAATTTAAGAATTTAGAAAGTAACAGACATTAAATAAATAAAAAGTGAAGTGGCCTGTTTAGAACTATTTATTGTGGAAATGCAAAATCTCATTCTAAATGTGAATAAGGTGGCATATCCACATGGAGAATGTGCAGCCCATGTAGAGGGGTTGCCTCAATCTGCAACTGCATGATTACATCAGTTCATGGTATAAGTAAATGAGTTCCTCATACAGTGAGTAATTAGACATTGGATAGAGGCGGAGTATCAGTTCATGCACTGTGTGCATGAAAACTGAGACAAAAGGCATACGTGTGATTATTTCTACACACAGTATGTACATCTTTATTAGTTATATAAAAATGTATGGAAGCTCTTTTGTCCTCCATTGCCTGAGTCACTGAAAAATAAAACTTTGAGAAACACAAAAATGGAGAAAGTTTCTCAGCTATTTGGAGAAGTGAAGAATACAGGAGAAAAACGTAGTATTCAGGAGAATACAGGAGAAAAGTGTCATGGCTGGGCTTCATGAATGAAGATCTGTGAAGGACTCTACTCACATTTACTACAAGTGTGCTGGTGGCTAAAGAGGCCAATACGAGATAGACAAATCTGATTGCAAAAGGCACAGCAGAAAGACTCCTTGGAAGGTTATCGGCAGGATACAATTCTTTCTGCGTTGTCTTTTCTCTTCGATGGTGATCCTGTGTGTGTTCTCAAAGGAAGCAGCAGCGTTATAGATGGTGTGTCTCCAGACCTCCCTATTGGAGGCCAGGGTAGAGCAGCACTGAAGATCAATGTGGCCAAGGCTAAGATGTTGCTTCAGGGAGTCCTTGTATCTCCTCTTTGGGGCTCCTCTCTTGTGGCAGCCAGTGGCAAGTTCACCATAGAGCACAATCTTAGGGAGGAAGTGGTCCTTCATCCTTGAGACATGTCCTGCCCAGCACAGCTGTGTTTTCAGTAACATGGCCTCAATACTTGTAACTGCAGTCTGTTCTAGAACAGACATATTAGTTACATAATCTGACCAGTGGATGTTTAGGATTGTACAGTGTTGATGGAAGCATTCTAGGAGTTGCAGGTGGTGGTGGTAAAAGGAGAAAAGTGTAGGCTCATGAATTAATAATGCTGAAAGGCAGAATATGACGGGAATATAAGAAAGGTAGAATACACCAATTCTGTGGGCACAGGAAGGATTAAGCACCAGTTTCTTCAGTAAGTGGAGGTACTGCAGCTGTCTCATGAATGTAGGTTGGCCATTGATGCAACTTCAGTGCTTCATTTGGTAGTAAGATGCAGGACTGATGTGCTCAGTAAATGGATCCTGGATGATGCTTTCTTCAGCCTTTTCAGGCTGCATTGGTGCCTCCAGATCTTCTTTTGTGTCACTGCAACTTCTCCTGAAGTTATCACAGCATTTTCTGCCTTAAGTGCTGCAGTCAGTTCTGCCATGGCCTGATCTGGTACACAGTGAGTCCTAGTTAGAGGATGGAGGATAAACCTTCTTTATTTGTGAGTAATAACACAACTGGCCAAGCCATGTACCCAGGGCAGCAAAGAAGTTGGATTGCATGTTTGGGACCTTATTCTCCTCCCTGCATTTTGAGAAGAAAGTTTTAGAGAGAGGGATTCTGTAGCTCAGCTGTAGGCAGTCTGTTCCCTCTAGTTTTCTACAATACCACAATAAACAGGAATAAGTAGAAGAAAATATGAAAATTTTGAGCACAAAACCAAAGCAATTCTTGCAGGATGCATGAAATGTGAATGTGTAAACAAAGCAAAAGGACTTGAACACCTACAGTGATAAAGATTGTTTTGCAAAAATACTTTTCAATATTTAAATAACCGTTTTTGGTAGCCTTTGGGGTAACAATATAGCTTAATTGCTGGCTGTTCCCTACAATGGAAAGTTAGGGGACATCCTCTATAATTTTACCGTAATAAATAGAATCTGAAAAAAAAAACCCGTAAGGCTGCAAAGCAGCCTGTTTTCCTGAACTGCTTTGCCCTCCGAAATATTTTGATGGCATGACATACACTGTTTATTGTTTTACATGTCTTTATAGCCTTCAGTCTCTCTCTCTGTCAACACATTACTCTTCAGCTTCAGTGTGCTCTTCTGTCTTCTCTGGTGCCGTGGGAACATAAAGCAAATGATTCTACTGTTCTCAGCTAGAAATTGTTTTTCATTATAATTTCAAGAGGGGCTTTGAAGTATCTACTTAGGCTCTCAGAGCTAATAAAAGACAAGGCAGTTGCTATGCTACTTGTTGATTAAATGAAAACCAGACCTGATAACATGTGAAATCTTCCTAAGGGAGGTGTTTCTCTTATGGAGATGAGTACTGAAAAGTTAAGACCTGAAGCTGTATGTCTAAGGTTAAATGCCTAAATGGTCATTTTAAGCTCTGAAAGCAATGAGCTGGCTATCTCGAGCCAGAGTGTCAGTGGGTGTAAAACATCACTGACAGTAGCTAACCTTTTGAGCACTAGAGGTTTTGAGGACAAAAGGTCCATTTTGTATTCCAAGCATTAAAAATCCTTCTTGGCCTAAGGAAACTAAACTTAAATTTTAATTTAAGAACTAACTGAAAAAGAATTATTTTTTTGAGGTGCTATGTGACAGAAAATTCTAATGAAACCCAGGAAAAGAGAAGATACTCAGCTCTGCCAAAACCAAGATAGCATATTTAAGGCCATAAATAACATGTAGTTTCATACTTGTCATAGTTTGAAAATGAGTTTCTAGTGAAAGCTCCAAAATACAATGTATGTTTCTGAAACAGAATATAGACCTCTAAATTCAGGACATCAGTCTAATCTAAAGCCCTGAATCTGTTTAGACATTGGAAGTTTCTTAAGTTTGTTGTATCCCTTAAGTGAGATTTAACAGATTCTGAGAGCACAGAGTTCACAACTAAATATAAGTCATGATGATGTCTACTGTGAAATACAACAAAAAGAGGTACCAGAGTAGTTAATTCATTGATGGGTTTATATATTTTGTTTAAAATATCATACTGAAAACCACAATTCTTTTTTTTTTCCCTTTACTCTTGAAAATGAGCAACTGCTCAGCAAAGGATATAAAGAGCCATGAGACCAAAGAAAGAATAGGTAAGAGAAAGCATAATTTTATAGTCCAGTTATTGAAACACTGTTGGGAGGGAACAGAACTGGTTCTCCTCTGTGCATCATTTCCTTTTATGTGTGTTTGTCTGATTAAATTGAAATGCAGAAGCAATCCACAGCAGCAGAATAGAAAATGCTATTACACCTTGTCTCGTATTTTTTGTCCCGTACTGTGGTTACTGTGTGAACTGCTTGAGGAGCGGCAAATGTACCTATAAGCTTATGGTTATCCTCTTAGAGCAGAGGAGATCTGAGTTTAGTTTCTTTAAGATAAGAAGGGCTTTTTTCTGTTCCAGTTATCGGCAGCAAGACACCTGATTTTGTAGCTGCTCACAAATTAACATAGATAACAGGGGTCTGCATTCTGGCATGACTGAGGAGCAATCATCAATTAGAGAGAGACATTGCATGGTAAAGCTCAAGACATAGAGGGATGCATATTTTTCAGATACATTTCTATCTCCAGCTGGAAGAACCAGCCAGCTGCTGTCAGCACCCTTCTCTCCCATGTGTGTTTTCCACCCCTACTCCGAGTTGTCTAGATTTGAGGTGATACAACACCTTCTCTTGCATCATATGACTTTCTTTGAATGGGGTTCTATACAGAGGTCATCAAGATGTATCTACCAATGTATTTCATGCATATGGTGTGTTAACATTTCAGTGATTGCTTTAATGACATATACTAGGTGAAGAAGTAACAGTTCGCTATCAATGTGTTGTTAAACATTAACATTGGACTTTTTCTGAATATACCAGTTTCTGAAAGTAAAGATACTTAAGATGTTACAATAATATGACATTTATTCTATTGATTCTTGCTTTCTTAAGGGGAGGTTAAAATAGGGAGATTCTCTGAGGGTGGCAATGTCCACAGATATTTCCCACTTTATACCTTTATTTCACTTTTCTTTTAAGTTTCTATTTTATATTATGATATGGAGTTGATGTTGTTTTATTTAGGCATTGGGGTTTCTTTGCCTTGAATAACTCCCTTTTTTAAAAACATTCTTATCCTTAACAGTTAGATACAGAGAAATAGATGAGTAATTTCAAGTTCACAACAGAAAATTATATGCTGGGATAATTTTTTTTTTATTGTTTCAAATTTTCTTTATTGCACTTGGCAATTGCATCCAATCTGTGCACTGAAAAAAAAAGTCTTTTATTTCCAAAAGAAACAAAAACTCCAGTTGCATGGTAACCCACCCACGTACTAAGTCCTAGAAATATCAGAGCCAGAGGACTTTGCCAAAGAAATAAAGTGCTTTTAACTGATTTCTTCATATCATAATAACAGGGATTTTAACTATTACATCATAAAAAATGATGCTGTAGCCATATTTGCTGTCACTGAATTTAAGGGAGTTACATCATTGGAGAAGGAGATTGTAGCTCTTCCCAAGCATTTTGTCCTTGTCCAGCCTGCAGAGGGGAGTTTGCCTCCATCAGAAAGGGGAGGTCTCACCAGGTAACATGCTCTCTTTGCCGGGAAGGAACTTTACTTTAAATAAAGCATGAACTCTAGATTCACAGAGTAAGAGGACATAAGAATAAGGGGCGTGGGGGGATGCAAAAAGGCCCCTCAATGTTTACCATCCATCTAATGGTTATAGAAGAAAAAAGACAGACACAGATGCATGATTTTCCTCTGGGCATTTCACATGAACATGATAGCTTCAAAGGCTGCAGTTACTTGGCTCCCCTGATGATGTGGATCCACTGGAGGTATGTTTCAAGAAGCTGGGAGGACTCATGAAACTGGTTTAAGTGCCTTGCTAAGGGTTACAAGATAGGGTATCACAGTTTAACCCCAGCCAGCAACTAACTACTATGCAGGTGCTCACTCACTCTTCCCCTCATTCCCAGTGGGATGAGGAAGAGAATCAGGAAAAAAAAAAGTGAAACCCATAAGCTGAGATACAGACAGTTTAATAGTTGATACAAAGTAAAATTTACTAACACTAATACTAATGAGTGATGTAGTGCCATTTTTCAGCTGTGTTCTCAGCCTGCACACACACAAAGGCACATGATATTCAAGAGGTATGACTCTTCACAAGCATATGAACTCCAGAAGAGAACTGTTAATCTTTGGGAGGACTGGGGATTCAGCAGACTGACAGAGGTGAATCTCTGCTGAAATGAGCCATATTTCATTCATACATTTTATTCATGCTCTCTACATACCCCTAGTTCTGTGAGCAGCACTTGGTCCTCAGATTTGCCATAGTTCAGTCTGATGCAGCTGCTTGTTTCAGCCCAAGCTATGTGGTGTTTTTCACTGCCCTTCCACCTCTTCTTCCTGGCCCAAGTCCTTTACTCGCTGTATTTTTGACTCTGTGGATGTGACAGAAGACATCTCTTTTCACATTTTCAGGTCTATAAGTTTGTGTCTTTATTTAAGTGTCCTCTCTCTTGCTAACCACAAAACCATCAACCAATTCCAGTCCCAGTAACACAGATAGGTTTGCCAAATCTATCTGGTCCCAAATCTGGACAGCACAAGGGCAATTGTCTCTTGCTCTGTGGTGGTCACAGGGGGTATCTATGCTACCTGTGCTCTCCGGGGTGGACTGTCAGACTTCTAGTGGTCTAGTTTCAACCGGTGTGGTTGATTGATCTGAAAAATAAATGGATGAAACTCAGACTCTTTGATTTAGGTATGGTACTCTTGGAGCAGATTTGCTGCTGGAATGAGACAGGATTCAAGAGAACCAGCTGGAGTCTGGTATGTAGGATTTTCTGGACTAAAGCCAGGGAGCTTAGTTAATAACTCAGCAAGACGGGCTGCTCTATGTCCTAATTGGCTGAAAACTTCAGGCCCTGAGTGCCCAGTTATTCATGCAGGGGTCAGCACAACTGAAAAAGATCTATATTGGCTACAGCTTTCATAGTTGGTGTATTCTGTCAGAAGTGGTTCAATTAATCTGTCTCTTTGCAGACAAAACAGAGGTTGCAAGTGGCTTGTGAGCTGCAGAACCTCTGAATCAAACCATGAACTTGTCTCAGTCTTTATAAAGAACTGGTGCGAAGCTCTGTTATTTTGTCAGATCTGAGGTCCAGAAAGCTTACAGTCTTCTGTATCATCTCTGTCTTTAAACCTGAGCTGGAGATAAAGCAGCATATGTGATACCAGGCAAGAATATGCTGCTCCATGGGAGTATCTATACTCTTAGTAGTTGTGAGTGACAAACCTGTTGTAATGGATAGCCATATCTGATTGCAAGGGGTCCTTCCCTAAGAGCTGTCTTACTTGAGTCTTTGCCTTTGGCCATTTTGTTTCAGAATTATGGTCTGAGTTGAATCCCACTTACAACCACCAGCCTATAAGATTTTTTAGGCAATATAAAGTTAAACACTTTGCAATCAGTTGGCCAAACCTGTAGAAAGCATCCTGTAAAGTACATGTGTCAAAACCAGTGCCCTTGTGATGTTCAGGTTGACAAAGGATTTGAGAGAATGCCTTGGGAGACATGTATGTGTGCGTAGGGCACTGAGGTGGGGAAAACAACACTTAGGAAAGAAACACGTGTCAATCTCCAAACAAGCGTTGAGAGCCTGGTCCTCAAAGCAAATAAAACAGAACTTTTCAAGAATGATTTTTTGGGGGATAATGTGCTGGCTGAAAAAGGCATGAAACTTTTCTAACAAAAATAAGTCTTCTCTTGTTTGCTTCCTCCTAAGTTCAGTTAAACAGAACTATGTATAGTCTTTGTAAATAAAAGAGATTGGCGAGACACCTGATTTGAACACTCATACCTCCTGCAATCTGAAACAAGCTTCAAGCCTCAATTGTTTTGCTAACCAGGAATGTCAAAGGAGGCACTGTAGAGAATCCCTTATGGAAGTGAGTTAAGAAGAGAAACAAAATCCTTGAGCATCAAACAGAAAATGATACAGCTGAATTATCCCTGTGGAAAATTGTGGCACTGCAGAACAGAGCAATGAAAGAGCAGGAAAGTCACTGAGGCAGTGGCAAGACAGGCAGAAAATATCTACAGCTGTATATGAAATTATGTGGAAAATAAGGGAAAAAGGGAGGTCATGTAGTTTAGAAGAGAAATTATGCCAAACAGGCAGTATGTGTGGGCAGCAGGGATGTTGAGGATGAGACTGATTTTGTTAGTATTGTAAAAAAAGGAACAGCAGGACATTAGGGTGCGAAAAGGGCTGAAAGAAATGAAAGGTGACATGAATGTAGAGAGCCTGAAGAGAGAAAGAAAATGTTTCAACCTCCAAAGAGCCAACTGTGCTTATGCAGCTGTCAGTCCTGCCCCTTTAATTAAGTAATTGATTAATTAAAATAAAGCACTTAATCTCTCCATTTACATATTATGCCTCCCACTAACCAGCACTGACTGTGGGGTCCTCGTCAGAAAGCTCCTTCCTATTTGAATTCATGTTGGTTCCCAAACATATTACTTTGTAAATAGGAAATGACAACATTGGCTCAGTGCCCCAGTATCGTCTCAGCATTGCCATATGTCAGTATCATGCTAAACATAGTAAGCAGAAGACCCAACAATATAATTATTGAGGACATCTGTCAGCAGCACAAGCTACATCTGGGATTAGTAGCTGTAATACTGGAAAGACCTATGAGAGGTAAAGAGGAAAGTCCTTTTTTGTTGGCTTGGATTTTCAAGAATAGGAGCCAGGTCCTCAGCTGGTGTAAATTTAAGCCATTCAAAGAAGCTAATGAATCCACCATCAGCTGATACTAGCTAAGGATCTGACACTGAAAATGAGGCCAATGTCATTAAGTATGAGATTTAATATTTTCTTTGTAAAGGTAGAATGCCTCAAAACAGTCTGAGTTTACAACACAGAAGATCCTTTATTAGTGGACCCAGCAGGTAGAAAATGTCTTTTATCTCAGATCTGAAGGATTGTGGACAAGTTTGGAAAGATGCTGAAAAACATTAAAAATTCTCTTTAATGTTCTTTATATATCAGGTATGCAGTAGTGCGATTTTATATTTCAAATGATTATAGGTAGAAAAAAAAGAATCTTTCAAGCACATTTAACACTTGCTTAATTTTCTGCATCCACAGCAGAGTTTGTCTAGTAGTCTAACCAGGCAGACTGTCCTGTGAAACCAGTGACACATACAGATTATACCTATGTATTAATCTGAGGGCAAGCTCCTGTTGGGAAGCCAAGTAGCTGCATTAGTGGAATGGTGCATTTGAGTTAATATCCTCTGTAGAAATCATATAGCCATGTTTGTACCATGCTGTGCTCATTCTAACATACCACAGTTCTCATCAAGACTTAATATTTCAAACACCAGGTTGTCCTAATATTGGTTTTATGGCATGTGGGATGGAGTCTATCTATGTTTAAATACATGGTAGAAAGGCTTCGCTCCATGTGTCTGTACACAAGCCCTGAGGATTTCCAGTCAGTTCACAGCCCTGTTGATAGAGCACCAACTACACAATGATGAGTTGCATCACTGCTTCAACAGAGAAGCTGAAGGGATTATACCTAAGAATTGTTAACAAGTAGATTTTGAGCAATACCAAGAAATGTTGCTTTCTGAAGAAAGAGCCTTGTGATATATTAGATGAGAAGGGTTAACCTCCCCCTATAAAAGCTATTCCTCCATGTGTCACATAAAACTTTTCACTCCTTTACACTATAGGTTGATGAACAAGGGCATATCTGCCCCAAGACAGGTTTGTAGTAAGGAGAAAATGAACTTATATACTGAACTCTCTCCCCATTAAAAAAAAAAAATTAAATTTTTTTTGTTTTGCAAAATTTCTTTGAGCTCTAAATCCACAACCTATATGTAACAAAGGATTATAATAAAGCAATAGATTATAGAATTTACAGAAAGTAGACTTTTTTTCCTTAAACTGAGAAAAATCCTTTCTAATGTAAATACACTGCATGTTTTGGGGGATCTAACAGAGGTATGCCTCTTCACCTCTCTCATTCAGCAGGAGATTCACTGAGACACTTATGCTTATGGATGTGTATTCATGTGCCTATACACAAGCTAAGTGTTTAAACTCTTCCTGTAGTCAGCAAAAATACAACCCATAAAGCCTGTAGGTCTACAGAGTGATTCAGCTGGTTTAAGTGTCTACTTTAACTTTGATGCTTTGAATTGCCTTCCTGAGGAGTTTATTGCTCTCTCATGACTGTCGAGGAAGCATATGGAGTGTAATGCCCTAACTGAATGCCTCTCTACATTGCCCCCAAGAGCATACCCTGTTCAGGTTGGCAAACAAGGTAGCCAATTAGCCAAGGTTAGAAATATTGATTATTGTGATGAGACATGAAAAAGTGAATTCAGAAGAAAAATATTCTGATACAAACGTATGACTGCACCCAAATCCATCAATATATTTTCATTTACATAACACATAAAAAGCGTTTTCTTTCCAGAATTCAGTTGTGCCTTTCCTAGACAAGATAGGAGGGAAAAGAGCCCTGAAATGCAAAGGGGTGGGAGAACGGAATATAGATGTGCAATGTCTTGTTGCTGGTGGTACTTTTCAATGACCTGGGCACTGTTTAAATCTTGTATGAGTGTGATGGATGAAAACACATGATTATTCATTGACTGCAAGTACTCTTCTGTCAAAGGTAGGATCTCAGTGAGTAGTGGTTTTGTTTAACTCCATTTTATAATAAAACAGAAAAAAAACTCCTCTAAAATTGTTTCAGGCCTCTGGTCTCACACCAGTTCATCCTCTCCTCTTCACATGACAGAGTTTGATTTTCAGGAACTTTTTTCCTCATATGAATAAGGATGTTTTGTATTTTTTTATTAAAATGTAAGACAATAAAAATGGCTTGAGCCAATGGTCTGACCCTGAAAACACAAATTTATCAGCATCAGTAAACCTATCCACCTCATTGACATTACTTACATTTAGAAATCTCTGTCTTGAATAATAGTTTGCAGGAATTGTTCCAAGTGGGGGTGCAGTGAGACTCAGGTACACACCTTTTCTCGGGGGTAGATTTCACTACTACTGTTGAGGGAAAACATCCAGTTCAGAAAATTATTCTATTTCTTTCTAAAAAGAAAAGACAGTTAAACGAACACAAACATACAGAATTAATAACTTACTCTTGGCTGATTGCAGCTCTGTAGTGAATTTTGATGGTTGAGTTGAAAATAGTGCTTGGATGAAAAGGAGTCTATAATGCAAACCATGCAGGAACTTTAACACTACCAGCACTGCCAGAAGAGAGCTCATAAGTATATCAGTCATATGGAGAACTGTGCACCTATTGGACGTATTCACCAAAAGATTAACTTCAAAATCTCGGTTTCCTGAGTTTAACTGTGTTTGAATGATCTGTGAATTTTAGAGTGATATATATGTAACATGCCTCTCTATAGGAACTATAGACCCATACAGTGTGTCTTTGTTTGCTATGCTATAGACCTTACAAACATTCATTTAGGTGTAGCTTATTTAATATTTTTAATGAGCTAATCCTTGGTCTGTCAGGAGAGTTTTCCTATATACAAAGCAGTTACCTAAACTAGTGCTTGTTTAGCTCCCCTAACCAGAGTAATCACGTAACCTTTAGTTTTTTTCATATCTTGCCAGCATTTTATTAATGGAAGCGGGCTATTTCTGTCTTAAATATTCTCTTGCAAATGTTTCCAGGTAGAACAAGAATGTGAATAATCTAGTGTTCAGCAATGAGTTTTAAACAGATTCTTATCTTCCGGTCTGATTTTGATAAGGTAAATACAGTAGCCCTCACATAGATCACAGTTATGCCATTACAGTCAATTTTTGTTTCTGGCAGTTAACTAATATCTGTGTTCTTAGAAGGAGGATTTGAGAGAAATATGGAGGATGCAGTCAGAATTTTTCTTTGTTCATATTTTCAAATCTCCCTCCCAAACACTATTCTTATTTTTTCTTTGGTATCATGCTGCAATACCTGGCTGAAATTTTGACTTCCATTTTCTCAAGGTTCTGATGTATTGTTTTGCTGCTTGGATTTCTTCCTGTCTTCCCCCTCATGATGGCACATGAATGCATACACATTCACACAATTATATCAAAGAACAAAGAGCACTTGGATTTCAACCTTTGTTAAACCCTAAACTATACATCCTAACCCACATGCAACAGCTGCTTTTTTGGTTACCAGTTTCACAAAGGCATTTCATAACTCCTTACAGCAGCTCATTCTTTATGGAACTAATTCAGTTTCATACAACCCTCAGGATAATGACATTTACTAAAAATAAATGAATAATTAGCATCATTATTCTATTGTATTTGCAGAAATCAGGGATTGACTTTGATTTTGCTCAAGCCAGTCTAAAATCATAACAATTGTCCTGACATCAAAGGACATCTTCATGTCAAAGCGCTGTATGCGAATAAAGACTCTGACCAGGTCGTTTCATATTGTAGAAGAAAGATGTTAATTGTGATTAAGCCTATGTAAAAGTGAAGCAGTCACAACCCCTTTCCTACTCTACATTCAGCAGTCAGACTCACCATTGCTGTATCTAAGTCCCTGCCAGGGTGTACTAGGACATGACTCTCATCTATTATATATTTGTTTACTCCTTTCCTTCCCAGGCAATAATCATGTACAATGACCAATGTAGAATACACCTTTATGCTTATACTACTCAGGGTAAGGTCAAAGATGGGCAGATTGCTTTTCCAGCAGGAGGTGGTGAGGTTTGTTGCAACTCTTTGTTCCCGTGGGAACTTATTTCCTACTTTGGGGGAACTCTGAGGGAACTCTGTCTCTTGCTCTGACACACTTACAAATGTTTTACCAAGGTAGCTGCTTTGACTGGGAAAATTTTGATGTGTGGTTTTATGTGTGCTTCCCTCTCAGGACGCTGTGAGTGGACTCACTTTGCCTTTAGTTTTTCCTCCTTCATAAAAAATGAGGTCTTTCTTAACTTTGCACTTCCCACTTTTAAAATAAAGTTAAATCCTTCTAGTTATATCAGGGGAAATATCTTTATTTATTAGTGCACCATACTGAAAGCAGCCCCTCCAAAATTCTACTGGTTTCTACCTCATCAGTAGAGATGATATTCTCAGAAAGCTCCATTCAGAGCTTTCAAATGTTGCAAACTAACCATCCAAAGGCATTAAAAGCATAGGAATGTAGAAAATATTTCACAACAGGAAAGCAGGGAGAAGGAAAGCAAACAATGCAGAAAACTAAATATATAGGGGAAATTCATCATAATGGAAGAAACACATTGGGAAAAGGGTGCTTAAAAACAGAAAAACATTCCATATTTGAAAAGTACAACAATTGTGATAAAAGTTCATAAGTAAAATATAGTAAAATTAAATATAATTGCAAGGTACAGAATTTGAACAAAAGAGATACCTCAATGGTTAACATGCTGGCTTTACTCACTGCCAGTATTGCTATTTCAAAGTGGTGTTGAATAGTGCTACAGTCAAGACTAGGAGGCAGGTTACAAACTGGTAGAGCATTACCTGCAACATAGAACATTATTTGCTAGCAGACTGGTCCCAGGGTCTGACTTTATAAAGAGCATTTGCGTAGCTGTGAACACGTTTAATTTTTATGGCAACACATTGCCTTCAAATTGGATTAATTTTTGCAGTGTCTTATGCTAAAAACTTGTGATCTGATTATGCAATTAAAAAAAAATTACATGTTGCTGCTTTAAATACATCCGATTCCTTTCATTTTCTTCTACCATGGTCACAGTGAGCTCTGAAGACAACTTTTAATGCTGACTCCTCTGTGTTATGGCTTTGTTTGTGAAGGTACACAAGCAGCCACAACAGCCTCAAACATGACTTTCAAAACACACTGCTTTTGTACTTCAAAAGAGATATGTCCCCATTTCTTTCTCAGATGTCTTTTCTCAAGCCTTTTATTCTTCACAAAGTAATACAGAGCTGACCTGACAAAAACACTTTTCTTGACAGAGTAACCAAAATTATCCTACCTGAGTAAATCTGAGAACTCTTTTCCTGAAAGAGCTACCTGGGAACATAAAGACATATATTCTGTTTGTATCTCTTGAAAAAAATATTGACTGAGGTGTAAAAGAACACAGTTATATTTAGACCTAAAATCTTACGCCTGATCTTAAAGAGACAAATAGCTCTCATCTCAGATGGAGACCCACTGAATTCACTGAATGCACATAAGGGTCTTAAGGACTACAGTTGTATTGGGAACCTAGATGCTCATCTTCTTCACCCAAAATATCCCAAAACCTGCTACCTTGGAAGGCAACACACTCCCCAGGGTTTGACACCCTCCAGTTGTCCATACTGCTTGAAGGGTCAAAGCTGGTAAGTGTGCTATGAACTAGTTTGCCAGAGTATTCCCAGAAAGAAAGAAAAAATTGTATTGCTCCTTTTTTTCCCTTATTCATCCAGAATGAACATGTTCTGTGAGAGGGCTTGCTCTCATCTGCTTTATTGCATTCCTGTTATTATAAAGGTAAAAAAGCAATTCTTTAGAATGGCCTCTTTCTACCAACCCACAACTAAAGAGCTCAGAACAAGAAGGACAGATAAACATTTCTGAGGAAATGTAACAACTACAAGGCTTTACACTAAAAAAACCAAAGCCCCAACCAAGTAAAATCCCCCTTACCAAGAAAAGCAAGCCACGTGTCTTTGCAATACCTTGCCAGAATTTTTGCTGAACCTTTACTCCATCCTGGTCCACTGTTCAGCATACCTGTGTTTTCTTTGCATGGAAACCAAGGATATGAGGGAAGAACAACTGACTTTCAACAAGTCCAAGGCACACACTTGAGGTGGGGATCAGACAAAGTCTAGACAGATTCCTTAGCTGTTTTGGGGGTTTTGTTGGGTTTTTTTTTAAAGATTCTTTAATACTAACCATTTGGCCTTTATAAAACATTCAAAAGGTTGTATGTATTACTATTTTTTGGGTGAAGTATCAAAAAAATCTGTGCTTCAGGGTCTGCTGTTCTGTTCCGAGTCTGTTATTTTAATAAATGCAACATCTCCTGTTTCTTTTATTATTTAAATGCCAACATTAAAAATATTCAAACATTCAAAAAGTCTAATTGGAAAAATACATATCTGAAAAAAAATGTTTTTAACTCATTTGAAGGACTGCAAGTAATGTTGTGTGCTCTTATTTATAAGGCTTTAATAAATGAAGGACTTTCAGATGCTGACTCTCTGTTTCACATTCTTCATTGCCTTATATAAAATAAACTAACTTTTAGGAGGGGCAGAAATTCCCAGAGCTGGGTTCACAGGGTTTGGTGGAGTCTCTGTGCGATACACAGCTGCTGCTGGCCACCTTCCCCGCACAGATGAGATGACAACCCTACAGTAACATGGAAAGCTGTAAAGCTGATCAGTAGAACTTTGGTCAGGCTGTTTAACAATGCTACCTTAAATCTTGTATTATTAAACCAGTAATGTATTAAAAAATCCTCCATGAAAACAAACCTGAAAGATAATGGCTTGGATAATGAGTCAGTAGTTCCAGAGATTCTGAGAGACATGAATTTAAGTCTGGAATTTATACACATTCCTGGTATTTTCCCAACTAATTGGCACAGTAAAGCTGCTTAAATAAAATAGAGGGGGGGAATTCATCCACACCAGATGATTCATGTATGCTTCTGCTTCCAGTCAACTCATATTTTAAACAACATCTTAATGAAGTTTATAATCAAGTGCTTATATATTTTTCTTTATGGTATTGGTAAGCAATGGTCCCTTTGTCTACAATCTGTCTCAAAAATATAAAGTCAACTGTTATTTCATGTTGTATTAGATCTAGGTATAGGAGACCTTTGTTAACCTAAATAGTTTAGAATTCTCCTAGTTATTCCTAATTTTCTTAGAACCCTGCAGTTAAATTTACATTGGCAAGTCCATAGATTGCTCTTTGCCAAGAGAAAGCTCGTATGGAAAAATACGTTTCCCATCCATATAGTTGATGAATATGACTGATAAAGCAATTGGATAATATGTGATCTTTGAAATATGTACGTTCTTACTCTGTAAGTGACAGTAAAGTTTAGGTAGCTTTAGCAGCAAATCTCTTTAGGAAACAGGAGGTGCAGAATCAAAATATTTTCTACTGTCATATGTTCTATATTATTGTCCTCTATTTCAACAACCCAGATGCCAAAATGCAACTAGTTTGGTCTTTGTTCTCTTTTGAATTTTCCAACTTAAAATGTATCCAATTTATCACAATCACTGTGCTTTTCATTTGGGAAAACTGACTTTTCCCACCATTTTTGTATTCAGTTAGAATCGTGCAGAACTTCATGATTGTGGAAACTGTGTCATTGTAGAAATTCAAAAGGATTCATATGAGACACTTTGATGAACATCCCCCTTACACATATGGAAAATAGCAAAAGTGAAGGACCATCAATTAAATCCATGCCAGGCTCCAGGTGGAAACTGACTGTTTCTTCCATCATTTTCTATGTGGATATTTTCTTTTTATTCAGGTCTTCCAATAAAATCAAAGACTTCACCAGGGAGCTTCACATGGTAAAAGACAGTTAAAAAGATGTGGATCTAGTAGACCTTCTAAATCTCTAATTTTTAAAATGTTTCTTTACAGCTGAAGTGTAGGTCAGAAGCAAAGTAATTAAAAAATGGGATCTGAAAACAGCTGTAAACTTGTAAGATGATGAGGGACTTCATCTGGAGACAACATCAGACAGACTGTACACAGGACATCTGGCACAGATGTGATGAACCCACCTAGCTGGGCACTTGGAACATCTGTTTTACATTTGATCCCAGCAGGCTCAACTTCCTGAAATGCAACATGCTAACCAGTGATCCATAGGGTGACTGTGTTTCGTGCTTTCAATAGGCCTGGCAGCCACAACCAAAACATGCATGATGACCACCCCTGGCATTTCTGAATACCAAACAGCCTAATGAGAGCCATTATTTGGTATGGTGCATCCAGTGTTTTTCTTGAACAAATATATTTCATCTGGCAGGAGTGGTAAGAGGTTAATGTACCATTAGTCCCGACAATATATCAGGGTGAAGAGTGATGTGTCCCTGTCTTGAGCTGGAGATAGCTTTGACTTCCAAGTGCTTTAACTTTCATCCTCAGACCTCTTCTATATATCATTCCACAAAGGCTTGTTATGAAATAGGGCATTTTCCAAATAATCAGGGAATCATTAAGTACATGTCACTGTCAGGTTTTTCTTGATATCACCCTCTTGAATTGCTCCAGTTTTGTCTCCATGTAGATACAGAAATAGCTCCGCACTTCTTTGATATTTACATTATAAGGTTATTTGTGAACTATAAAACTTCCTACCATTGTTCAAATACATATAATTTAATTAGCATCTCAAGAAAAGGTCTCACTGTTTCTACAGAACAAGCATTACTTTTTACAGTTCGAATATCAGTGACCAGTTCCATCATCAGTTCACATTCTGGTAAAGTATTATAAAGTTTATTTTTATATACTTATTTTTTAATCAGTTCTTGCAGACCCATTATCACATTCCTTTGATCATTCCTACCTGGGCAGAGTATATTTTTCAATCACTTTTCATGTGCAGATTCCTTTAGTCCCTTTGAGATATATTGGAAGACATCAGAAATATTATACATACCATTATACCTGAATAACTGAAGGGTACTGTCAATTCTTTTGTAAAAATATTCACAGTTTTAACTGAAATACAGTTTGGATAACAGACGCATCTCGCTTACCAACCTCAGTCAACTGTTTGTAGGACAATTTTGTGATTTCTCATTAGTTAGCATGTCTGCCTTCTGCCACAAACTGACTTACATTCCTCCCATCTGTTGCAAACCTAATTTAATTATCAGTCACTACTATGAACACAATAACAAATACTTTTATGCACAGAGGTTCTACCCTTTTCTCCATTGTCAGAATTTTTGTGAAGTAATGTTTTCAAGTAAAGTTTTCACAACAGATTTGTTCACAAGATCTATTTCTGTATACATCATGTTTTTGTTAATGTTAGGCTCCAGATTCATTAAGATCAATCAGTAATTCAAATGAAAGCTGTATTTTCATACAGATTTATCCTATTTTTTTTTAGTTGAATGTTTGCAAAATGGTACATTTTTGGACTATTTCTACAACTGCAACTAAGTTAGAGATTTTGCAATCACTTGATATTAACATACTATGTTCATCACATCATTGTCAGTTACTAGGAATATCTGAACTAGAAGGACCAATAGAAAAATGAGAGATCACTAAGAGATTAATTAATATTAAACTAAAAGAAAATTAACTAACACCCAACAATCAATACACAATAGAAAAATTAAACAACAAAAAAGAACAGGAGAATCATTATATTTAGTGGAAAAAGAAATAATCTCTAATTGAATTCTGATCTCTGTTAACCGATTATCACTTCTAAGAATCAAGAGGAAAAATCTGAGCTGTGTAGAAAAAATCTTCATAGTTCATTTGTAGTCTAGTCAATTTATATGTTGATACTGTTAAAAATTATTTTTACATATACTAGCAAATATTTACAAAACAGAAACAACAGCAAAAAATCTTTTACCTATTGAAAATTGGAAATTTTGAAATAAGCTTTGAAAATACTAAAACTGTTTTAAAATTGTCAGGTTTTTTGTGAGCCTCTGATGCTGCTTAGCTGGATTAATTTGGAGTTTTTAACATACCAACCTACACTGTTTGTCCTAGGTTTATGTACTAAACCTTTGGTAGTGGGGAGGTAGCTGCAGTGTTGCCAGACTGAAGACACCAGAACTGCCCTCAGATCATAAAGAGCCAGTTCTAGCCAGATCCAAGAGGGACCTGCCACTGGTAAAAGCTGCACCTATCAGTGACTTTGGTAGCACCAATGTTCTACCATGTTTAAGAAAGGGATATAAAATCTCAACAGCAGTTGTGAAAGAGGGAGAAAATATGAAAGAAATAGGCCTACAGACACCAAGGTCAGTGCAGAAGTAGAAGGAGAAGGTGTTCCAGGTGCTGGAACTGAGATTTCCCTTTCAGTCCTTGTGGAAGACGATGGTGAAGCAGGTTGAGTCTCCGTAGCCCATGAATCATAGAATCATAGAATCAACCAGGTTGGAAAAGACTTCTGAGATCATCAAGTCCAACCCTTGATCAAACACCACCATGGTTACTAGACCATGGAACTAAGTGGGACATCCAGTCTCATCTTAAAAACGTCCAGGGACAGTGAATCTACCACCTCCCTGGGCAACCCATTCCAATATCTGATTACTCTCTCTGTAAAAAATTTCTTCCTTATATTCAACCTAAACCTTCCCTGACACAGCATAAGACTATACCCTCTTGTCCTATTGCTGGTTGCTTGGGAGAAGAGACCAACTCCCACCTGGCTACAACCTCCTTTCAGGGAGTTGTAGAGAGTGATGAGATCTCCCCTGAGCCTCCTCTTCTCCAGGCTGAACAATCCCAGCTCTCTCAGCCTCTCCTCGTAGGACTTGTGCTCGAGTCCCTTCACCAACCTCGTTCCTCTTCTCTGGATCTTCTCCAGCATCTCAATATCCTTCCTGAACTGAAGGTCCATGCCAGAGCAGACATGCAGACTGCAGCCCATGGAGGACTCTTTGCTGAGGAAGGCTTCTGCGGCCCATGGAGGAGAGCTCACTGTGGAACCTGGTTTGCTGGCAGGGCCTGTGGCCCATGGGGGACCCACACTGCAGCAGTCTGTTCCTGCAGGACTGCATCCTGTGGAAAGTATCCACACTGCAACAGTCTGTTTCTGAAGGACTGTACCCTGTGGAAAGGACCCATGCTGGAGCAGTTTTTAAAGGACTACATGCTGGAGAAGGTCATGAAGGACTGAACCAGAACATGACGATGAAAGGGCAGACACGAAGCACTATGGACTGACTGTAACTCCCATTCTCCATCCTCCTGTACCATGCTGGGGGAGGAGGTAGAAGAGTTATGAGGGAAGTTAAGCCTGGGAAGAAGGAAGGGAGGGTGTGAGAAGAGGGTGTTTTTAGTTTTGTTTCTATTTCTTACTATCCTACTCTGTTATTAAGTGAAAATAAATTAAATTAATTTTTCTAATTTGTGTTTGTTTTACCTGTGATGGTAATTCGTAAATGATCTTCCTGGCCTCATCTTGACCCATGAGCTTTTCCATTGTATTTTTTCCTCCTCTCCTGTTGAGAAGCGGAGTAATAGACCATCTTGGTGGGCATCTGGCAGCACCAAGGTGGATCCACCACATTGCATATGAATGGTTATTTCTGAAAGTAATGTTATGCTCCATTTTACAAAATGCATCTTTGTTTTTGTTTGGTTTTAGAGAGAACAATGTCCCGAGAAAAATGTTCTTCAATCTTACTTCCGCAAACCATTTTTAATATACAGTAGAACTTCAGTGATATCCCTAAATGATAAAGTTGTCTGATATTATCTGTTAGATTGTGCTTTGCTTTAGCATTTGACCAAGCTTCATTTGGTATGGGATGTCTCATATTAGCTCTCTTAACATTTTTAGACTGAAAGAAGTTGGGTTTAGATTAGATATAAGGAAGAAATTCTTGACTGTGAGGATGATGAGGCACTGGAACAGGCTGCCTGGATAAGTTCCATCCCTGGAAGTGTTCAAGGCCAGGCTGGATGAAACTTTGAAAAACCTGGTCTAGTGGTGGATGGTAACCCTGCCCATGGTAGGGAGGTTGGAATGGGATATCTTTGAGGTCACTTCGAACCCAAACCATTCTATGGTCCTACAGATTTTCTCTGGACTCCAGGTGACTTTAAGTCCTAGTAATTAATTTTGGTTGAGAGCATGAAATAATGTGGCAGTTTGCCAGGATTATGTTTTTATAGCATTTCTGAGCACATGTGATGCCTATGCTAAGACACAGCACCGGGAGGCACTTGAGAAGGCAAGGCCTGCCCAGGAGGATTGTCCTAGGCAGAGGAAACTAAACCTGACTTAATTAATGTTCATGTTATATGGCTGGAACATGCTTTGCTGTTACCTGTAACCGGTGTTACCTGTAACATTGTTTCCTCTGGGAGAAAGCTGGTTGCCTCCTTTCACCAAAAGCTGGGAGAAATGAGCTGGCACACGTCCAGCCTTAATAAATGGGGGATCACATCTGGGAGCAGCTGCCAAATCTTGAAGATAACTATTTGATAAATGCAGGTGCAATCCCAAAACCAAGATGTGAAGAAGCTGGATACATGACAGGGGCCTAAGAAGGGCATTGAGGCAGTCAGGGTATTGAGAGGACTGGGATAGCATCGGTAATGATGGAATAAGGAAGGGACAATCACTTCTTGGAGAAATCTGAAAAATCAATTAAGTTTTGTAGTGTCTTTCTTCATTTTCATGTTATTTTATTACTCTCACTCTGATTTATTTACCTTCCTTATGACCTGAACTGCTGCAGCCCTTTCAGTTTGTCTATGAAGTGTTTTCCAAGTCCTGTTGTTTGAATATGCTCAAACACCACAGACACGTGAATGGGTTAGTCTGAAGCAAGTCTATTATTTGTCTGACTACTAAATGATTTTGCATCACTTCCAAGGTCAAATTTATCCCTGGATTTTCAGAGCTCACTTTTCAAAGCAAAAGCTTTCTATCTTCTCTGCCTTAAAATACAAAGTTTATTTTTTCCCCCCTTTTTGAAGTGACTTGTTCACGTTTATGCCTTAGACTTCACATCTTTGTAAATTTATTGACAACATGATCTTTCGATATTTTAGATTGCCTTTACTGCCAAACCAAGAGAGGATCAAAAAATCCTTGGCATCCATTGAGAATTAACTGTCTTCCTACCTCTGATCCAAAGTAGGGCAAAACCACACTAGTGTTGTGATTGCTGCCGTGAAACGCTTACTCCACCTAGGATATTCACAGACAAGTCTGTCAGAATATAAGCCTTAATAGCAACTGATGTACATATTAACTGCTTCTTGATCAAAATTTTGGTTGAAAGAAACACTTCCATGATCAGCATTTCAGCAAATAGTACCTTTAGGCTACACCTGATGTGATGCTGAGATTTGCACACTCATTCCTCATTGGTGTTTGAATGAGTAGAGAAAGACACTATTTAAATTTATTTGTAAAAGTGAAGAAAGAAAATAATTAGTTGGGCTTGCAGTGTGAGACAGTGAGGTGATCAGACTTAGTTGTCAGTATTAAGATTTCTTTTGACACGTTTGAAAATCTAACAAAATTCCTATATGCAATCTGATAAAATCTTCTGGAAAGTAGAGATGGCAAGGGTATCTTTTTTTTGAGAGAGAAAATGTTTTTCCTATGTATAGGTTTTGTCTGACATGATCTCTATCATTTGATAACCATTTTGAAAGGAGAGGTACAACTTTGCAGGTTTGTCTAAGATGGCATGGATAGATTTCAGCTACCTTACTTATCACTGCAGCAAATCTCCATTTCATACAGAGAACTTCCACTGAGAATAATGATTGGATTTTCTAACACAGAAACACAGGTGTGTTGCACCTTCTGGCCTTTATTTGTGTGTTTGTGTAATAAAATATTTTTAAGGACCAAAAAGCACAACTATAATTAAATTTTATTTTTTTTTCAATTTAAAACTTGACTAGAAATCAATTTATTCAGGCTTACATAGCTTTTTGACACAATTGCAGTATTTTTGTAAGTGGTGACATTGCGTGTTGCAAACTGGCTGTGCAATGCTGACACCAGCAAATCCAAGTGCCGGCCAATACAGTACTACACAGTAGTAGCCCTGGGACAAGGATAGCAAATGGGCATGTATCTAATTAAAGTTCTCTGATAGGATTAATCAGTTGACATTTTGCCACATAAATCAATAGTTGGATTTTCCTCCTACCAAAAAGCCTAATTTTTGCTGAGAAAGCTGTTCACTCTTAGCTAGAAAGTCAATGTTTTTGGCAGATGATTGATTTCCCCTATATTTTATGCATTCAGATTCAAAATACAAACAACAGATGGCTTTCCTTACAGTCCTAAACCTAGATTTGATTGCTATAATCCCCTCAACACTGCTGGAATTTACACCCTGTAAATTTAGAGTGATGTGTGGATTTCTTTTCTACCCCACCTCAAACATAACCTCTCCAATTTATCAGGTACAAGTGATTGAGACCTCCAAGAGGACTAGAGTAAGACAAGGAGTATTCTGTCACTCTTCAACACCAAAGCAATGGGCACAGCAACCTCATGGTGGTATAACCTCATTAAGAATGACCGGAAGAAACCAGACCACCCTACAGATTACAGCCTTCGTCAGCTGGACCCTCCAATTAGTGCATGTTACTCAGACTTGTTACATGTTTGAATGGAAATGCATGGGCTAGGCCTGAGAAGGTTTGGCTTTTAATTAAGTAATTATAAATCCCCAATTATAGGCTGATAATCTTTCCAATATCTCTTCTTAACTTTGGCACCAACTAGACCAGATGACTTGGATTTATCCTCTTCCTTGAGGAGAAAGAGATTTTTCTTCCAGAGATAAGAGCTGTTGTCTGTAGATCATGAGTGACTGAGTGTAAAGATTATTAGTATTTCTTAAGCTGCTTAGACAAGGCACTACGGTTCATTTTTTTAAATTGCAAATAGTGAATATGTCACAATGTGCTGTCTATAACTAAATCTGAATGTGTACAACAGCAATACCAAAATTTGTAGGAAAATTAGTATCCATACATAGTAACTGTGACATTAAACAACATGATTTTTCCATGTGGAATGTAGAATTTCACAAAATTCAATAAAAAACTCTTGTAAACAAGAGGAAAATTGGACATTTTATATATGTAATTGAAAGGTCCTGCTGTTTCTTTAGTGAAAGCTGGCACTAGTGAAAGATAACAGACTGTTAGACTTACTCAGGGAAACTACTCAAAGGATCAGTTTAGCTTCAGTAAAATATAAATTTCACCCCAAAACTGATTTTGAGGAGTATCAACCCTACTTAGGAATCAAAGTAAAATTCAAGGAATAATCATGGAAACAAAAGGAAGAGGCAATAATATTAAGGATTACTCCTCAGAAAAAGTGACGTAAATTAAAGAGAACTCACATTAAACAACTGAAGTAACCAACACTAAAATAAAATTCAATATTTAGTTTTGTATCACATGAACTATATTTGTCTGTATAAAACCTTGAAATATTCGTTTAGTTCTGAAAAGCCTTATTTTTTTGCCTCATTTTTTGTTATTATGTTCATTGGCATGAATTGTCTGACATACAATGAATAGTTATTATTTATTATTTAGATCTTTCTCTTTCTCTATAAAACCTTTCTTTTTTTCCAGAAAATAGAGTTTACTTTTAAATAAGTGGGTAAGATTATGAAGTGTTAAAATTGTTAAGTAACTCTTTGGATATCCATCCTGATACCCAGCCTGTGGTAGCCAGTAAGGTGGCCCAAATTAAGAACATGCAAAACCTACAACAGTTCTCATCAAATTACTAAATGTGTTATGTGCAAGGTTGTTTCCTAGTAATTTCAAAAGTTTTCTTTTTTTTGTTTGTTTTTTAATCAGTTTTGGACACACTTTCCTCTCTGGTTAACCTCCCTGTTACTGGGATGAAAAAGGCATTGTCCTCTGCTGGAAGAGTGATATGATGAGGAAACCACATCTGCAGGAGACAAGCTTGTGGTCAATTTTCTCCCTGTGTATAGAGCAAAGAAAAGCTTTCTGTAAAGAAGAATTTAAAATAGGGTTTTCATGAATCATTGTTTGCTGGGCATGCCAGGGAAATCTAAATTAAGGAAGACATCCTTTCACTTAGCTAAGGAAAACCACAGTTCATAATTCTCTCAGAAACATACAATGGTAAACTTTGTACTATTTAGATACTGAAAGCCAAACCAGATTAGATTGAAAACTGGCTAGCTGTATTTTATAACTCTCCAGGAAGAGTTTTTTTATGAGAATTGGAGGGGAAAAAATTAACTGCAAAAAAACGATCAGGAATTTTTGACTACATGGATTTTCATTGGAAAAGATTAATGTTCAAAACCTAACTTTTTATGGAAATATGAAGGTTTGGAAGGAATTACTTATGGAAAGCTTCATAGTGTCAAAAATAAAAAGATTTCAGGCTTTATTATAATTTGATATAAACTGCAGAGATCAAGAGTCTGGCCAATGTCCCAGAGTCTTGAGGTACAGGATAACAGGATTCCAGTGTAAAACATATATGACATGAAATACAAACACAGATTTGCTATATTCCAGGTGAATATCCTAATGAAAGGGTATATATTTAATGTTACTTTTTTCTTCCTCAAACAAAGTTATTCTTACAAGCTTAATCAACTCCCAACAGGAGGATTACATAGCTGCTGCTCAATAATTTGATGGTATGGTATTCACCAGAAATACATGAGGCTGAGAAGCAGTTACCTGCTCCAAGAAGGCCAGAACAATAACTTTCTCTCTGCTGTTTCATGAAAAGAATCAAATATTCAAATAATCATTATTACCTATTACTAGTAGCATAACTGAAGTTGTTAACTATGTCCAAGATGTCTCTAAATTATCTTAATTCACTAGTTTACATCTTCCTACAATAAACTGGTTTTTTACCATTCCTGACACTTTAACTGAGAAAATTATTATTTCTTTGTTTTTGTTGTGAAGCTTTAAATGTAAGAAAGGTGAACATAGTTTTCTGAGGGAAAGATGTTTAACAAAAGGGTAAATTTGAATCAATATTACAGTGATGCGATCAGAAATCTAAGAAATTTTTGAAACATAATAAAACCATGAATAAAAATTAATCTAATTTTTTCATTAATAGTATTCAAATATACTGTAATTTCAGTTACATTTGAACTTCTTAATCATCATCTGAATCAGAAATGGGTATTCAGGAAAGACTGACAGGACATGAAAAAACAAACGGATCCCATAATTATTAAATTTTGATGATTCATTATAATTCTTTATTAACTCATTCCTTAACTCCAGCCAACTCCATATCAGTATTGTTCTCTGAATTGGAATAAAATTTTGAAAAATTTAGAAATGTTACTAGCTTTTAACTTAAAGTTAGGTAAAGATTGGACCAAATTTTATTTTCATTGAATAGGATGAGTTCATTCATGTCTATTACTAAAAAGTAGAGAAGATGCAAGTCCATATAGATGAGAAACTAAGGGCTCAGGCACTTGCAACTTCACTACTCAGCCTCAAAAATACTGTACATTTCTAATTACTTTCCTCTGAACATTCTTGTTTAGCAAACAAAGTCTTACACTGACAGCACCCTACACTAAATGAATCAAATACAAAACTTGTGTTGTTACATCCGTAGCAGTATTGGGGTGTAAGAGAAAAAATATTTGCAGAGAAAAATAATAGAACTCTTGATACAGAGAGGAAAAATGAGGGTGTTGAGCAAGTCTTTTTTAGTGCTTAAGTCGAAGCAAGTTAAATACATGCTGAGAATAATAACAACTCTATTCTAAACTTGACTGCGATAGTCAATTAGCCAGTTGGAGAGAAGAGGGCAGTTATTATAGGAGAGGAATATTAGCAGAAGCAAAGTGATAAAGGCTGTCAGCTCTGAGAGTTACAGATGGTGACAAGTGGACTCCTGCAGAATTATAATCGGGGAACATAAAAATATTTGTATATGCCATATCTCTTTTTTCAGTCCATGATTTGTAGATGTTTTAAGTATTAAGCATTTGAAGAAAGACTAATTATTTTGAAGAGGTTTTCTTCCATAGTCCTTCACTGACAGTCTTTGTGAGCTCATTCGGATGCGTAGCTCTAGTTTCACAGGTGATGTCAGATGTATCAGCTTAGGAATGTTGCATTCTGGTATGCACAGGTTTAAGTCTTCTGGATTTAAATAATTCTTTTAGTGTTGTGGGCACTTTCTTTGGTGTATGCAGACAGGTAACGGCAGGATTTGCTAATACAGAAACTAAGAAATGATCCTGAGATATCACAAGGTAAGACTTTCATCATACAGATTAAACCCTTTGCTAGAAAATTATGATTTTCCAAATTCTTTTAGGCATTATGGTAAGCACTGGATTTCTCTGTGGAAACACTCAACAGCCAAACCACAGAAGTTTGCTTTAAATTCCACAACACTGAATCAGGTTTCAAATTGGACCTAGATATAATCAGTAAAATTTAAAGATGGATTCATAAGCAAAAGGCAGAATGCAACTTCATAACAAATAAAGAACCAGAGAAACTCAGATGAACCAATAAAATGTCTGTTCTCCATGTAACAGTCTTGTTTCTGCATTTTTTTTCCTAATGGTTTATATCATCCAGCTCTTGGGAAATCTGGTGCTTCCTGCCAATTGAAGATCATTAACACTTTGAAAACAAACACATGGGTTTCTGTAGATTCTTTTTAACATAATATTAAGTCTCTTGCCTTATGGGAATAGATTTTGATCTAACTTCAGACAGGCAGGCACTTCAATGTGTCTTTTTAGCTCAAAAGAGACAAATGTTTAGTTTATATCAGACTGTAAAGAAAATAGGAATAACAGAGAAAAGGGAGACAAGAATGACATTAATCTCATCTAACTTCAGTTATCTGTAGTGGGAGATGTCTATATCTAAGCTAATAACCTCCTCAAGCAGCTTTTATCATAATTGAAGAGGAAATAGGTATTTTTGGTACTCTAAACAATTAGCTCAGATGTCAATGCTTACATTGTAAAGGTTTACATTTATTCAGGTAAACCCCACTCTGAATTACTATAACATGTAACATTTAAGTTATGATGTCATGCTCCTAAGTCTGAGTTGGTTTTTGTGGCTTCAAATCAGCAATGTACTAAAACAATGTCCTAGTTTTAAGCATATAAATAGGCCTATTGAAGTCAGTGGGATATGCACATATCAAAGGTACGTTCCAGTGCTTTACCAATGTGAGTAATGTGCCACATGTGTTTTTCTTGCAATAACTCTGCTACAACATTTTACCTTTAGGCAGTAATTTCACTGTACAGTGGAATGAATGTTTTCGGAAAGCTCTCTTAAATTTTTAAGATTTTGATATTTTTAGAGCAGATGCTGGTAAATTACTAAGGTTTGTATTCTTTCCTATGCTTCATAATAACACTAAAACCTAATAAAATATAATTCAATGTTTTGACTACTGCATTAATTGAACACTAAAGCTGTTTCCATCTCTTAGTAAGGGTTCAAAATATAATTAGAGACATGTTAACTTTTTTTCCATTTCGTATAAAAGAGATGAGATAGTAATATGTTACCAAACCAGTACAGATCTTTTTTGCTATTGAACAGATAGACAGCTCAACATATCAGTCATCTAAGTCATTTCTAATCGTCAAAAGCATAGATGGCCCTAACAAGTTCTGAGTGTATCTAAAATTTTAAATCATTTTGTAACTGTCCTTTGTATACACTTTATATAATTTCATTAAAGAGAGTCTAAAACTGGAGCATAGCTTTAACTGTAGATGTTTTATATGGATCAGAGTCTTGCTTCAGCTGTGAGAAGAGGGCTTGGTTGTAGTGAACTGCAACCTGAAGTTGGAAACTGTGAAGAAAAAAAATCTTACCACTGAGGGATTTGATGAGTTTTGATCTCAGTGGACATCTGAACAGAACACAATTTTTTTATAATTTGCCAAGAACAGGGCATCCCATCCCTACTGCTGCAATGGAGACGTAAGCTGTTCAGCAGGATGTTAAACACATGCCTTAGGTTTCAGATAAACTCCCAACATGGCCTGTGGTAGACTAAAAGCTTGGCCTCTTCTCCATCAGGTAATGAACAATGTTTTTCTTGTAGTCAACTTCCATATCAGTCAGCTACTCAGTGTGTTGAGATCTTCCCAAACAGGCCTCCCTGTAAACTATTTTTATACCACGATATCCTGTAGCAGTCTTTATAAAAACAAATGAACTAGTGACATTAAGCTGAAAGGTAAGCAAAGGTGTTGAGTGTTAAACATATTAAGAGTGGGGGAAAAATCTGTTAATCGTTTTATTAATGTTTTCTTTTCTGCTGAAATCCTTGAAAATGCTTGTAATTCTTTGCAGCTGACAGGCTGCTGATTTTGCAGAAAGAAGAGGTTTTTGAGTCCCTTAACTCCAAGTCACAGTTGTTCCTTGTTTTGACTGTCGGAGAATTAGTTCAATAACCTCCCAAATAGTAAGTGCCTATGTTCTTAGAATTTAAGCATAAGAAGGTCTGCATCTGAGAATAATTATGGTTAAGCAAACACTACATTGAAACACAACCTTAATGAGCTACACTGAAGCAGTGTAAGGGACTGTCAAAGTCATTTTGCTGCTGTATGGATTTTTATAATGCCGTTACTTCACTTATTTCAACAGATTTAGTCCTTATTTGAAGAATGCCCCTCTTTCACGCACACTGACACTCAAGCATTCCCAGGCTCGTGGGAAGTGTCAGCAGGGGTGAGGCTTTGAATCTGTGATCTACTCTGTCCTTTTACTGCACCCAGGACAAAATCCATGAGTCCCAGTCCCAAACTGTGCACTTTGTCTGGCATTGGTGCTATCCTGAGGATTGTCTTTGTGGCTGGTAACTTTTCAAAACTCTATTGGGGAACTTTCCACTGGCCTTAAGTTGCACCAGGGAGGTTTAGATTGGATGTAAGGAAAAATTTCTTCACCAGTAAGGTTGTCAAGCATTGGAACAGGCTGCCCAGGCAAATGTTTTAGTCACTATCCCTGGAGGTTTTTGAAAGACATGTAGATATGTCACTTCGTGACATAGTTTGGTGGTGGACCTGGCAGTGCTGGGTAAATGGTTGGACTCCGTGATTTTAGAGGTCTTTTCCAAACTAAATGATTCTATAATTCTGTGACTATTAGGCATTCTTCTGATTAATGTCTCCAAGCAGACTGGATATTCCCTACTTTGGGGCATTTGCCATTTTTCATGGTCATACAAGTCTCCCTCTCTGAGTCTTCTGTCTTTTCTCAGGTACTCTCCCTTCCCTTCACTTTCAAAGGTAGTGAAAGGTGCATTGACAGCTCAAAAGTGAGTAAGAGAATTTATCGTTCCCTTCCCACCAAGAGCTATTGACGATCTCAGAGGTGTTTTCCAACCTTAATGATACTATAATTCTATGAGAACAAGAAATTGCATCTAAATTCTCACAGTAAAAATTAATTTGATTAATTTAGGTTATATTTTTTAATACTTTTGGTCTTGTTCTGATTTGCTTTGCGTTTATATCATGCTAAATACATCTCTAAATTTTGGCGTTAGTGTTTTTGCTGAAGTGCTAGACAGACTGAGGTTCGTGTACAAAAACGCCTATGACATTTTTCATTGTATAATGTTTTATGCTGACAGAATCACTCTAGCAGCTTTTTTTTTTGTGGACCAACTTCTTCCAGAGACACTAAGAGAACAGACTCAAGGGTTTCAGGTTACAGAAGTCTGGAAAAGCTGTATCACACAAACAGCATTAGTACACTTCCTAGGTTGTCTGAAAATCAGAGGCCCTTAATGTACTGTACTCGAATGAAAAAGGTTAGATAAATCTCAGCCTTCCTTATTATAAAGCAAGCAAACAAAAAAAAGTCTTAAAATGAAAAACAAGTGTCAAATCCTATTTATTGTGCAGTGTGAGCATGCTTTTCATATTTATCTGAGGACAATGTTAGACTTGGATAGTGAATTGTGTTAAGAAAACTTTTTGAAGGCAAAATAACACTGTAAGGTCAAGTAGAAAAATAAGGAATTTTGTTTAATTTTGTCCTCTAATTTCTATGAACCATGTACACCAGCTAACCTTTCAAATGTACTATGTTTTCTCACGTATTTTTCTTGGCTCTGTCCTCATTCCTGTAATCTGAACAATATGTTGTTCTGTGAATCAGTTGTGGATAGACCCTATTATCAGAGACTGTGGTCTGGATTTGATGAAATAAATGATGAAATTAATTGAGATTGAAACAGACTTGCACCATCTTTCTTTTTACTGTTTCCTAACTTTTCTAATGTAGATTCTTTTTTATTTGTTATGAACCAAACATCATTATGTATTATTCAGTCTCAGATGAAATATATATATTATACCAGAAAAATAGTATTTTAAAGAAATCCTTCTTTTGCTACTTAAATTATAATTACCTGTTCAATCTTAAATACTACATTCACTGCAATCTCTTCTACATTTCCAAATTTCAGAGAAATTACTGGGTTAATTCAGGTCTCTGTCTTATAAATCAAATTTGAGAGCAACAGGAGCAGTGAAGGAGTAAACAGGAATAAAGTACAAAGCAGACAGTTACAGCAGCATATAGGAATTATGAAGAGTTTGCCAGAAATACCAATCTCATGTGGAGACAGGAAGAATTACCGCAGGGTACATATCCTCACAAGGAGAAGAGTGGAGCAGGGAGTTTTTATTTCCAGCAATGAAGAGTAGAAGATCAAATATTAAAAAAAAAAAATAAATCTATTTTAACCCAGGATTGAACAAAGAGATGATCAAAGCTGCCAGCAGCCCTGAGGTAGTGACTGCACAGTTTTAGGACCACGTCATCATATCAGTCCTACACCTGTTTTAACCCCAGCTTCCTTGTTATCCCCACACAATCTCCCTGTGCTCTGTGAAATTCATGTTTGTTTTCATGGCTAATGGGCATGAGTAAAAGCCAAATTCTGCTTCAGTTTATGCTGGCACCTCTCCACTTTTCAATGAGAATGCAAAATCACCAGTAATCCTTCTACAACCTTTCTGTAGTTCACTGGACTTTCGCAGTGAGACCTTTTGCAACTGATGCTATGGACCGAGAAGGATTTAGAAATTTTAGTTTCTTCTAGTAACTGAGGATAAAGCAGTGAAGGTGGGATTTCCCCGTGGAAAACATTGTGCTCGGGGTGGTTAACCTTGACACAAAACGAAAACAAAAATATGGATGTTAGTGGCATAAAAGACATGAACTGGGAGATGAGCCTAGCTTAGAAAGCTTCATTCCTTTTGGGAGCAGACTGGGCTCATTTTCTGCTTAGTTAGTAGAGATCATCTCTAGACATGGCATTAGTGACATTGAGAAATCAGATGCTGCCAAATAAAGCTCTCATCCTGCAGTTACAACATTCTTAATTTCAGCAGAGTGTTATCTCACTGGTTTCAGGATATTTTGGGGCTAGACATTGTCTGTCTGTACTCAGTTATACCAAGTTCAAAGTGAGATATGAAAAGTATTTTCTGGTCCTTCTGAAACCTAAGCAGTATGTATTGATGGCTGGAAATGGCATTCAGTCAGTCTAGAGAAGGTTATGCATTTTTGATAACTACTACGAAAACTTTAGGAAGTGGTTTGTTTCTCAAATATAGACTGACTTTTATATTTAGAAAATGATCCCTGTTGTGTTAACTCTTTTTACTATGTTTCCAGTGAATTCAGGAAGCTTTGAGTAAAGCTTATGAAGGGAAATGTTGACTATTCTATTAAATCTGAAGAAATATGAGAAATAGATGAAAGAATCAGAAAAAGAGATTAAGTCTCTTGAAATTGAAGGGGATAGAAATGCCTTTCTAGTATCAACAATGGGTTTCGTTGTGAGCTGAACCTTAACACAGAATGTCTTTTGGACAGTGAGCTTTAAATAACCCATCTATCATGACTACAAGTGCACCCCATTGTGTTAGTTCTTTACCTGTCATTTGTTTACACAGGTCCATTTTAACTCCACCAGCAGTTAGGTGCATACTTACATGAAATACTCTTGGTCATGTATTCTTACACAGCCACAAATACAAAGTCTTTGATAGATGGTTCCTGTGACGCTTGGGATGGGGAGACTACAATGGGATTTATCTTTCCTTAGTCTTCCCCTTTCTAGAATAAATACGTTTGCTACATTTACCCTAATACTGTTTCACTCAAGCATCTTTTTGTCTCTCTTCTACTGTTTTTGACTCTATCCAATTGGTTACCTAGTTTTTATAGCAGTGTAGTCGAAACTGGACTCCATCTGAGGCCTTATGTGTGCAGGATAAAGAATAACTACATCCTCTGTGTTACTTGCCACAGCCTGTTGCTTCCTAATAACATCACACTTTTCACCTGGACTTAGTCTGAGATCCACTGTACCTTCCTTGCCTCAACCTTTTCTTTCTTCTAGTATGCTGCCTAGCTAGTTATTTCTGATCTTCTGTTTGTGTGTTCAATTTCCTCTCTCAACTGTTGCCCCCCTTTTTTTTTTTTATCATTTCATCATGTTGCTTTTGGATCATTTCTCCAATTTGTCAGGATTGGCTTGAGCAACAGCCACAGCCTCCAATGTGCTTCCAGCTCTGTGTGACTTACAAACAGCAGGAGCAGTCTCTGTACCATCATTCATGTATTTAATGAAAGTAAAGAATACAAGAGGGTGCTGCAGAAATATGTTGCCAATTTGTGAGAGAAATGTTGACAACCTCTCTTTGAGCGTTTCTTCTCAATCACTTGTGCATTTATCATAGACTCATTTGTTCAAGATAGTATTTTCTTCTTTGACGGAGGAGACTATCATGCAACACTATGTCAAAAAAATCTTACCAAACCCAACTGGAATAGGCTACTCTTTTCAGTATATCTAGCAGACTCTTCCAAAAGGAAAGCAAGTAAAATAGTGGTTTATACCATGTATTTGCTTTCAATTTATTTCTTTTTTTTGTTCATTTATGCCATCTCCCTGTTTCTCTTCTTCCTGCTTAACCTCATAATGCAGTGGCTTGCACTGTAATCCAAATACTCCTGTTGACTTCAGGGAGATGGGTTTACATGGTTTGCAAAATCCTTGAGCAAACTGTGATGCAAAGAATCATAAGTAAGTAACTTCTTCATTTGCCCAGAGAAGTGTGGCTATGCCAGTGTTTAAAGGGAAAACAGACTAAGAAAAAAAAAACTATGTAAAACAAATGTTTCTTAATACTTAGGAATACTTACTTTTGATTTTTACATTATTGTGTGGCAGGCTTATATTTCATCCAGTATATTATGTTTAGTATTGGTTTAACTATCTCATAAAAGTTGTCTCATTCCGATGTCATTCTCCCTGTCCAAGAGCAAAAGGCAAGGTGATGTTCAATGAGATGATGTGTCAAATGTCTCTCTGATGCAGAAGAGATGCTTTCTGCAGAATGTGAGATGGTTCTACGGAAATTGCTGCCACAGATCATGGTGACCAAGGCTACTGTAGGTGATCTGACACACAGCTGAGTAGTAAGGAGACAAACTTACCATGAGTGATGATAGCAGTCTTAAAAAAACTATTTAAATTAATGTCTCAAGATTTGGAAAAAAAATTATTAGTCTGAGAATTTAAAGAAGACTAGACTAATGCTGACTACAGAGCCTTCAAACTGTAGCTCTAGTTTAGATGGATTTTGCACTTGAGCTCGGTTTCAAAGTCCCCACATTAAGCACCATGAAGAAAATTGTTAGCAAAATCATAAATGCCTTATTTTACTACCAGTGTACAAAAATAGCAGCACAGAACCAAACCGGTTTTCATGACTTAGGATAAGCTCATTGCCTGAGCCTCAGGCTCTGGATCCTAGTTTTGCTTTTTCCCTGCAAATAGCGCTGTTGGCTCCTGGCTCTTTGCAGTATCAGCACCTCTGTTTGTCCAGGTAAAGGTCTTGGAGTGGTTGCATATGATTCTTGAAGAGAAATTCTGCTCTGCCTTATCTTGGATAGAGAAACTGTTGAATAGTTCAAAAATGACTGGCAGTTCTGCATCAAGTAAACAGGAGATAATATGGGATGATTAACTTCCCTCATCCTCAGAAGTATGCAAGAAAAAAAGAGACGTGACTCCTCTGAGGTTTCAGTGGTATAACTAATAATCATGGCTTTGTCTTTATTGATAAAAGAACTTTTTCAAATTTCCAAAGTTATCAATGTTTCAGATGTTGCGGAAAGGAAAAGGCTGAAGTAGTTGCAGAAATGTTGTTCCACATTTTGACCAGATTTTAAAACAGATTCTGAAAAATACTTTCGCATATTTATTCTCTGAGAATAAACCTTATTTTCTATGTGGAAATAACAGAAATTAACTCAAGGGAAATTACTCACATATGTCAGGAAGGTAATGTGCCCCTTCACTTTCAAAGGGTTGGCATCAGTGTAAATTATTGCTTACAGGTGCTAAGTAACCTCTTTGATGGGTTTTTTTATTGGCTGACTCACATTTCTCAGGAAGATAAAAAGCTACTGTAACAGAGTAGTTATTTAATTAAAAAGAACTAAGGATTTTCACAGTAAAAAAATGGGTGGGGATGGATGATTTTTTGTTGAATGCACTTGGGCCAAGACTGAAAATGTTTTACCAGCTATTCTCTTTACCTTTTATTTACACATTGCTATTTCTATCATGTGCTCAAACATAACTTTTGTTTCAATAAAGATTATTGCATAGGCTTATTTTTGTCATTCAATTAACACAAATAGTAATATTTAGAAATTGTGTAGGCACTTTCTTATGATTTTAAGTCCTTCATGTAACACAGTCCTTCAGACTTATTGTTTTGAATTGTGTCCTAGATACTATTTCTTGCTTTCTGCAAGTTCAATAAAAATAAAATTTCAGTCAAATGTAATACACGTGGAAAAATTCCAAGAAGATTCTTGCTTCTCTATTCTCAAAGTGATCATCAAAAAGGCCCAATTTAAATAACTTCCTCCGAGTCCAAAATTTGTTAACACATTTGAAAATTTAAAAGGCAAAAACTAATTCTGTCTTGTTTTAAATACCAGTAATTTCCCAGTGAACTAATTGTTTTCCTTTGCAGTGAGGATAGATAGGAAAAACAATTCATGAATTTTCTACCTCCAAAACACATTTGTAACAACGCTTGTGATACTTTCCAAGAAATTTTGTGATGGAAAACTGTAATAAATTTATATTTTTCTCTCCCCTGTCTAAGACAATATTCTCCTTCCCCCCTCAAAAAAAAAAAAAAGAACATGGAAAGTCCTGTTGCTGGTTTACATTACAATAAAGCACCCAGACACATAGTTTTATCAACTGTTAGTATGCCTTTAACAAATCACAATTAAATATTAACAGCCTGTGGAGAAGCATGGAGGGCTCTACAATCCTTTGAAGGCATATTTGCCAATTAAACAAAGTCTGACATTAGAGTAAAGGTGGCAAGGATCCAAACCAGAGAAATGAGAGTCAACCACTTCAGTGGCATTCATTAGCTAAACAGACATTCTTTGTGTGGCCTGTTTCTTTGCTACTGCCAAATCCACACCCTGTTCAGGAACTTACCCAGGCTCAGATAAGCTTATTATGGAAATAACACTTTGTCACCCCTTACAACTTACTTCTTGTTAAATTATCTTTTATCTTCTTTGTAGTATTTGTCACCTCTCTTTGGGTGCCCCTTGTGTGGCCAAATGGTATTATGATTGATTCGGAATAATCAGGTTCCAAAGGTTAATTGAAGTTAATGGGGTAATATTTTAAAGATTCCCTCTTCAGTATCATCACACGAGTGGTTATGGAGAGACACTTCTGCAAATACATCATGTTGGGTTTTTTGGCAATGTTTAAAAGTTTAGGTGCTTGTTTGGGTCATCTGATGACAGGTGCTGATGTGTGTGAGAAGGAGAATTTGGATGGGAATTCTCTAGCCTGTACATGGCCCTTCCCAAATTTTTGTTGCAACTGCAAGTCTTATGCTGAAACAGCAAAAATGCTTAGTGTTGCTTCTGCATATTGAGAGTGTGAGAGGAAAAGAAGAAGCCTTTTCACTGTTATTTTTTCTGCTAGCTGAGACAAAAGCCAGAAAATCCTAGTATTCGATGCTGAGCACCCTGGAGAAAGAGACCATAACACCCTTAACTGCGCGTCACTCATAGGACCTGCAGAATGCACACAAACTTGTGTCCCCTTTCCTTCATTTTACAGCTTCAGAGTTATCTCACTAAAGGGCTCTTCTTCAAAGACTTAGTCTAGCTTCTATCTGTGCCTAGAACAATATCCACACAAAGAAAGTGATTTCTGCCTTTGTGCCTCACAAAGATAAAGATGTAGCAAGAAAGTGTGGAATTCAGGCTTCTCAGAAACAGTTCAAAGTGGTAAAGGCAAAACTGAATATTAGCACCCCTGCCAGGTCAGGACAACGCTTGGGGATGGTTCTAGGATGGAGAAAGAAAGCAGGAAAACTGGGTTTGTTGCTGCTAGCAGAAGGTGTAGAAGCAGAAGGCTTTCTCCTCAAGTGGCCCTACCTCTGTGGCAATAGCTGGCTTTGCACAAACCCTGAGCCCAGCCTCAGCACAGACATCAAGAGACATGGCCTGTGTCAGTGGGTTACAAAACACCCAGCAGGATTGTTTTTCTGCATCTATATGCTCATTTTGCCTATGCATATACCTGCCTGTTGTTGACATCTACCTTTCAATACAGAGTTGTCCAACCTTGCTGTGCTATGCACACATATTTGATAACATTCTCAGCTCCACAGTTAAATACTTATTTTTCTCTTTCTGGGCTGAAACACTGCATTTCATTTCACTCATCTTTCCACACAGATGCAGGGAAACAAGATATTCATCAGTAAGTACCTACGAAAGACTAGAGAGTCAAATGAGGAGAGAAAAGTAATTTCTTGGGCAGATACTTAAATGACTATCATATTTTGAATGGTTCTTTGTCTTATTTAAGCTGATGCCCTAGTCTATATTATTATAATATAGTTTACAGGGTTTATAATGACAGAAACTTTATTGACACCAAAATTTAGAGGTTTTTTTCTATTTTCTGTATTTTTTCGTATATATACACCATACAAATTCACTGTAGTCACTCAAACTACATTTTGCATATAGAAATACAACTGTTGCTTTCACCGAAACAAGGAAGAACAAGGATATCTCAGAGTTGTATTGGTCCACTTAGGCCTCACAGGCAACACTGAAATATGTCTTATTCAACAACATTACTGCTCGTATCTCCCGTATTAATTCAGTTTCACTGTTTTTAAAAAAGGCTCTATTTAGTGTTCTATACACTGGAAAAATCCTCACCCCAAGTCACAGGAGTATTCTCCTGCCTGAGACAGATACAAGAGAAAGGCAATTTATAAACAAGCTTTCTGTGTGAGCATCAGGAAGAAAATATCTTTTTTTCCTTGCTCCAGTAGTGCACGCTCCCTCCGCAGTTGCCAACCCAGTGCCTCAGCAGGTGTCTATCTGACTCAAAGTTGCTGGAGCTGTGGAGATTTGCAATAGCGAGAGATTTTTCTTCTAATCTACTGATTTTGACATAGCCCTTACTGCTGATTTAATGAGCCCAGTGTCATGAATAGGATTACAGATCCCAGTGGTCTAATTCTCAGTTCCTTAATACACTGAAGAGTAACAGTAACTATGGTAAATAATTGCCTCAAATCAAATAAAAATTACAGCTTTACATTTGAATGCCGGAAATGTTTGTTCAGTGATCTGTATGGTGGGAATCATTTGCCTTTATCTAGCTCCCAAAGGAAAAAGATGGCACCCAAGAGCAAATGTCATCATCACCAACAGTGCCTTTGTGAATACCGTGTAGAAGGCAATGCTGAGACCTACTGGAATCAGCTGAAACCAGTGGTTCTGCAGGAGGAAGGTGGCCAAATTGTGACTGTTCTTTTCCATCAACAGCTTTTTTTTACCTTTCAGACTTGGGTAAAATCAGGATCTGATTCCCAAAGTACAGATGCACTGTGCAGTTCTCACAGATGTGATGGGAATTAAATAAATGCTTCAGGAAGCTAATCATTATCAAGAGACCTAAAGCTTGTTCTGTACTTGCTTTATGACTAATTTTCATATACCACCTGACTGCCAGGATGTCCACATGGGATATGTGGTAGCCTGGGTAATTATAATAAATATTCTTCTTTTATGTTAGTATACATGTGTTTAAACTGAGTTTGTAAAGGAGGGTATTTTACAGACATGGAGCTACAGTGAAGTCATTTACTAATAACCCAAGGAGATTAGTAGACAACAAAAGCAAGAGACTCAGGCCTCCTGTCTCTTTTCTGGTATCTTCAATCACATTGTCTCTTGCAATCATCAGCCAGTTTTCAGCTGTTGTAATTTGGGCAGACGTGAGTGAATGCAATCTGCTTTAGGAAACATAGATGCAAATTCTTCAGGGTGTTTTCTAGTATTCATTAGCAATGCTAAGTAAATCACATTTCTAAATGTGATTAGCTCAATATATCCCCAGACACTGATGTGTATATGTAAAATAGATGCAGCTATGTATTTTAGCATACAAAAACATGCAGTCACAAGCACACAAAAACATTTCCTCTCACACAGACATGCATGCACATATACCACTGGTGGCAGATAAAAATAAATACACCATAGGGAGACTTTTTAGATGAGCACGTATTATACTTGCCTTAACCACTTGATGAATTTAATTATAATTCGTACAGTATTACAGAACTATTTTCTAAATGAGATTAAATACCATAAAGATGCATATTTAGATTTTATACAAAACTGGTTTCCTATGGAGCACCACAGAGTTAAACCAGAGAAGGCAGGAAGTAGTGAAATAGAAGAGGAAAAAAATGCATATTTAAGCAATAGACTTGAAAAATTAGGCAGCGAAGGAAAGAGCAAATTGAAAGCTGCTTAGATTTACTGTAGCTGTAATGCGTGTTCTACTTATTTACATAAGGTCTATGTGATTATCTTCTCTACTGTTCAGTAAGAATAGTCCTTACTGTAGTATCTACCGCTAACACATGGTACTTTTGTTATCTCAGATATGCAGCCCACTCATTAAAGAAACACAGTAACCAATATGTAACGTGAACTTTTGACGTTCACAATGTTTGCAGACGGAGAATTTATTACACCACCGGCAGATACAAAGGGCCAAGTCTGTATTCTTGAGCGGGCAGAATGATCTGGTTTTATTTTAGGCTTAGTAAAATTTCTATTTGTTCTTTTTGTTGCTGTCTGTTTGAAAATACAGATTCTCCTTTCTGGACTTCATTTTAATGCAGTTCTGAGACCAAATATTGCACTCTATTACTTGAGAAACCAAGGCCTTTTCATGAAATGCCAGACTCTCTTCTGGGCCTTAATGTTCCTCAAATGTTCTTTACTCACCCTACATGCCTAAATCTCAGTCTTAGATGTTCTCCAAGTATCGGCCTTCGACTTTATTTTGCTAAGGAAGATGCTTTACACTTTGTTCTCTTTCTGTTGTCTTGGTAGATGGGATGTATATCTAGTTGCTTTGGTCTATTGGGATAGGCTTTGAAAAGTACAACTGTACAGCAGCAATCTGCACCCATTCAGTTTACCACCAACTTTTACCCATGGAAAGAAGAATGAGTGTGTGAATGTCAAGATACGTTGAAAATAGCATGCATATTTTTTTCCTGAGAATAGCAGTATAATATCCTTCAGTTACAAAATCCTACAGAGAAAATAGTGCTCTGGCTTTCCAACCATTTGTGCTTTGTTTACTGGAAAGAACTTTTTTTAATACACTTTTTTTTTTTTTAAGTTTTACATAGTTATCACTTGAAATATACAAGAATTGTGGCTCAAGTCCCATAAGGGAATAAATAAAAAACTCCAACACATTCTGTGGTGATAGAAGACTCTGAAGCTCTTCTAAGATTTTCTTCTTGGTAAAGCTGTATGCATGAATATTTTAAAACAAATTAAAAAATGCTAGTTTTAAACCCTCTTAAGGGTTTAAAATTGCTTTCAGATGAAGCAATTCTGAATTCACTAGGAAATTATTAGTAGGTTATCCATCCTTCCATCATGAGCAAGAACTCTTGGTACTGTCTCTCAGACTGCTCTGTGTGGGAGAACAACATTTCATACTGTCATGATTTCTTCTCATTTCTTTTCCTTTCCAAAATGACAGGACCACCCTAATGAAATGCTGCTGAGACACTAGAAATTAGTCAGCATATTGTTTGAATATGAAGTTGGAAAAAAACAGAGTAGTACTACTGTGTTTAGTAGTGAGGTGCAGAGGTATTTTATCAGTCGTTCAAGGAAAAAAGGAAAGGTTTTACTAGGAAAGACAATTTTTACTACATATTTGACAAAACAGTGGTGAGATAACCCTGAGAGATGTGAAGCATTGCAAAACTGCACAAGTATAAAGTGCTGAAAAGCTGCATTTCAGCGCTTTCAGCTCTCAAATATGAAGTCATTAGTAATTCAAAATGAAGAACTCATAACAACTTAGAGTAAATTGTTACTATTTAACCAGTCTGTACTAGGGCTGGTTGTCAGCCCATGTGTCTGACCACGAACGTATTATTAAACAGTCTCTTCCTCCTGGTGGACATCTTTATGCTCTCTATTGGGGGCTAAATCTAAGTATCTCTTCTGGTATCAAACACAACAGGAAAATTAGCCTTAATTGCTCCATCAACCAAGAAATCAAGAAAAATCTGTTGTTCCTTCAATCTTGTTGATGTCTAAACAGGTAAATATTCCTGTCTTGAATCAAATACAGTCTCAGACTACATCTTTAGCAGTACCCTGATAAGCAGCCTCCTCCTAGAACCCAGAGACCTGGGAGCTGCCTGGTGGGTGATGGGAGTCACGCCAGTGGATGCTGACCCGGCCTCAAGCCTCCAGTTTTTGTTCTCAGTTAATGAAAACATTCTTGGTAAATGCTTTTGCTTTAGGTCATCTTGCACTGGTCTAAGAATTCCAGTTCAAGTGGTACAATATGAACACCCCCAGCCTTTGCTCTTAATCATAGCCCTGCTTCCAAAAAAACAACAATTAAAGTGTCAGAGTCCTGTTCTGTTTTTCCTGTCTGGAGTGCACTGTTGATCAGCCAGCTTTCAATGCTTTGATTATTTCAGAGAAATGTATCAAACCTCTCTATGAGTGCACTCTACAGCATTGAGTTTTCTTGGTTTACTTCGTATATAGTAGTAGTAGTACTAGTAGTAGTTGTAGTAGTAGTAGTAGAACTTTTAGTGGAAATTATTTCAGCAGAAAGGACAATCTGGCAAACAGTGTTTTTTTACAGTTTCTCTAACTGACCTTGTTCTAACCAATGAGTAAGGGCAACTCTAGATTGGGAGTGTATTTTTCTTCAGAGTTTTCTTTCTAACCTACAGTGTAAAACATGCCCTGTTCTGTTCCTTTTCTGCCTCAGTTTACTTCAACTATAAAATGGAAGTGATAATTTCTCTTGTACAATACTTACATCTGTGAATGGAAAGCATTACAGAAGAAGTAATTACTGTTATGCTTAAACATTCCAGCATTGAGATTAAGTGATTTTTATGCCTTGATAATTATATTTCACTAGGGAAGAGTGGGCAATCATCCATCGAACTCTCTGGCTGTGACTGAAATACTAAGCTAACAGAAATTTTGCGGTGCAGTCATTGATAACCATGGTTTTGAATAGCTCTGAAACAAAGCTGTGAAAAATTCCCAGTCTCATCAGATTGACATTATTTATAGTACAGCCCAGTAAGAGGTAAATTTCAGTCACGTACGACTTGTTTAAAAGCAAAGTAAATTTTTATCAGTCTCCTGAATGCTAACAGATGAAGACTGTGTTCAAATCTTTAGACCTTATACGATAGATAGGATTGCAAGGCTAATTGGTGCTGCTGGCATTTTATGTTGAAGTTAATATGAAATAAAGCTGTTTTACAAAATTGTTATTTATTGTTTTGTACAGATGGATTTGATTTGCAGTTTGGAAGTCTCACAAAGCCTCTGTAGTACACAGAGGAAAGTAAAAGGAGTAGAATAAATAGGAAGTGAAATAGGTACATGATTTTAGAAAAATATCCACTTCAGACAACTTCACTTTAAGTACAGCTTCTGAAGTCTGTATTTGGCATTCCTTCTTACTAAGTCAATGTTGAGCAAGGGCTACATGACTTTGCTGAAAATTAGGTAAGAGCAGTTTGTTCCAGGTTTACATGGAACAGAGACTCATTTTACAACTTCTTCCTTTCATGCCACTGGGATTTTGGAAGAGCAAAGATATCAGTAAGAAAGGAGTTTCAAAATGTTGTCCAAGGAGAAGTTATATCTTGGTCTGACCACAATATGGCTAAAACAGGCACTATATCCCAGCACTCCAGCTTCCATTCATGCACACATACACTGTTGTCCCTTTCTGTGGAGTGAAAACATCAGAGCTCCCAAATCATCCAGAAAGCACTTTTGTTGACCTTGATTGTCTTCTGACAGAATAACACCCCTGAAAGTCTCCTCAGTAGAAAGTAGAGTATATTTGGGTTCCTCAGAGAACAGATCAACCACGGATGACTGCAGTAGTCAAAGCAGTCACTGCATGTTGGTGCGAAGCAGACAAGTAAAAACACCGAACATTGTTTTTGCAAATCGTTGCCACTGCAATATGGAGCAAAGCTGACTTTAGTATGACTTAATGGGCAACCAAGGAGTGCTAATATATATTGCATAATTTTTTACAGATGTACAAAACTGTATGTTTCTGTGTAATAACTAATGAATGACTCAGGCCTGGACTTAGTCGTTGAAACAAGAAGCATTGGGTTGTTGAAAACTTGGGAAACCTCTTCTCCAGGGTATTAAAATTACTACATAAAGCCTCTAAGTTCCATAGATATTGAAGAGGGAGACCTGGATGCCTAAAAATAGGATTCACCATGCCTATCACACAGAATGGAGTGGAGTTTCAACTAGCAAACAGAAAATGCCTGAGAGGAAAAAGCTCTGTTTATTCACCTACTCTCCCCACCTTGCCCACTGGCAGCTCTGTGGTAGGTACTTACGTTAAACAAGGATTCAGAGCCAAAAGCTATTTCCAGATTCCAGGCACCAGCTTCATATATTTCCATAGAAATGACTGGCTCACTTTCTTTCAAAACAGGCCTCAGTTCATCCTACTCTTTCCAAACTAATCTAATGTTTTAAACATTTGCCTCCTCAGCCTGAAGCACTGAGAGTTGCACCTCCTGCTCCCCTACACAGCAGGTGATGGGTAAGGTCTGGGGTGAGGGGAGGAAGCTGTGTTTACCACTTCTGCATATGAGCCACTCTGCATTGTGGGGCAGAAGGCCCTGTGGTGGAAGCCTGAAAATAGAGGACTTGAGAGACATCTGAGCAGAGATGAAAGCTCACAACTTCACTCTTTATCAGGAATGCCCTATCCACAACCTTTAGTCTCACTTGTATATTGAAGCCCTGTCTGGTTCACATAGGCTCTTAATATGGACAGCATATTAAACATTAACTTAGATGAACTAAGATATTTTATTTCTATCCTTTATATGTGAGCATTTGTCATTCTATACCTCTAATTAGCTTTAATAAGAGTTACGAGATTCAGATTGAGAGAAGGATTAAACTTTTTCCAATGAATGACATCAATGCAGCCCTTGGTATGTTTTCAAAAAGCACTTTTCTCTGCTACATAGTAGTACTGCATGGAGAAATGAGGACAATCTTTACTCCTGAAGTTGAACTGACTGCCCTCAAGACTCCTTGGAAATAGCTGCTATAGGCAGGGAAGTTATAAAAAGTTATTTATTTCTCTCATAATAACCCTAGTTGATTGAGGGGAAAAAGAAAAAAAAACCTGGAAAAAACCCTCCACAATCCTGTATGATAAAAGGCTCACATTGAACGTTACTGTAATTTCATTTCAAATCTAGACACCCATATGCATTTACTGTTTTGCTGGGAGGGTTTAAATACCCTGAGCTAATTATAGGACAATATCTTCCAACTTACAAGGGTTAAATTGAAAGCACAGCTAATGAGATACTATTCCCAGCTATTAAACTGAAAGAAAAGGGGTCTATTTAATTATAAAGTATGTAAAAAAAGCATAATCATCTTGTAATGTAACAGCTCTCATCTGGATTATTATTTTGTTGCACATTTATAAACACTGCTTGGCACATTATTGAATTGTTTAATATTTATATGAATGTAGTTATTCCACAGAATAACAATATTGACACCGAGCTAGTTTCCTTTTAATTTCACCAAGAATATTTCATATCTACTGGGCAAATTTTGTGATTTATCAGAAATATAACAAAATGTAAAGAAGGTGGGAAAAACAGAGGGAACTATTAATCTTTCTGCCAATACCTCTTCATGTTTTCATGTGGTCATTTAAAACAGTAATTAATTTTGCTTTAAATATCTATGAAGTGTACTGCAACTTGCAATTCTCAGCAACTTATGAGATGAACTAAAAAGCAACTTATGGGTTTTTTTCTTACTCTAACTCAGTTACAAAACCATTTATCGTACAGGTTGCTCTTCCAGAATGACTTGTTTGTTAAATTCACATTTCCAACAAACTGAGATGTGAAGAACCTTGAGAACTAGTTGCTGAAAATATGCCAGGGTTGCTTGGATGTCACTTACGGGAAGGTTTTTAGTTCTCTTTTTCACAGCATCCACATGACTTCTATTAATTCTTCACCTTCTTTCAGCTGGCAAGAGTTGCTGAGAGTTGTCTGGTGGCACTGGCTGTACTACCCACTGCAAGGCTGTGCATGGAAAGATTAGCTGTGGTTAAGGTGTGAGTCAACTGAATGAGCCATGGAAGGGAATAAGGTGAAGTAAGGTGATTTCTTTAGTTTGGCTGATCTGCAGGTACCACGTGTTTAAAAGAGAGGCATAAGTAACTTGAAAGTTTTGGAGCACATCACTGAACCCCTGTGTAGGGTTTCTGGCAGATTGCTGGGGAGTTCTTGCAGTGGTAGCTGTCAGCAAATAAATTGGAGATGTTTATGTCTATGGGTTTAAGGACTAGTTTATGAAGTTAATTGCATACCTAATAGAGGCCTTTCTTGAACTTCTAGAACACACAACTGCTGGGAAATAAGCAAACTTTTTGACTGGAGGGAAACTGTACACATCTTCCAGTAGATCAAAGACAGAGTAAAGTGTATATCTTATGGCTGTACTGAGGAATTATGTATCACTTCAAGAGGGTGAAGTATCTTAACTATCTGTTTCCTGGATTTAGAAACTGAGGTTTTACTATACTAGATATTCTAATAGGTCACAAGTAATTACCAACACTCATTAGTTCCCCATTAGCAACTTTTTTGTCATAGAATTTCCTTGACTTTATAATAAAAAGGGAATGGAAATATAAAAAGTAATTATTCACAGTTATCTCATGGGACTATAATTTGAACCACACTATTCTTACCAGATATAACTGGAAGATACTATTCATCTCGTTGGAGTGGAACAGAGATAAGGCCCATAACTTCTTGTTTGTAATTCTCACATACATGTTGGGAGGAATTATAAACATTTGTGATTGTTTCATTACTTGGAAGTCGTGCATATGAATGAGAACTGATGTATTCCCGTCCTTCTGACTTTCGTCATGTCCTAAAGCATACAGGTCCCTATCTTTTTGTTACTGTTTTCCAGATGACTTTCATTGATTTCTTCTCTTATTAAGCCACTAATTACAATTTTAGAAGCTCCTAGTGTACAAGATTTTACTCCTTTATATCTGAGACTCTTTGATGCTGTTCACATCTGTCACTTGACTGGTCACTTGAAGGTGGATAACTCTTTGATCCTCTTGCCTAAACTTGAATATAAAGAAAGGAAAAATTCTCCCTAAAAAGTGCCCTATGAACAGGAATACAAGGAGGTGCTACTGTAGATGAGCAAGCCTATTTGTACATAGGAGGAAATTGGAAGAAGAGATAGTGCTCACTAGATTCAGTCCAGGCTTTTCAGATCCTGCTTTATGCAAGGGAAAATGAGAGTGCCTAGCATTTCCTGGTAGGTAGCTTGTTTGAAAAAAAAAAAAAGAAAAGCATTTTGTATGGAAGAACAAGAAATAGAACAAGTTAAAACATGGTCCTCATCCTTTTAATTACATGGGAAAGGAGAATACATTGTTAATATTTCCACTCGCAGTCCTTTTACCTATTCTGTTTCCCAACTATTTAATTTGTGTTGATGCTTCTTACCTTTTATTTTTTTAATTTCTCCCAGTCTGTTCCTGATGTCTGGATGATTTCCCATCTTCTTGCATCTTTTCCCTCTAACCTAGCCCACAGGTTTGCATCCTTTTGCATGATCTCCATCTTGAAAGTGTTTGCATGTGGATTGTAGTTTCTTTTTGAGTATAATTTGGGCACTTTTATGCTATACAGTGATTGCATTTCCCCATGAGGTTAAAAAAAAAAAAAGCTTTGCTAGAGGCACAGAATATATCTACATTGAGCAAGTCATATGACCAAACTTAATAGATGTATATCTGTGAACAAAACAGAACCGAGGACCCTGATGCCAGCAGTGGAAGTATTTTTTTTGCTTTTACTTTGGGCTGGTTCTGGTCTGGCTGTGCAGCTTAGTTACTGGTTAGCTGCTTAAGTGCACTTCATGTTCTCCTGCAATGTCTCTTCCATTTTAATTTCATCCAAAAGGAGTGGTTTGCACACCCTGGGACCGCTCAGCAATTCAAACCAAAGCCCAGTAATGGGGATGATGAAGAGGCTCAATGCAAAAGCACGTTCCTGGTCCAAGCTGAAACACTAATGTGGTCGCACCTATACTGAGGCAAGACATTTTCTCTCCCTTTCATCTTCGTCCCTCAGCTATGCTTTAGATGGACCTGACAGAGCCTGCACCTATTCAGTGAACATTGCATATTCCAGTGGAGCACCCAGTTCTTAGGGAAAAGGATATACATATAAAAGAAGTACATATTTCTTCTGGCTTCTATGTCTATGAAGGCTCAGTGTAATGTTTTGTTTTACCTAGTCTTGTTCCTGCATGGAAATGTGATTTTGTTATTTTTTACCAATACAATTTTTAGTTCAGCTCATGTATTAAAGTAGAGAAAAGCACTTCTCTGGCAATCATGGAACCATGGCTTTTTTCCCATATGCTTAAGTAAATAAATTGCTTAATTCATTTGGATAAAGACATTAAACCCATTTATAAATATAGATCCTATTTCAGTAATAAGATGCCGATTACAAAATCATAATTATTATGACTGGTCAGAAAAGATGTTTTGCAAAATATGTCATGTCTTTATGTTTGTTATAATTGCATATTCCCTAGAATTTTGCATTTCCTTTGGAATTATTAGAGTTTTCTTCAGGTCTGACTTTCTCCATACAACTTTTTGAGTGATATCAGTGACTTCCAAATAATCTTCCCAAAGAGACAGATATACTTCTGTGAAGATGTGAGCATTTTAAGGTTAAAAAAGAAAATTTCAAAGTCAAGGACAGTAATACCTGCAAGAGGGCTTCTGGGACCACTAAGCTTATATTCACGCTGTTGTAGGCAGGCGTTTTAGCAATAACCTTTTGCCTATACCAATTCTATATTATATGTAATTCAGCTTTTTGTTCCTGTTACTGCCATTGGAAGACTGCTCTAGAATCTCACTTACGTCTGGATGAATTAATTTTTAATCATTTGTATCCAGTTGTTCTCAGGTCACACTGTTCTTTCCAACCCAATATTGAATTGTTCAATATATAAATTGAAAAAATTCTTATTTTCTTGCAGCTTTTCTGGCTTCATTTTGACAGAATAACACAGCAAACCACCAAACGAGGAAGAATTTGCTGCATTATTTTGTAAAACAGCACAAGTACTTACCTATCTTAGCTGAATTAACTTGGGGATCTCATTTACCTTTTTCATAGGAACAGTTTGTTGATGATGTATTCATTTTGTTAATAAATAGATTTCTTGGTGTTTTTCCTCAATCATTCCTAGTTAATGAATATCTAACTTATAACTATGATGCTTTTCATTAATCTCTAAGAATAGTTGCAACCTGGACTATTGAATTTAGTGTACTACTCTGGTCCTTGACACCATCCTGCTATTTACCCTCCCTGATACTTATCGTTAACTTACCTGCTTGGGTGCTGAAACCTTTGATGTTTCTTTTGCTATTTTCCCATTGTCATCTCTTTCTTTTAAACAATTTATGTCCTTTAAAAAAATTTCTTCTAGGTGTAGAAATGTACATTTTTTTTTTTAATCCACTGTTTTGTCAGATAAAGGTATCAGAACAATGTGGCAGAGGCAAACCTTAGTAATTCTATGTCATGCTTGATATAATTTTTCCATTTAACTTTAACTACAAATCTATCCAAACTATCTTGTAGTTGGGTACACAACTTTACTTAAATATTTAGTGCTAACTTGCTGTTCACCAGTTATTCAGTACAGCTCTCAAAAACTTGAAAAAAATAGGTACTAAAAATATTCGTTACCAGATCAGAATTTTAGTATGTGAAACTTTTCACACATTCATGTATTGAGATACTTGATTTCTGCTTTTACATCAATACTATAATTTCTATTTTCATGTCAATTTCTATACTTCCATTCACATTAAACTATCAGTTCTCTGATTTCATAGTCAGCAGAACTATGAACGTTAAAATTAAGAGGAAATATTAATTTTTTTTTAGTCACACCTTGAAACGTGTCTGTCTCACTGCATCTCCCAAGACTCACTGCATAAGAAATACATTTTTAATTGCCTTCTCTTATCTATTTTCTCCTGTTTCAGGTGCAGTTTTTAATTGGGTTTTGTTCCTGACAGTTGTTGTTATGCTCTTTCATGCCTTGTCTTCAAAATATTCTTCTCTTTACAGAACAGTCCTTATTTTATTTTGGTTTAGTTTTGGTGTTGCATTTCTTGTGGAGTCTCTGCTTATTCTTAAGTATTTTCTGTGATTTGGAAAAGTTGGTCTTCTATACCAGGACAGGAGTAGATTTTGTATCTTTAATAGAGAGAATTCCCCAGCTTACACTACAGTGAAGTCTAGATGCTCGTCAATACAGATGAATTTATTAACTAGATAACTTAATTTGTCCTTTTGAAATTGAGAGACCTAGTTATAACCATACCCATGAGTATCTCTTAATTTAATTTAAATGAATCAGACCAGGACTGACTAATATCTAAAAATTTTCTGTGAGTATTTCAAAAGATCATGAACTTAATAAAAGGAAAAGCTAAAATAATCTTACTGTTGTCTTTGTGTTTATTTGACTAGTTTTTTTGTTTTGTTGTTTTTTTTTTCTGTAAAGGAAATTACTCAGAAACTGTTGGGGCCTATTATTTTTGACAGCATTTATCTTTCTTGATATACTTGAAAAGAGAAGTCATTTATGCTACAATTCCAAATAGTATTTACTGACTTTATACATTATTCAAGTTCATCATTAGGTTTAGAGGCACAGAACTTGTTCCACAACACTTTCCAAGAATGATACTGACACAGGCACACTACTCTCTTCTCAATGCACTGGGTTATATTCATATGTCATTAGTCTACTTTAAAGTCAATGTAAGAATGTGAATACATTGATCTACCATGTCTTACTTTAGTTATAGTTTTCCTGAGCAACACATACCCTTAAAGACCTCTTTTTCAGCTATATTTCCTTTTTAAAAATATCTTTCTTGTTCTATAATACTTACTGTCAATTCTTTTTTAGTATTTCAAGTTTCTCCACTGTATGCTGCAAACATTTCTATTATTTCCTACTGATCATACCAGTTTCTCAAGTAGATGAGATGGGTCCTTTTGCCAATGGTTATTGCCACAGATAAGTACTTTTCCAACATTATTAACATTATGGGTTTTTTTTTCTGTTTGGTATTTGTCCTCTACTTTCTGATATTCCTTTCTAAAAAGGCCATAACATTGACCAGTTTCATTGCATAAATTAATAGAAAACTCATTGAGACAGAGTTTGTAGTCTGTTCAAAAAACATACAGATAGAGTATGACAGGGAGGCTGTAGAAAGTTAATGGACCAGAGAATCTGGACATACAAGACACCCAATCTATATATCTGCTTGCTGCATACTGCACTTCAGCACACATGCTCTGAGACACAACAGATAGAGGAATGTTAGAGAATAAAAGTGACAGCAAATGCTGGAAGTACAACCTGCTACTGCAGTCCAGTGCCCAGAGTATGGGTAGATATATTCCCTTTGCCCTCTTCCTAATTCCATGGTGAAATACAAGAGGCTACTATGGCAACATCACATGGTACATTTGTTATCTCTGAACTAGAATGTGTTGAAGGAAGTAGCAGATCAGTATGCCATGTGTGCTTTCATTTTCTGGAATGTTTTCAAGGGAAAACATCTGTTCAGATATTTTTCCTGGGATTATGGCTTTAGTCGAAAAAACTGTGAAGAGGAAGGGATGCAATTCTCTCTCACACTGCACTCTTTTCTCTTTATAAAATTGAAATTTTTTTTCCTAGAAAAGTATAACTCTTTTAACCTATACCATGCTGTTTTCCCTGGGTGGAATGTACTATTTGTATCTTCAGCAGTTTCCTTAAATGAATGAAAAGTTAAATATTCCTTTGAACACTTGTGCAGGGATATTGTGGGTAGGTGGGAATGGAAGGTATGGCTGGGAGGTTAGCCAAAATCTTTCTGTACTAGCTGTAAGCATTACTTTAAGATGTGAACATTTTTATACATCTACTCCTTTAATAGAAAAGATGGTCTATGGTTGAAGTATCGGTATTATGGAATTCAAGAAACATGTATTCATTCTTGGTATGACTACTCAGGTGTCATCTATGATGCTAGGTATGTTCTTTAATACCTGTATGGTTCAAACCTTCTCCATATGATATCCACATTATTTGTTTGGGATGGTAAACTCCCTGGATTCCTTGTACTTAATTTCAGACATCTGCAGTATAGACATTTACATCTGAACAAGCTGTCTAGGCTTTTATAGTCAATGGAAATATGTAGAGACTTCGGATGCCATTCGTCTGGACAGTTTTAGATATCTTGGTTAGACTAAGACAAATTGCGTCCTAAAAGGGCCTTTTTCTTTCCACTGACAAAGTCACAAAGAGAAATTCAGATCATATATATAAAAATTTGGACAGATAAATCTTACCTTTGCAAAAAGTACTATCTGTTTATGTGTATTAGTAAAGTATCTTTGCTGATGTGCCCCTTTGTTATGGCTGTGGTTTCTGTGTGATACTTAAACACAAGCTACAATCAAAAAGTAAACTGTAGGAGGCCCCAGTGTTCTTTCTTACTTAGAGATCAAGGCAAATTTCAATCAAAGAGAACACAGATGAGAAAACTGATTGAGAGAAAGAAAAAAAATTATTGCCCATAATCCCAATATTAAGGGTTTTTAAATTCTAACAAATAAATATTTCATCCTTGTAAATGTTTTTTAAATTGTTGTTTGAAGTTATATCTGTAGCAGTGCTCAAGTATTTTAAAAGAAGCAAAGAAAGGAACATGTTTTTCTTTACTAGAAAATGCCTGTTATTGGCAACTTAAATGTCTTTTGCTGCAAAACGTTTTTGCTTCCATGAGAGGATGTCTGGTCGAAATGCAGTTGAGACGATCTGACTGCCAGGAGAGAAATGTTCAATTAATTTCATAGGTACACACTGCTCTGAGATGCTCCAGTGTCCAAGACACCCTGATGGGGCAGACAGCCAGTACAACACAGGACCTATGAGAACCTGTGTTCGTTTGGGAGAGCACCTGGAAACCATATGAAACACACTAGACATCTAAAATGGGGCTGAGATTCTTAAGTAAGCATAACTGAGCTGGGTACACAGAGGAAGGATAGTCACTGTTCCTACACTAAGCATTGCTTTTGAAATACTTAAGTAAATTAATTATTCTCTCTAAAAGCCAGACACATACTGTCAGAGTATTATTCAGAATAGAAAGGTAGGTTGGAGGCTCTGAATTGCCTGATGTAGGTTTTGTATCTTTCAAGTATCTGAAGCAAGTTAAAAGGGCAAGATCTGGAAATCCCGAACTTTGAAAGAGTGGTGTTAGGATATGACTCATTTTGCACTTCCACTAAAGTCAGTGGAGAGAGGTGCTTCTAACATGTAATACAAAGCTTATACAGGCACAGAAAGATATCTTACTCTGGAAGTTCTTTCATTCTTTCTGTGTCTAAGGTTAAGGTGACATCATTCCACACCTACGCTAGTAAGAACCCTCTCAGAAGGAGAACCACAATGAATAAAGGAGTTGAATCTGAGGTGAATACAGGACAACCTTAGAACAAACTGTATCCATGCCTTTCAAGTTTTTTAATCAAAAGTTAAAATGTCATCCAGATGCAAAATTCAAAGGTTTCTGATAATTCAATTGTGAGATACATTAAACATTTATTTGCACAGTTTTGCCACAAATATCTGATAACAAAAACCATTTTTGTGAAGATTTGTAGCTAATTTTCAGGCTAAGGAGCTTCAAGTTTCACTGGAAATTGGCATCTCAATTTAATCACATCCATGTACAACTCTAAGAAGTTTGATGTCTTTAACTGAAGTAACTAAAATAGAATTAAAGAACAAAAAGCATAGCTTAATTTCCAATTTTTTAACTTTAGTCACAATGGTTTAGAGAGTATGTCTTTATGATAGCTGTATTGACTTGAACGGTATTGTAAGGTAAAGAATTTATGAAAAAGATGAAGTTATCATTTAAAATACATACAGTCATTTTGTTAGTAACTAGGGTAAGCGACAGTGAAATAAACCTGAAATAATAAATAATAGAAACACAAAGTAAAAAGAGTTTTAAGGAAAAAAAGATAAACTAGATGAGCAAGGAAAAGTAGAATGGCTCTACCCTTGACTGCGTTCTCAGAGCATTTAAGATGTCAGGGGACAAGAAGACACAAGATTTTTCATTAATGTATGAGCTAAAGGAGCTTACTGTCCCTAAAGGATGGGAGATAAAGAGATGCTAATTGTTGCTACTAAGAAGGTCGCTGCCCTCACAGCAGGAGATGCTGCTCTGACTTCTCTCGTCAGGACAGTAGCAGCTAAGTTTGGCTTTTCAGATTCTGGCACAGGAAAAGCTGGAAATGGGACTGTGTCTGTTTTACCACTGTCAATAATCCACTTCCTTCAATATCTGCCTGCTTCACCTCTACACAGAGTCAGGCCTGGTGGGAGGGTTTAATTTAGTCTCAGTACAGGAAATACTTTAAAAGTCCCTTATTGGTCGTCTGCCTTTGATGTCAATCTCAGAATCCCTACCTATCCTGAGGATGATCACATGCTGTTGCATATTAAAAGCGTATCTTTCTGTCTGACTGTGAATATCTGCAGGATCAGAACTCTTCCTGGTAAATGTTAAAAATGGAGTTTTCTCATGAATCACTTTACATTTTTGCATATTGTACATTGAAATAAGCAGAAGAGATTTGCTGATGGCAACCAGGGCTGAGAGATGCTGAGTTATCTTCTGCATGGCTTTTGGAGTGGGTTGACATAAAGACAATCAATGCAGACAGAAGTTTCATGTCAGACAGAGATATTGTGAATCAGGTGAAAATTGGGATGGAGCCTAGACAGAACCAGCACGAACTGCATGAAAAAAAATTGAGAACTGTTCTCTGTGACTCATCCATATTCAGTTCTATAGATGGACTGTATAGCCTATAATAGACTTCTTTTATTGGATCATGCAAAAATATCCCTGACAACAGATGGACTTTGAGTCAATGAAAGCTAATTACATTTTACAATTCTACAGACATGTAAATTTTTAGGAGGAAGGAAGGATTTTGGAACCATGTGCAATATTTTTATTGAGTCTATATTTTGAATAGCAACCTTATCAACAAATTATCAGGCATATGCAAAAGTTAATATTATGTTTGTTTTCTTCCCTGAGAAAATCACTTTCTTCCTAACCTGATATTGGTACAGCACATGCTTGTAATTTCCATTTATGCACTCATGTGCTGCTCTTGAAAACGAAGCATCACAAGTCTTAAAAGTCAGTTAATACAGAGGCCATATTTAGCCTCTGTTAGTTTAATTAAGATAAGTGTCCAACACTGAAAAAAAATATCAGAACATAAGAAATGGCCCAGTGGGTCAGATCAGTAGAAACTGAGTGTTCTGTTTCTCTCACACTTCTTCTGACAGTGGCAGTATGAGATGCTGTTTTGGGAGAGCACACGAGCCTGGTCACACTCTGTAGTTCATCTTTCACCAAAATTTGCTTTTAAGAAAAGGAGAAGACACATCTTTGCTTAGCCCTGTCGTCATTGATTCATGAATCTGTTGTCCATGAATTTACCTAATCTATTTTCAACCTGCTAAAAACTGTCCTCTCTCACAGATTCCCGTGGTCATATGTTTCAGAATTTTAACCAGTTACTACATAAAAAGCCATACCTTCCAGATAACAGTTCTACATGTCATCAGGATTTTGCAGAAGTTTATTATATACCTTCTAGCCTTTTCATCTTGAAACAAAAATGTTCCAACCTTTCTAATGTTTTCTTATAAAATAGCTCTTCCATCACTTACTTTTCTCTGTACTCTTTCTAATTCCACCATGTCCTTCTTGAGATCACAAAACCACACAGAGCACTGAGGATGTAGGTGCACCACGGCCTTTATATATGTGCAAAATGGTGGCATTCGGATGACCTTCTTCCAAGGATATCTGACGTCTCGATGGCTACTTTTAACTGCAGCCAAAGATGCTGAGAGATCCTCCTGTTCTTTCTTGTCATTGACATAATATTCAATTATCCAAAAGATCTTAATTTCATTTTCAGGCTTGGAAATGTCACTGTTCACTTCCATTTTCGTGTCATTGGTAAAGAAATTGAATAAAACCAGTTCTAGAACTGACCCCTGAGGAACCATATTGCCAACTCTTTATCCCAAATAGGAAACATTAAGCCTAACACCTTGCTTCCTATCCTTAAATTCACTTCCAGTCCTGAAAAGAACTCTGTCCTCATGGCAAATGAGTTTTCTAATTATCTGTAAGTTTTTTTAACAGATTTGTATTAAAAAAACCTCTGACATTTCTAATGCATATTGTCCACATCACTCTCTTTATAGATTGACACCCTTATTTCCCACATGTTCTGAAAAGCTTCCTGTCTGAAGAAAAGCATAACTGTATCTGTCACCATAAGGAGCTGAAGCACAATGCTTTTTTTAAAAAATTTCTTACTTGTTCATCTGTGGCTCAGTTGGGCCCAATAATAATAGTAAGCTCCTCAAGGCAAAGACAGAATTTGTGCTCCCTGTTTTTACAGAACCAGAAACAAAGTTCCAACTCAAAGCTGTGACTCTTGGAAGCAGCAGCAGTACATCAATATTTAAATTACATGTTACGCTTTTTGTTGATCTCAAAGCATTCATCATTTCATTTCCCAGGGAAGGAAAGCCAAAGAGGGCAAGGCATTCAAGTGAAAGAAGCAGGAGTTAAATCCAGTTCACCCAAATCCTAGCTATACTACACTGGACTCTTTCCCAAGTCCAGGAATCCCGAATCTATAGATATATTAGAATTTTGACCATGTCTCTTCTCCTATCTTTCCATTAGCAGTGAGTTGAATTAAATCCCTGCACCTAAAAAATGAAAATACTCAAATTGTGTCGAAATTTATGTTTATATACACTTTGGATTTTTTTTTTTTTTCAGTTCAAGCTTATCCCATATCTCAAAGATTTTTTTTTCACTTAACAAGTTCCAAATCTTTACATTTTTCCCATCCTCAAGTTTCCTGTTTACTTGGCAAATCTTCTCACCCCCAACACTGAACAAGCTTTTGGCTGCTTCACACTTAGTCAGCATTTCTTTATTAAAAAGCTATTAATTAGCTTCTCAGTGGTCCAATCTACCGACTATTGTGATAATTGTAAGACTTTTAGAGCTTTTTCCCCCACTTTGTTGACAGACCACCGGACTTAGAAACAGCACCACGAGGAATGCAAGCTCATCTTTGTTTCAACATACTTAAAGTGCTTTTATCTGTAGGTTTGCCTTGAACAAAATCCTGTTCAAATTGTATTAAGCCTCAGATAAACCCCTCTTTCAGCTTATGCTTTCCAACTGAACTCCTGTGCACTGAAGAGAGGGCACCGAATTCTTGATTGTTTCAAGAAAACCTCTTTGAGTAATCCCTTGAGCTTGCCTACAGGGCTTGGATTTCCTAATGGATGCTTTGATGACAGGAGATAAGAGCCAAAGGTACCTTTATTCTCTTAGAAATTGCTCCAAACAAACAACCTCAATGATTAAAGCTAATAGAAATACCTGGAAGATTGATAGCTTGCAAAGCACTGCTGAGTGAATGAATAACTTCCCCTTTAGTTCCAAAAGCTAATATTTGTCCACATTTGCTCCCTTTTAAGAAAGTGCAACTTTTTTTTTGTATGCAGAGTGTTGATCAGGAACAAACAGACACCATTTAACTGTTATTTGAATTTCAAACAAAACCTTCCTACTTCAGCTATTGAGGCAGCTTTCTGCATGGGTTCATTGATAATAATTCAAACATGGCACGGGGAGGGTCGCTAGAGTAAAGTGCATATAAGTGTGAACATGATACTCTTGTAAATGTCTTTAATGATGTGAATGGGCAGTGCACCATGGCATTCTATACAGGGGTTTTAAATTGCACAAAGGGCCTGTAAAACTTCTATATCTGTTCCCAAGCAATACACCTATCAGAAGGTTGAACAAATGGAAACCAAACTCTGCAGCAAATAAAAGTCTTAAAGTTACAATGCTGGATTATAAAATGATGTCTTTCAAGAGCAGCTCTGACTTATTTCATGTTCTGATGAAATCATTGCTTTCAAATGCCAAGAAATTCAGCTGTAAACTTTTGGCAATAAGTAGACTTTCCTTGGAACTGCTGGTTTTGAAAACATCTGTAAGTAAGGAATCCACTGCAGAACCAATAAAAGAGGTTGAAGAGACCAAAACTTTCACTAACACCTCATAACACAGGCAGTGCTCTGAATGCCACTGAGCCCTGCTCCGTGGTATGTGGGTTATGTACGTACCAGAGTTCATTTCCAAAATGGGGGGTTTATGATTCCCGGTGTCACAGAGCCTGCAGTGGGGGAGTATATCACATAACAAAGCAATCTAACAACAGAGCTGCAAAGTTGAACATTTGGTTTTTGAAGTGATGCAGCCCAGAGGTGGGGGGTTCCAATATTGAAAATTCCTCAGGTTTCTTTAACACAACAAAAATCAAAATTGCAAAAGGAACTACTTTGAGTGAGAGGTTTTTTTATAACCATATTGAGGAAGGATATGAATTTTCCTTAAAAGATAATGGAGTATGGAGTTAGGAGTCACAAGAGAAGAGAGTGAGGAGGATTATGGGTATCTTTTGACAGTTGACAGTTTCAGTGCTCTGAGCAGCACTGCTCTGATTAAGCTGAAATTTAGTGATCAAATCCTTGCCCTGTCCTCTGCACTGGGGGGAGGGAAAAGGCTGCCTGCCCACTCTTCTCTCTCACAGTTGCCTGATCCCTAGTAAACCATAAGTCCCCTGCAACTGAAAACAGTGCAGCTTGTTCGCTGATGCCCACCCAACAGGAGGGCAGCCACAGCTCTTTCTGCCCCCAGAACCAGTGTTTGGCAGAGAGGTGAATGAAATCTGTTTTTTCATTACTATTGTCACCTTTTAATAAAACATGATGAAAAAAATTAAAGATCTTATTGAAAGCAGTCAAAATAATTTGTTCATATTATTTTTTATTGTGAGATTGGTAATTCAATTTCTTTCATGATTTCATGCTGAGGGATACAATTGCACTTCCTCTTGAGTGCACAATTGCACTCCAAGGCAACTAGTGATAGGACAAGGGGAAATGACCTCAAACTCTACCAGGGAAGGTTCAGGTTAGATTTTAGGAAAAATTTCTTCACTGAAATGAGTGGACATGGCACTTTTTCATATGATATAATGGTCTTGGTGATATTTGGTCAATTGTTGGACTTGCTGATTTTAGAGGCCTTTTCCAACCTTAATGATTCTATGATTCTGTGATTCATTTACACCTTCTAGAAGTTCAGGTTTAGATAATCTCTCTCTAATACTGACACGTCTTCCATAGAATAGGGACTATGATTGATAAAGGCTGTCATCTTGACGGCATCTGAGGTTATTATGTGGGACTTGTGGGATGATGATAGCCTAGACAATCAATAAGATTTTTTGCCTTTCACAATCCCTTAGAAAACTGGGGCACAGAACTCCCATCCATCTATAAAGCTTTCAGGAGCACAGTCCACCAGGCCAGGCTGGAAACAGGAAGACTAGGTGGAAAGTGGGGATATGACCTCCAGGCAGGTTTTGGGGAGTTCCAGGTAAGGTGAATCTGGTTTCCCTTATGTTATGCTAAAACATGCCCAATCCTCACCTTTGGAGGACATTCCGCATGACAAAGCAAACCTCTCTCCTCTGAACTTATGCCCCTTTGGAGGCTTGGGAGGGGGGCATTTTAAGTAAAATCTGTGGTGGTCTTTCAATCACACACTGGGTCATACCAGGTTAATCTGACCCACAACTTCCTTCATCCCCAACAGAAAAAAAATAAAAGTCTGTCATGGTGTATAGTACTCAGTAACTAAGCATTTCAGAAGCAACCCTAATATATATGTAGCATACACTGTTCGGTGACAGAAAGAGAAATATTAAAATATCGCTTGGCCAAAAAGACTTTATTGTGATACACTTTAACTTGTGCTTTCTGTTTCCAGTCTCCTGTTTTCTTTTCACTTCTCTAGTGGATCAGCAGTCATGCTGACCCATTGCCAGTATTTCTTAATTCTTCTTAATGAAGACAACCTCTCTACCAAGTCTGATCCTGAAAACCTACCAAGTTCATAAGTATGAAAAAGATCAGATTAGTATTTTAGAGCTGTTATTAGCAATATAAAATACAAATAAATATAGTTTGTCACTCCAGATGCCATGAATGATCTGTGTAAATGTTTTTAAAAATCCACATCTTAAAACACCTTAATATTGCATGAAAAGTTACTTATAAAGAAGTGAGTTAAAAAGCAAAAACGCAAAACAGAAGTAATTTTTATTAGCATATTTCATTATGTAAATAAATAAAGAAATACAGATATGGTTTCATGTCTCATTAATATTAACAACTGCTAGTCAGAAAGTAATTATTTGATTCTATTTTACAACACATTTTCAGATTTCAGTGTCCTCTTTCTATTTCACATAATCAAGAAGAAAAACTGTTTGTGATCACTCAGAATCTTGATAGTCATTCAACATACCAAAAACCACACTAAAGATAGTGAGAAATGCAAAGTTATATTCTGGAATAACTTCCTAGTTTGGTTACTCTTCTAAAGCTGGGAGTTCAAATTCTTGATCAGTTCCTTTCAAGCCTTACTGTAAATGTTGATTTTGTTCATCAGGGTGCCGTGTCTGAAACCATTGCCTTGCTGGTTCTTCAGCGAGCAGAGAAACAGAATCTTTTTTGAAGGATGTTTGCAAAAAATAACCTGTTCTCAACATCCACAAAAGTAGAACAGCTCTGTAGCTACAGCTGAGTTTGGGAAAGTGCTGGAAGGACTCTGTGGAGCTTAGGATTTCTTAATCAGAACAGAGTGCTGCAGCCCTTTGAAGACTCTGACTCATATTTGTGATGATAGCGGTACAGTCTGTTACCCTATTTGTGATGACGGTGGTGCAGTCTGTTACCCACTCTCCTCCATGGACAGAAAGAAGAATAAACATGGAGGTTAATGTTCCTCGAGATCACAGTACTTTGGCAGAGGTGTTTCTTCACATATACTTACAAAGAATATACTTGCATCTCTCTGACTAGTCCTCTTCCTAGAGAGCTGTCTCCTTGCATTCACAGCTCATCTCTTTCGTAGTTTTACATCTGCATCATGTCTGGTGTTGCTGTCATGGTGTAGTCTGTAGGGCGAAGTGGATGACCAGAGCTCCATGTTCAAGGCCAGAAGTGTGTGCTTACCCCAAATAATCCTGTACTCCTGTACTCCTTGCAGAGACCAACTAAAGAGGCATTGCTGGGAGGAAAGGGCCTTTGATGCTTAGCTGGTTTCCCACCTCTATAAGTCACCAGAGAAAAGGAGGTAGGGAAGAAATTATATCAATAAATCTGTGCTATCCTATACTGGGAATTTTTTACAAAAGATCATCACAAAGAGAAGGCTTAGGAGATGAATAATAAAAGAATAAGTGGATATCCGAGTTTATTGTCATTATCCCAGCTGGTGAGTGGGGGTGCACTAAGTCCTTAGCTTCTGACACTGTTGATGTCAGCCCTTGGAAGCTGAGGTAGGCCACTGCTAAGGGCGCTTGAAAAATCCCACTCTGCGAGTCAAACAAACTATATTAGTCTAGTGACCTGTGTTTGAACTCACTTGCCTTTTAAAAATAAACCCCTGTACAAATCCCAAAAGAAGCATATGGTTAGTTCACATCATGGACTAATAATAGCTTACATCATCTTATTTTTAAAATCAGTCCTTTTTTGAATTATGGGAATGTCAGAAATAGTGTTAGAAAATTCCAAAGCCTACCAATCCTGTAACTTAAAAGTGGCCAATCCTTTTTTTTGAACCTACTTAAAATAAAATTAAAAAAAAAAGAAAAAAATCCCAACCTCTAAAACTACAGTTTTTGTCTGCCAACTTTCAGCCTGGAACATATTTTTACAGCACTTATAATCCCTTGAACAAACTAGGTTTATACTGGAAGTGCTGACAGACCTTTAGCTATTCCAGCTATCTTAATAGCTCAGCTGTATTTATTTTTCATTACATTTAAATATAATTGGTTGAGGTTTAACTCTAGTTCAATTTGATGAGAACCTTTTAATTTAAATATCAGTTCTTGGAAATGGGTCCTTTCTTGGGTGCCTTTTGGGGTTTTTATGAACATAATTTTGGGATTGCTTTTTAGATTTTTCTTACTACCCCATTTGTGTGGTTTTGCTTTTAATCCAAAGTGTAAGAGAAAAATAAACATTCTTATGAAGCATATGGTACTCAATTGTGGTTTGAATCCCAGTATGAGGAATTCCACTAGAAGTTTCACACATTCTGTTCTGGTCTCAATTAAAAAATATTGAAACTGTCCTAGCACATCAGTGGAAAAGCAATGTACTGGTGTGCATGGATCCTTCATCTGTCTGGATCTCCTTTTGATAACTCTGAGTGGGGGCAAAGGGAGAAGGGTCAAGGTGTGAAACAACTGTGGAAACCCAGGACTGTGTGTGTCAGGGGTTGCTGGTGGGATAGCTGTGGGATTAGCTTAAATATAAGGCATCTGTACTCTCCAAAATGAAAAATACTTTTTTCTGGATGAAATATGACCAAGATGGAGAAAAGCTGTGAGAATTAGGAAGCAAGAAAAATAAACTCAGGATAATGAATTTAAAATACCAAATCTAACCAACTGCTGTCTCAGAGGGAAAAATCTCTTCTGAAGTGAGAAATGTGGGATTTGAACTTTAACTATAGTTGTTCATAAAGAATGATAGCAGTGGAGATGGAGTCATAATTATTAATGTTATTACTGATATTAAATAGAAGTTAAAAATGTACGTTTAAGGAGAAATTACTACAATATTTTTTTATATAATTTAGAGGAATGATTTCAATGACCCAGACCAATATTTTTTACAATACAGGATAAAGAAACAAACCAACTCTTTTTTAACTGAAGACTTAAGTTTTTGGTTTTTTTTTTTATAAGGACTGGTAGTCTTTTTCTAGAAGATATGATTTAGACAGGAAGTCTTAAAGAGATGAATAATCCACCAGGAAATTTGTCCCAATTGCTCTCCTTCTGGTGAAAAGATTATTTCCATTCTTTTTTATCTTTTCATATCTTTATCTGCATGAGTATAGTCTTCAGCATGTCTTTCCCTTATGATTACGCGATTAGTAATTATATGCAATTATCATTTTATTTGTTAATGTACTATTTTATGAAGTAGACCGAACTGCTTAAATGTTCTGTGGTAAAGATATTTCTCAAAACCTTAAATAATTTCTCAGGGTAAGGGCTAAGGTGACTTTCTTAGTTACATTATTGCACTGGATGTTCATATAGATTTGGTTATCCAAGTGATTTGTAAAACCCTTTCAGAATCTCTGCTCCCAAAGACACAATTTCAGGTTTTGTGGTAATGGCACCTTCCTTTGCTATCTGAATATGAATCCTCCGCTTGCCTCTACCGTGTTAGGAAACATGCTTAACGGTACCCTGTCAAGCAACCTAGATAGTGCCATATATAGTGGTTTTTCATTATCAATTTCTGAATTCTCAGCAATAATTGAATAGAAAACTTTCAGATAATTTGAAAAATATTGAATTGCAACTGTATTAAGAACAAATCTCTATAGAACTAACACTTTCATAATTACCCATTCAAAGTTAAATTAAAATGTGTGTGTTTACAATTTCACTTTTCTTCACAAGGTTAGGTGTGTTTTGGGGTAAGTTGTACGTCACAGAATGTGAAACGAAACAGGCCATCAGGAAGGTGGTGAGTTAGGTAAATCAATGGAGAGAAACCAATGGTATCTGGGGAAAACCAAAGAAGCAACCATATTCTTATATTTACTTATCCAAATCCAAAACTTACGGAACCTTTTTGTCCAGTTATAATCAGATTATTTGGTGAAAAGCTGACTGATACTTCTTTTAGTGACAACATCTTTATTCTCAGAGAGGCAGTGTAATTTGAGAAGAAATTAAATGCTCCTGTTCTTCAGATTGGAACAGAGTAATAGGGAACAGGAGAAAGATGTACAAAATCACAAACAATATGAAAAAAGTGAACACAAACCAACAACTACTAAGCATTTGAAGAAGAAAAAAGCTGGTAGGTGAAGGGTCATTGCAGAATAACAGAACAAAACAATAAGATAAAAAGAAATATTTTATCAATAGTATGCGAGGAATCTGTGGGATACAGTGCCATAGACACCTGGCTATGGAGGTCAAATGTTTTAAAATATTTAAAAATTAATATGAACAGAAATAATTGTTAGAAATGATCCAATTTTCCACTTGAAAGTGTCAAGTAAAAAAATTTTAGGGGAAGGGCTTCCTTCTACTCCTCTTTTCTTACATCTACCAGAGATAAGAAAGTTACATGGTCTATTAGTATGACCCATTGTGTCAATTTTTGAAGTCTTATGTATGTGAGACCACAGGCACACGGCCCTCCCCTGCCTGCACCGCAGGCACCCAGCCCCCCCGGGGTGGCCCCCGGGTGCCCGGCCCTGGGGTGGCCCCTGGTGGGGAGAAAGAAGAGGGGGAGCTTCGCCAGCGAGGACTGTGCCCTCGTGGGAGAGAAGAGGGAGAACCTTGGAGCACACAGAGGTTTGGTGGTCCGATTTGGGGGAGGGGTGCAATGTCAGGTGGGCCGTGGGGGTCCTCGGGCTGGCAGGAGGCCGGGCCGGGCAGTCGTCTATGGAGTGTATGGCGTGTCGCGGGTGAGCAGTGCATGGGAAAATCTGTGGTAACATGGTGGGGGGTGGATAAGGTCAGGGTGGATAGTGGGTTCGTCTGGGGGTTTGGGGGGTCTCGGTCGGGCTGGGGCCTTGGGAAGTACCTGAGCCCTGGGTGGGTGCGGGGGCTGGAACAGTCTGTTTTTGGTTCACCTGTGGCTACTGCCCAGGTTCGATATGTCTTGGATATATTTACTGCATCCTGAATGGATGGTCAGGACAAAGGGATGTTCCTGGGTATTTCCCTGAGATTGAGCATAGATGGGTGGCAGAAAAGTAAGGGGGTGAATGGCTAACCCCAGTCTGCTTTAGTGGAAAGAAACGTGTGTACCCCTTCACGGTTGCGAACTATGCTGACGATAGTACATGCCTTCGGCAGGGTCTCCAATGCCAGACAGGTCAAAAACGCAGGGTCAGACACAATATATCCATGGGCAGGATGAGCTCACTAGCCTTCTGGTAGTCATCCTAGGAGAAGGACAACTCTAACTCCAAACCTCAGTAGATGGAGCTTGTTTAGCCCTGTAAGGCCATCCATCTAAGAGAAGGTCACTCTAATCAAACCTACGTCCTGAGGACCTCGCTGCCACCATCCAAGCTCGCTCGGCCCTGGCAGATGAACCTTAGGATTAAAGGGTGGGTTCAGTTCCGCGCACACTGCATCTCACCTAAAAAATCCACTGTGCAGGCTCAAAGGTTTTACTTACATTCACAAAGCCCTGTAGCGATGGGTGAGGGTCGAAACGGCAGGTGCAAGGCACACTGGAAGCCGCAGACCCAGATCCGAAAGGCGTCTCTCAGGAGTTGGCTTCATGATCAAAAACTCCATTGTTCCTAAACTAGAAAATCTGGAAAGGAGTATCAGGTAAGCATGATGTTGGAAACTGCAATGATAATGGTCGACTTCTGCTAGAATTCTGTGCGGAGTAGCAGCTCATCATCACTAATGCTATCTTTCAGCAGAAAAATAGTCTGAAGACAACCTGGATGCATCCTAGATCTAAGCACTGGTATCTCATTGATTATGTCTTGGTGCTACAGAGAGATGTTCATGATGTCCATCACACTCACACGATGCCTAGTGCAGAATGCCAAACAGACCATGGACTTGCGCGCTGCAAACTTAACTTCAGTCTTAAGTTCAAACCTAAAGGGGGCAGTATCCCAAGAGGAGACTCCAAGTTAACAATCTGCCATCAGCCACAGTGAGAGACAGATTCCAAGCAAATCTTCAAACCAGGCTCGAAAAGCGTTCTATAGATTCTATAGATCCCTCTCTTGAAACACTCTGGCACCATATTAAAAACAGCATCCATCAGTCCTCTGAAGAATTCTTACGGTTCTCCCTCAAGAAGAACAAGGACTGGTTTGATGAAAACAATCAAGAGATCCAGGAATTGTTGAGGAAGAAGAAAACTGTTCATCAAGCACACCTTGCACTGCCATCCTGTCACATAAGAAAAGCAGCCTTTCGTCTTGCATGCAGCAAGCTCCAACAGAAATTCCGTGACATCCAGAACAAGTGGTGGATCAATCTAGCTGAAAAAACTCAATTATGCACAGATACAGGTGATCACAGAGGATTGTATGAGGCCTTGAAAACAGCATATGGACCTACATACCAGGTCCAAAGCCCTCTACTCAATGCAGATGATCAAACACTTCTGACAGATAAAACCTCCATTCTGAATTGATGGTCTGAACACTTTCAGACTCTCTTCAGTACTAGCCGTGTAGTTCAAGACAGCAATTCAGTCCATCACACAACAACCGGTGAAGAATGAATTGGATATTGCCCCCACTTTGGGAGAAACTCTTAAGGCCATACAGAAGGTGAAAATTGGCAAGGCAGCTGGGGTTGATGGAATTCCACCTGAAATCTGGAAACATGGGGGACAAGCACCCCCTGCTAAATTTCACGAGTTTGTGGTGCACTGTTGGGAACTAGGTGAACTACCATCAGACCTTCGGGATGCAGTCATCATCACTTTGTATAAGAAGAAAGGAGTTAAATCAGACTGTTCAAATTACCATGGTATTACTCTGCTATCCATTGTTGACAAAATCCTGGTAAGAATACTTTTGAACAGATTAATACCCGCTATAACAGAAGAACTTCTACCTGAAAGCCAGTGTGGTTCCCGAGCCAATAGGAGTACCACAGACATGGTATTCTTTCTCAGACAACTGCAAGAGAAGTGTACGGAACAGAATAAAGGTCTCTATGTAACCTTTGTTGATCTCACCAAGGCTTTCGATACTGTGAGCAGAAAAGGTCTATGACAGGTTTTGGAACATTTAGGTTGTCCCCCCAAGTTCCTTAAAATGATCAGCTCACTCCATGAGGATCAGCACGGCCAAGTCAGATATGGCAATGCACTTTCTGAGCCCTTTCTAATAACTAATGGTGTGAAACAAGGCTGCATTCTTGCATCAACTCTATTCACAATCTTTTTCAGCATGATGCTCCAAAGGGCCACAGCAGACCTCGATGGTGAGGACGGTATCTACATTCGATATCGTGCCAATGGAAGCCTATTCAACCTAAGGCGACTGAAGGTCCACACTAAGACCTTAAATCATCTTGTCTGGGAGCTGTTTTATGCTGATGACGCCCCCTTTGTCACCCACACAGAAGCAGCTCTGCAGCGTTTAACATCCTGCTTCGCAGACGTTGCT